>NW_019272035.1:3194590-3234412 GCF_002738345.1 Cucurbita maxima | reverse complement strand
AAAAAAAAAAAAAAAAAAAAAAAACTAAACTTGACAATCATTATTTTCCGGCCATAGAAAGAAGGTCTTCTCTATACGGTTCATCTACATGGTAAGGTGATAAAGATGGACAATGTTGTGCATTATGACACACCTAGAAATGCTTTGATACCACTCATTATGCCACAACTAGAAATGCTTGGATACTCCTTGTTATGCTGTAATACTATAACTTTCAATGTTCTGATACCACTTGTTGTATTCAAATGTCATAATCAAAATGCTCTGGTACCCAATTTTTGTAGCTTAATGCCACAATAAAAAATACTATGATACTCAATTGTTGTAGCGGAAGTGGAAGCGGAAGCAAAATCGATCGCACTCGCACACCTACAAATAGAAATTAAACAAAAAGACAAAAATTTAAGTGGTTCGAAGAGAAGAAATTCCTTTACATCCATTGGTGATAGCCAATTACTATAACCAAAATGTTTACAAGTGTATCTCTCCCACTCTTACACTACAAAGTGTCTCAACAAAATTCCTTCCAATGTCACTAGACAAATACAAAATGACAATAACTTCACATCTAACCCAAATGTCACTAGACAAATACAAAAGGACAATAACTCTATATCTCAAAACAATGATAGACAAGCCTTTATATACGCATGACAATACTAATTCTCATCCATGAACCAAATAAATGAGAACACGAAACAAAATGGTTATGAAGTAAATGAGAGTTAATAATTAAAATAAATGAGAATATGAACCATCTAAGGTTATGAATTAAATGAGAGTTATAACAATACATCTTCATGACAACTTACCATAGACAGTATATTCCATTTATTACAAATTAAACGAGTCAATGTTCATTGTTTACCAAGAAATTTAAATAAGTTTAAATGACTACTAACCATTAAAAGATTGAACTTTTTGAGAGAGATCAATATGAATTATGAATAAGTGAGTTCTTGTTATCTTTATCACCTAGAATTTTGATCATGTCAACGGTGGTTAGAAGAATAAGTTAAGAGTAAAATTAGCTATTTAGTTTAACTAATGTGTCATATTTTTGGTTAGTTTCTAAGTCAAGTTTAGTACTCAAAATAATATTTGAAGCTCCAATTGTTTATGTTTCTGGCTTAGTCATTAGTCTGTCAAAACCTAGGTATCAAAGTCACTGCTAGGCTTTGTAAAGTAGCCATTTTTTAGAGATCAAATATAGAGAATATGAGTGAAGACAAAACTTTAAAGAAGATCCCTCACTTTGATGGTCACTATGATCACTGGAGTGAGTTGA
The DNA here is from genome assembly GCF_002738345.1 of Cucurbita maxima. Classification (NCBI taxonomy): domain Eukaryota; kingdom Viridiplantae; phylum Streptophyta; class Magnoliopsida; order Cucurbitales; family Cucurbitaceae; genus Cucurbita; species Cucurbita maxima. Next base: position 3,233,124 of record NW_019272035.1, on the reverse strand, counting down.
TGGAAAATTTGCTCAGAACAAAGGGTCTATCACTTTGATGGTCACTATGATCACTGGAGTGAGTTGATGGAAAATTTGCTTAGAGCAAAGGGTTTATGGAGTGTGGTAGAGATTGGTTTCTCATAACCAGAGAAAGAAAAAATATTGACTGAGGCACAAAAGGGCCACCTTGATGATGGTAGGCTCAAAGATCACCAAGTAAAGCATTACCTCTTTCAGGCAATTGATCGTATTGTTTTTGAACAAATTTTGAATCGTCGCACAATCAAGATTGTCTGGGACTCAATGAAGCAAAAGTTTGGTGGAAACCAAAAAGTGAAGAAATAAGCAAAAGTTTGGTGGAAACCAAAAAGTGAAGAAATTTCTTCTTATTGATCAAGGAGAGAATTTGAGATCCTAGAGATGAAGAAGGAGGAAAGCATCACAATAATCTCCAACAAGATAACAAGTAAGGGAGAAGAATTAGTTAATTGAATCTTTTTTATGCCATCTAAATTTACAGAATGGGTAGAAGAATGGGAGAGCTTTGAGTCATGTTTAGGAGCAAGATTGGTTGGCCACTTCAACCATTTTTAACATGTAATTTGTATTAAATAGTCCAATCAAATGAGAAACATTAGTAGCACCGTCTTTCAAGAACAACAAATCCCAAATCTTTAGTTCTCTCTTCCTTATGTTATTTTTGGCTTTTTGTTTTTTTTTTTTTTTCTTCTTCCAACAATCTTCTTCGCTGGTTTTTTCCGTCCAATGATTTCCTCTTACCAGTAGCTCAGTCAAAAGACATCATCCAACATTAATGGAGAGAAGCAAGTTCTAAAAGTCAAAGGTCGAACAAAAATAAGTAACAAAGGAAGAGGAACTTACCGGGCAGAGTTCGCACAAGAGGAAGATCAACTTTCAACAAAACAGCTGTTGAAAGTGATAGGTGTCATGACTTAGGTCATTTTTAATATGAATGCCCAAAGATGAATAAGGAATTGAATTATGCACCCCTAGAAGAACAGTATGAAATGTTGTTAAGTGATGCTTGGTTCTTAGATTCTAGTTGCAACCATTTACACTTTTCCACACTTTCAAGCTTGAAAATAATACAAGTACGAAAGTTAGTGGAAAGGGTGCATTGAAATTAACTTTGTGTGGGGTTTGTTACACTATTAGTAATGTGTATTGGGTACCTAAACTCAAAAATAATCTTTTGAGCTTTGGACAACTACAAGAAAAAGGAGTAGAAGTGCGGTTCAAGGTGATGTAGCATTTATCATCCACATAAAGGAAAAATGGCAGGATCAATTATGAGTGCAAATCGGTTGTTCATTTTGCTTGCTGAACCATCTGCCACAACAAATGAAGGAAGATGTCTCCAAGTTTCAAACATAGATCAGTCAACATTTTGGCACCATTGTTATGGTCATCTCGGCTACAAAGCCTTGTGCACCTTGAAACACAAAAACATGGTGAAAGGTCTGCCTCGAATTGTAGCTCCAAACACCACATGTGAGGCATTGTGCACCTTGAAACACAAAAACATGGTGAAAGGTCTGCCTCAAATTGTAGCTTCAAACACCACATGTGAGGCATGTATGAAAGACAAACAATATCAGATTCCATTTCCAAAAGTGGGTAAATAGAGAGCAACTAAAAAATTGGGCCTTGTTCATGCAGTTATATGTGGTCCTATTAGATGATTTCTGAAGGAAGGCATGTAGTTATTTTCTTGTAGAATAATCAGAAACATTTTATCATAATGGAAGAGAAAATTGTAATGCCTATAAAATGATTAAGAACAGATAGAGGAGGAGAATTCAACTCTCCAGAATTCATCGATTTTTGCAAACAACTTGGAATGAAGAGACAATTGACCACCGCCTATACCCTGCAGCAAAATGGAGTGGCCGAACTCAAAAATCGCACCTTGATGAACTTGGTAAGAGCTATGCTGACAGAGAAGAAAGTGCCTAAAAATGTCTGACTTGAAGCAATCAGGTGGACGATTCACATTTTGAATTGATCACCCACTCTTGCAGTAAAAGACATGACACCATAAGAGGCTTGGAGCGGAGAGAAACCATCCGTAGATTATTTTAGAGCTTTTGGATGTGTGGGACATGTTCATATTCCAGATGCCTAGAGAAGCAAACTTGAACATAAAAGTGTAACATGTATTTTATTTAGAGTCAGCCACGAATCCAAAGGTTATAGAATGTTTGATCCAACTACAAATAAAATTATACTAAGTCGTAATGTAGCTTTCAAGGAAAATCATGAATGGAAACGATTGGACCGGTTGTTGAAACAATTGAACCAGTTGCTCAAAACGAAGAAAGAGAAATCACGAAGGAAACGATTGGACCGATTACTGAAATAATTGAGCGCTGAAAGCAATTTTCCAATAACGATTGCACCAGATTTGACAACAACGGATGGGAGAAATCGACATCCACCTGTATGGTTAGCAGATTATAATTTTGGTGAAGGCTTATCTGAAGAGGATGAAGAAAATATGGCATTCTTGATGATTTCAGATCTTGTGAATTTTGAGGAAGCTGTCAAAAGCCCTAAATGGGGATGGGCTAGGGACGAAGAAATCAAATCCATTGAAAAAAAAATTAAACATGGAACTCGGTGGTTCGTTCTAGGAACAAAGAAAATAGGAGTAAAATGGATTTATAAAACCAAGCTAAATGAGTTTAGACATGGAACTGGGTGGTTCGTTCTAGGAACAAAGAAAATAGGAGTAAAATTAAACATGGAACTGGGTGGTTCGTTCTAGGAACAAAGAAAATAGGAGTAAAATTAAACATGGAACTGGGTGATTCGTTCTAGGAACAAAGAAAATAGGAGTAAAATGGATTTATAAAACCAAGCTAAATGAGTTTAGAGAAGTTGATAGATACAACGCAAGATTTGTGGTAAAAGGCTACACACAAGAGCATGAAATTGATTATACGGAAGTGTACGCACTTGTGGCCAGAATGGATACGGTGAGAATGATCATTGCTTTTGCAACCCAAAAAGTTGAAATCTCTATCAATTAGATGTCAAATCAGCTTTTCTATGTGGTGAGTGAAAATAAGATATTTTTGTTGAACAACCAAAAGGCTATGAGAAAAAGGATGTGAGGAGGTGATGTACAAACTTCAAAAGGCTCTCTACGGATTAAAACAAACATCTAGAACCTGGTTTAGTAAATTAGAATCCTACTTCATCAAAGAAGGATTCAAAAGCAATTCCAATGACCAAACACTCTTCAGAAAATTCTTATTGTAAGCATTTATGTTGATGATCTTTTATTTACTGGAGATGATAAAAAAATTATTGGAGGAGTTTAAACGTTCCATGAAGAAAGAGTTTGATATGACTGACTTAGGTCCGATGAGATTTTTCCATACAAAGATTAGATGGTAGTTTTATATGTCAAAGAAAGTATGCGGCTGAAGTTTTAAATCGATTTGGCATAGAGAATTACAATTATGTTTGTTATTCCATTGTTACAGGACAAAAAATTGGCAAAGATGAAAATGACGTAAAAGTTGATGTATCTTTGTATAAAGAAATAGTGAGAAGTCTGATGTATCTCACAGCTTCTCGTCTTGATCTCATGTTTGTTGTAAGTTTGATTAATCGTTTTATGGCATGCCCAACATAACATTTTGCAGCAGCTAAAAGAGTTTTAAGTTACTTGAAAGGTACCTTGGATTATGGTGTATTTTATAGAAAGGGATGAATTAGTGATTTAATTGGATTTATTGATAGTGACTATGTCGGAGATATGAAAGATAGTAAGAGTACCTTAGGCTATGTGTTTATGATGAGTGGAGGAGCAGTAGCTTGGTCTTCTCGTAAGCAGCCTATAGTCACTTTATCAACCATAGAAGCTGAGTTTCTTGTTGTTAGTGCCTATGCATGTCAAGCTGTTTAGAAGGGACAAAGCTAATGTATGATAATACTTCCAACAATTAAATTATCCAAAAATCCAATTTTACATGGGCATTCCGAACAAGTAAGATTTCACTTTTTAGAGAACTTACAAAAAAAAAAAAAAAAAAGGAACCGTTAATTTATTATTTTGTGGTACCCAAAATCAGTATTTCAGAAGTTGAGTGAAGAACTTGGTGTCAAGAGTTTTTCTAACTTAACTAATTCTTGGCAAACAAGAATAAGTTCAAGTACCCAGTACCAAAAATCAACTTGCTAATTGGTTGACAAAGCCTCTTAAATTATAAGCATTTCAGAAGTTGAGTGAAGGACGTGGTGTGCATAGTTTTTCTATCTTAACTAATTCTTGACTAAGAAGAATAAGTTTGAAGTGAGAGATTGTTAGAAGAATTTGATCATATCAAACTAAGTTATAGAAAATAAGTTAGAGTATTTTTAGCTATTTAATTTAACTAATTTGCCATATTTGTTGTTAGTTTCTATTTTGATGGTTACTTGTAAGCCTATAAAAGCCAAGTTCAATTCTCAATAATATCATCCCTTCAAACTTCAACGGTTTATTTTTCAAGGTTAGGTATTCTTCGGTCAAAACCTAACGATCACTCTTCTTGTTTCCTCTAGAGTGCCCAATATTTTAGATCCAAAGATAGAAAGCGGCAAATGATTTCATTCAAGACACCTGCAAAAAAAAAATTTGAGTGGTATGATCTTTGCAATTTTGTAATGGGATGTATTCGTCATGAATATTTAAAAGGCACGGTAGGAATTGAAATTTGCAAACGTAATCTTTGCTAGGGCATTGATTAAAATACTTGTACGTTCCTCTCTAGTGCTTATGAACTCCACAAAGATTTCTCTTCTCAACACACTCACGGATGAAGTAGAAGCGAGTATCTGTGTTTGCTGTGTCTATGAAATACCAGATTCTTCATCAGTGCAATCGCAGATTTGTTGTTGACGTAAAAAGTTTTGCTGCTACTGAGGTTGCTAAAAGATCAAATTTTTGTTAACACACTCACGGATGAAGTGGAAGCGACAAATTTCCCTTCTCGCCATGAACAAGGCACTAATCGAGCACCAAACCATGGACTTTAATTTAGGCTCAAGGTTGAGGGCTCTTGTTGTTCATAGACTTGAGTAGCTCTTTTAGCCTATGCAAAAGTAATAGTATCTGATGTTGAGGCGTTACCTCAAAAAAAATCTCTATCAAGTAAGGACCACATAGTAAGTGCTAGCCTGCTCGGCAAACCTATCCCACAAGCCCTGTAATCATCCAAGGTTGGGGGGAGCTACCCTTTGTACATGCTACATTTGTTGACTACCTGCATGATCAATGTCCGCCGCCCACAAAACGGATCCACCATGAAAGGTAATCCAAGCAAAATATCATGTCACACATCTCTAACAAATCTCACGCCTAGCTTGATTATACTATGCTATAGTGGAAAGAAAAGTAAAAGCTCTAAAGATCTTGTTATCGGCCTACGCACTACCTTTGTCTATTAGGGTTGTTGTAATAGTCTTCTAAGTCTCTAAGGCAGTTTGGTGTGGTGGTGTTGACATGGGTTCATGTCTCTAGGTATCTCAGTTTTGATTCCTCAAATCTGGTTCGGTTGAAAGCACTAGGCCTACACCCTCTTATCGTCTCTCACTCACGATTCTAACGGTCTCAGGCTATTGTAGGTGTTTCATTCTAAATCATTGTCTAGCCAAAATAATGCTCATACACATTCAATCACCTAGAGTCATTGTATAGTAAATCATGCATATAGTCGTACACCTGCAGAATATGGGTGTTAGGAAACAAAATTTCAAATTTATTAGAGAAAGAAGTAATCAAGATATATTAATGAAAATAATTATCAATTATTATAATACCAATAAAGGATGAAGGTTTATGTTGGTCAAATTTAGAGTCAAATTTAAGGAAAAAATGGCAATGCGAAAAGAGTTTCAATACATTATATTAGAAGTGTTTATAATCAAATATAAATACAACATGTTAAACAAGAAACATTCTCAGCTCCAAAACCTGGTCAATTGGCCCATAAGTAGAACAGCTCCAACCACACCATGACAAGTGTCACCTCCTCTCAAACCCTAAACTTTCATGTGGCATGCAACCTTTATACGTGTCAAGCAATGTTTGGATCAAGCTACTCTATAAAATCACAACAGGGAGTGTTCGTAATCATCAAATACGATTTTATTCACCAAAATCCTTTCAGGTTTCCAACTCTTTGTGCTTTTTGAATTCATCTGTAAGAGTAAATGGCAGGCAGCTCTCAAAGTTTGAGCTACCAAATTGGAGAAGCTAAAGGCCAAGCACAGGTTCACCTTGCCTCTATTTTTTAAAATGATTCATGACTCATAAACATACGACTAAATATAAGATTAAGGAGTAATGGGTAACGTATTTATGGATGTGATTATGTAGGAGAAGGCGAGTAATTTGATGGACAAAGCAAGTGATGCAGCCCAATCAACCAAAGAATCAATACAAGAGGCAGGACAACAGATACAAGCCAAAGCGCAAGGTGCAGTTGATGCTGTCAAAGATGCCACTGACATGAAGAAATAAAGCTTTTCTATTTCTAAAAAGGATTTAAATTAAATTCTCATTTGGATTATAATGTTTCACTTTTGTATTTGGTTGGTTTCTTATTTCTTCTTTTTGTTTTTGATAAAAATGCTCAAGTTCTTATTTTTTATTTTAATTTAAATCTTTATTCATATTGTTTTGAAGTATTATTGTAGTAATATATTATCATCGATATTGATAGTGCAATTCGTCCTATTGGTAGTTTCTATGATTAGAGTATTGTATAAGGTTATTATAATATAAAGGCTTTAAAAATAAATTGTTGTTCGTTTTCATTTTGATTTTTATATAGTCTTGTTAGAATTTTTTTATTTTATTTAATTTTTATTTTTATTCATATTTTTAACAATTCAATTCGGTTCACACGTGTGGGCGACCTCCCACCACGCATGGAGGTGCATGAGCTAGGTATTTTGCCCCATTCAATCTTTGTTTGACTATTTTTCGTTTCGATTTCAATAATGACATTAATATGACTTGAATCATGACCTATTATAGAAATTTAAAAAAATTTAGAGCTCATAACACATAGAAAAGATAGCCCCAAGAAAGTACGTGCTATCTATAAGTAGCCATTTGTAGGAATCACTAGGACGTGCTAGCATGCTAGCATATCTTGCCTTAGATGTTAGAATATGCCTAGTTAAAACTTAGAATGGATAATTAAAATGAGATTGTCATACATGTTATGAATAATTATCGATTTTAATGATTATTGTTGTGTGAAAATGGAGGATGGAAAATTGTGGTATGTACTTCGAGTTGGAAAATTGTGGTATGTACTTCGAGCGACTGATAGATAATATCTCCCTATTGAGTTTGTATTTATGCATGATATAGTATGTTTAGCTCCAAGCGATTGATTTTGTGTTCGTCTTGTAAAACGTGTTTGTCGGCACAAAACAAAGACTAGGTGCTAAAGTCAGTCTAACTAGATGATGACCTAGGTCAAGACATCTCTAGTAGACTTAGCACCTTAAGATCGTGAATAGTAATCAAGGGGTCTAGACCTTAGTGCTTCCAGAGTAAAAAAAATACTAGAGGAGTCAGAACAAAGTACGTTAAATTCGAAAGTTTGCGTAAAGCCACTTATCTGCCTTAAGGACCTAGTAGATCTCCTTAGCACCTAAGGATGACTTAGATGATGCTTAAAATATGTTTTATGTTCTTTTGGTAATCGATAGGAATCTCTAGGAATCTCTTCCTAATAAAACATGCTTGAGTGAACCAAGTTAAGATTAGGGTACTCGAGTCAGAGCAGTTTATATGCTGACCTAGGTTAATATATTTTTAGTAGACCGTGCACCCCAGGATTGTGAACGGTCATCAGAGGTTTAGACTTGAGTGCACCGAGAGATTGGATTAGCACGAGAAGATAATCTTGAGCGTCATGAAAATGCGAGAAGAGATTTAGATGGCTTATATAAACCTAGTAGACCTCAATAACAAAGACGTCTAAGAAAGCTCAACAAGCCTAGTAGTTGTGTGATGGTATCATAGAGCCTTCACCTCTAATCTTCTCTGGTACACCCTTTCATGTTCCTTACCAAGCCATAGTACTTCAGGTACCATTAAGTTAAGTCTAGATCGAATTATGTAGTGGGTTAAAAAAACAAGGTCCCACTCTCGTGTTTGAAAATAGCTAGGGGTCACTTAAACAAGACTTTTGCATGGTAAACCCATTTTGAGAGAGGATGTAGGACCACGTAGATAACTTAGTAGTTGGTTGAGAGATGAGGGTCGCTCCCTCAAGATTCAAAGTGACTCCATTGCCTTGTGGAAGGGTTGTCAACTAACTTTTGATAGATGAGGATGATGTTCAAACCAACTAGATGTCGTACTGTCTTAACTGATTTTATGAGGTAGCACCTCAATCTACTGTACTAGTCATTCATTTTTGTGGTTATAGAAGCAAAAGGACTTAAGAACAAAAAAGCAACTCACCTTGAAGATGAGATTTGTTCCTCCATAGACACATCGACACCAGAAATGGGTGAAAATTCACACATAAATAGGTTGTTTACGGAGTATTTTTTATACTCACCTCTTTTCCTTTCATTTGTCTAGGTGTTTACGGGTTGTTGATCAAGGTAGGGAAGCATTCAAGAGTTGTGCGATCACAAAATTAGTCATCCCGGAACGATAGTTCGTATTTGTATTTCAAGTCTTTTGTTTTACCTATTGAAATTGTATCCTGAATTATTATAAACCAACCAGTCGGATTCACATTTTACCCAATCTCATTCCTTACGAGAAATAATCGCAGGAAATCCTTTGATAATACGGATTACTATTTCTCAATGATATCCCACGATCAAACCCCTATTAAACAAAACAAAAGAGATTCCATGTAAGAAAGAATTTAGCCGATTCTGTTTTCCAGAGTTACAATTATCCATTGCACGAATTCAGTTCTTACAAATAAATGCAATTTATCCGGTAAACTACTAGGGGCTCATGTAGCCCATGCCGGATGGTTCTGTCGAGTGGCAGTAAAGGTGACTTATCTGCTGCAATTTTAGAGAGACGCGAAAGCGAAAGCCTATGGGGTCGTTTCTGTAACTAGGGGCTCATGTAGCCCATGCCGGATGGTTCTGTCGAGTGGCAGTAAAGGTGACTTATCTGCTGCAATTTTAGAGAGACGCGAAAGCGAAAGCCTATGGGGTCGTTTCTGTAACTGGATAACCAGAATTCTAGCTCTTCCAGAGTGGTATCTCACTGATGGCTCGGGCCCCCCAGAAAGGGCCTTCTTCGCTCCCTTCACCACCCCCATAGGGATGATCTACAGGGTTCATAACTACTCCTCGAATCCCATTTATAATAAAATAGAATAGCACATGCTTGTATTATATTGCATTTTGTTTTTTTTGTTTTTTTTTATTGGGGGTGTTGTTTCTTTTAATTTAATTTAAATTTTATTGTATTTTTTATATTTTATTTTATTTTCTTATACCTTAGTCCTTTAGACATAGTTCAAAAGATCAGGTTGTGACAGATTGGGTCAAAACAGTAAGGTTTTAGGTTCTGTAGGCTCTTTTTTAGATGAGAATTGTATACCTTTATGACTCAACTCAATGACGTGCCTCGCCTCGACTAGGTATATAGGCTAACCTATAAATTTATGAAATGTTATAAGTCTTGTATGAATTGATGTATGATTTAGAGGAAGCAGCCCAAAAAAGACAATATCTGTTGTCGATAGGCTTGAGTCGTTACACCATGTCTTCCTGCATCTATGAGGGGAGTGTTGAGGGAAAGATGAGCCAAAATTTCATAGGCCCCTATGCGATCGTAAAGAGGGTATGGCCTATGGTATACAAATTAGCGTTGTCATCCATCCTTGCAGTCATGCATAATGTGTTCCATGTCCCTATGTTGTAGAAGTACACCCTAGATCATATGCATGTCGCATGAGCTTGAGGCGCTTCTTATTACAGAGGATCTTTCTTATTTAGAGAAGCCTATGATGATAATTTCTTTCGACATGAGGCAATTGAGCACTAAAGCGATTCCCTTGATAAAGGTTGTATGGAGAAGCCATAGGGTAATGTAGTGACCTAGAAACACAAGGAAGAGAGAGTGCTTCAATAAGGTCACTAGGAGACTTTTTTTTTTTTTTTGGGCTAATCATAATGGTGTGGAGAATAGGTCTAGACTCTTAGATTTTTCAAATCCATCAAAAAAACGAGAAAAATTGAGAGGTTCTTTCAAGCTTTTTGTTCTTAATTTTTCTATATATCCGAGAGATTTAATTGCAATTAGGTTTTAAAATCTTAACCGGTTGTTTTTGGGAGGATTTCACACAACTTCTATGAAAGAAGCTAAAGATGAATCAGGCTAGATGATGTTTTGACAAGCTATTATGAGCCTATGAACCTACTTTAGACACATTTATTTCTCTCAACAGTTAAATAAATTAAATGAAAATAATTTTTTTTTGGAAAGCTAAATTAGAAACCTACAATTTTGGTGATCCAAGCAAACTCAAATTACTTAGAAAAAATACAAAAATCTAGAGAAATCTACAAAAAATGGGAGGAAGGAGATGAACTAGGGAGGTCATGTGTCATACAGAGAGGGGGCGAGTGCGTCAGGCTAAAAGAAGGCCACGTGTTAGATGAGCAGGATCATCTCGTGTTTGGCATGAGGAAGCGTGTTGATGACTTGTTGGTAGATGCGAACCATGAAGTGACTCGATCCGAGAACCAAATCAGGACCTGATTCGCTACCCACTTTGAATTGAACCGACTGCTCTGACTCAGACTACCAGTGCTTCTCCCGACTTAACATAGAAGCTCCAGTCAATGAACGACTCATGGCACAACAAGAGGAAGACTACTTCACCTTGGGTGCATTTGTAGGTGGGCGTAGACTGTGTGATGATCTACATTTTTAACCATGTGGCATCGTGATCTTGACACGCTCATGATAATCCTTAAGGAAATTCAAGCCTGATACTCACTTTTCGCCCATCTTTGTGGCTTCGTCGAACCTTAGACGAGGTTTTCCTTCACCAACTCAACACAACTCATGTTGAATCTAAGTTTGTTTGGCCACACACCACCCATGCATGCATGTTCTATCATCTGCAACTTTATCTAACTTGCCTCTATACTAAGTCAATTTGTCTGGCTCGACCTTCTCTCTACTCGGGACCAAGGTCTCTCATGCACAACTTCGTATCTTATACTCTCATCTTGGTTCCTAATTAAAATCGCCCACATTTCTTTATTCAATCCCAAGTCCTAGGATGTCATCAATCATCATAGCTCCTCAATTATATCCATCAACAATGGCCCATGCTTCATTTATATTTTTGGGCCTCCCAATCATCCATCTATTCTAGTTCTATCGAGGTATTGGACCATTTTGTGTCCATGTCATATCATTTACGAACTCCATATGGGAAAGCAGGTGCATATACTAACCTCCAACACATGGGCGAAAGCACAATGTTGGTACACCCATGCCGTTTAACACTGTCTTTGAACGATCCATTTCAAAGGAAGTCGCTTGAGACACTCGTCTCGTAGCACTTTCTCTCACTGTAACACATGTATGTGCCACAAGGTAGCTCACTTAGGTCATAGGGCCCTAAGTGGTGGAGATTTGACATCATGCCTCCCTTTAAGGTACATTTTGAGGCGTTCCTAATATTTCTGGAGTACATATGATTTTGTGAATGGTCACACAATCTCGTGGGCATTTCCAATCTTTCTGGAGTACATTTAGTTTTTGCAAATGAACTTTGTTTGTGCTTCACTAACGGTAGGAACACCCCTCATTAGTCTATCACACATGACACTCTTTCGAATGGGGAAGTCTTGGCTAAAACCCACAACTATCTCTGATCTTAACAGCACAACTGTCCTATCAAAACTTGTTCTCTGACGCACTTGTGATGCATTAATTTGACCTTTGGGTTTTTTTTTTTTTTTTTTTTCTGTCTATCTTGTCTGACTAGACCACGAAGTGTGACTCTCATATCAACTATCACGGTCGTAAGTTTTCGATCGTGTCGTATCATGATCTTAACATGTTCATGTCAAGTTTTAAAGAGAACCCAAGTCCATATACCCATCTTTTTGGCTTCGTCGGACCTTAGGGGAGGTTTTTCTTCGTCAATCAAACACAACCCATGTTGAGTCTAAGCTTGTTCTGTCACATGCATTGTTCGTGCATCCATGTTCAATCGTCTTCGACTCTATCAAACTTGCCTCTACACTAAGCCAATTCATCTGGCTCGACCTTGTCCCTACTCGGGGCTAAGGTCTCTCATGTGCAACGTTGCATCTCATATTCTCAATGTTGTTCCCAATTAACACAAGCCACATGGCTTAATGCTATCCTAAGTCTTGGAATGTCATCGGTCATCATAGCTCACTCGGTTATATCCATCGTGAAATGGCCCACGTGTCGTTCATATTCTCGGAGCCTCCTAAATATCCATCCATTTAGGTTTTATTGAGGCATTGAACCCTCCCGTGTCCATGTCATATCATTTATGAATTTCATATCTGATAGCGGATGCATATACCAACCTTTGACACATGGGTGGGGGAAAAATATTGGCACACCTGTGTCATCCAACACTGTCTTTGAAAGACTCATTTCAAAGGTAGTCACTTGAGAAACTCGTCACGTAATGCTTGCCCTCACAGTGACACATGTATGTGCCACAAAGTAGCCTATTTAGGTTACAAGACCAAGGGATGGTAGAAAGTTGACACCATGCCTCCCCCTAAGGTACATTTTAAGGCATTCCAATCTTTCTGGAGTGGGTGAGATTTTGGTGAACGGTTACACGGTCTCGTGGAGCATCAATCTAGTGTTCGCTTGACTCCAAATTTGACGAGAATGCATATTTCCTATGGACGGATATATCTCCAAAGCGCCATGCTCAAACTCCTACCAAACCTGACTTTCGAGGCAAAGGGCCTTACCCAACCCTTTATCAAACCTATCTTTGTCCCTCTTGTCTACTTGTAGTCTTCATCTTGCTTATTCTCATCTTGGCTTCGATGCTCATCTTTGTTGTGTTAGATGATGCATTGCCCTCCTCAGTCGCATCATTGCACTTGTCTATCTAGGTTCCCAAGTGGCCATGGGCACCACTTGAGCGTCGCCGCCTTCTATGTTTGCATGTGAAGGTCCCAACCTATTCTCTTCTTAGTATTGTTATGACACTCTCCCCCACTTGAAATAATCATTGTCCTTAATGAATTTCTCATGAACACAATCGCTCAATGGATTGTGATATTACGCACGCGGGCGACATCTAGTTGCAAATGGAGGCATGTGAGCTAGGTATTTTGCCCCGTTTGACTTGAACTACGACCTACTAAAGAAATTTAAAAAATTTTGGAGCTCATAACACACCGGAGAGCTAGTTTGAGAAAATAGACGTCAACCATATAAGTAACAATTCAAACTTTTTTCAAAAAATAATTGTACGAATCGCTACAACGTGCTAGCATGCGAGTATATAATGAAATTGTTATGCATGTTATAAAAAAATTATGAAAATGTCCCATAGGATGAGAATATATGATGCATGTCGATTTTATGTTTTTTGTTATGTTAGAATGGAGGATGAAAATTTGTAGTCTATTCTCCTGACGATTGATGAATGTTATCTCCCAGTTGAGCTTATCTGTATTCATGATATAGTGTGTTTAGTTCTAGGTCAGTAATTGTGTGTTCTCCCTATAGAGTGTGTTTAACTTCATAAAGCTAAGACTAGGGCGCTCGAGCCAAGGGCTAGACAATGACCTCGGCCATGACGTCTATAGTTGACTAAGCACCTTAGTATCTTGAGTGACAACCAGGGGTTCTACACCCTAGTGCTCACAGATTAAGAAAGACTCCAGGAGTCATAATAGAATACTTTAGAGTCAAAAGTTTGTGTCAAGCCACCTAGCCGCTCTATGAATCTAGTAGATCTCCTCGGCATCCAGGTATTACATAAGTGATATTTAGAATATGTTTTCATGTTTTAAGTGATCGATAAGAATATCTCCCTAACAAAACATGCATGAGTGAACCAAGTTAGGATTAGGGTGGTAGAGCAAGAGTGATTTATATGTTAACCTAGTTCAATATGTATACATTATACTATTCACCATCATAAATTTAGACCTGAGTGTACCCTTAAAATTAATTAAATAATAAAATGTAATTAATAGTAGAGTTATTTACTTTATTGAATAATTTAATTATCGAAAAAACAAAATAGAGGTGAAAAATATATGTAATTAATATTCAATAAACATTGCTCTAGTTGGTAATTAGATAAAGTAAATAAAATGTTAATAAATTTGATGATCAACGTTATACTTAAATTACTTGTTTGAAATAAAATTGAAAAAATAATTGATAATAAGGCATTTCTAAAATAGTATATACATGGTAAGCTAATAATGATACATGCAAATGCTAACAATTTTAAATTGACTTTTCTTCGCCTTTTTATTGAATATATATATATATATGGAAAGGTAATAATACGCCAAATTCTAACCTGTAACAAAATTCAAAATTGACCGTTTTTTTTTTTTTTTTTTTTTTTGCAAAAAGTATAAATTTTTTTTTACCATCTTTTTGTATATTTTCATAAAATATTTATTTTAAATTTTTTTTTTTAATGTATGATTATAACTTTTCAATATAAATTTTATTAAAAAAAACATATATCTTAATAAATTTAATAATATTTCATAACTAAAAATATAATACCATTTCTAAAAACTCAAATTTTGATATATATATATACATACATACACATGTACATATACGCATATATATACACACACGTATACATATTCATAAATAAAAAAGTGATCTAGGCAGGGATTTTGGTTGGTCAAGGGTGGGAATGGAATGAGAAATATAATATCGGTCTCCAACCAGTATAGTTAACTGAGTGAAATCTCTCCCACTGTCAAACTTGGATTTACCACCCAATTTAAGGTGGGTATCTCAAGGTTAAATGGACCGACAAAAAAATAATAAGGAAATGTTATCAGCCACTCAAAAAGGCTTACATAGAAAGGTTATATACATGGTAAGGTGATGTTTAAAGATGACTTGTAATCACGTAGGTATATATATATATATACATACTACTGTTCTTCATAGTAGAGGATTGATGCGAGAGAGATCAATATGAATAAATCATTTGTTATTGTGTTAGTCACTGTTCTTGTTTCCTCTGCAAGCGCCAATCTCTTAGATTCAAAGATGAGAGCGCCAATTGATTTCATTCAAGACACCTGCAACAGAACGGAAGATTTTAAAGATCTTTGCATTTCTGTGATACACTCTGATCCTCGTGAAGATTTAAAGTCAAATTCAATAGGTTTTCTCATCATTTTCATCAATCGAACGCTTCAGGTTATTATCGATGATCATTCGTACCTTTCGAATCAAACGCTAAATGAAGAATTGGATAATCGGACAAGACAAATCTTTATGGGTTGCATGACGCTATACCAAATGAGCAAAGATTCTTTACGAGTTTTATTGAATGAGGAATTGCTAAAGCGACATAATGCAGATTTGAATATGAAATTGCAACAAATCGAGGGCTATTTAGATCTTTGTCAAAATGATTTTGAAGGATTTACACCAGCACCCTCAACTTGGACATCCCGATATGATTATGTGATCTCCCTCTTGATTCTTTCATTTCGGATGATGAATCTCATTAAATGTAATCGTATACGTGCTTGCTAGATACATTCACTATTTTTTAATTTATGTATTTTTATGTATTATAACTGCTCAAGCCCACCCCATAAGATTTTTTATTATTTTTTTTTTTTTTTCAAGTTTTCCCTCGAGGTTTTAAAATGTCTTTGGTGGGGAAGGTTTATACATGGTTATAAAAGATATTTTGTTCTCCTCCCAACCAATGTGAGACATCACATGTATGATTGTACCTTTTTGTATTCCTTCTTTATTACAATTCATCAATATAATAAATTGTTTGTAGTTATTGTAATTGCTCATCTATTTAGTATCTATTTGGTATGACCGTAATGAAAAACGTTATTCCAAATAAGCTACCTTCAATTATTTGTACTCCGCATGAAACTTGTTTAATGGTATTCTCGAACGCCTCGACCATCGTTTAGGTAGAGCCATGTCGTCAAGAAATGAATCAATGAAAACGACCATTGAATAAATTTACCATGACAGGTAAAAAAAACTTGTTTTACCTTAGCCCTACCTGATGCTATCGCCAGCGACAAGGTCACGTTGAAGTCATTCTGATCATCTAAATTTGCTTTCGACTGTGCCATCTCTGTACTTAGGATGCCAAATTATTGAGCGTATATATTACAGTCTTGAAATACGACGAGCCCATTTCACAAAATGTAGCCGACGCTTCCGTATATATCGCACTCTTGGATGAATTGTGCGTGGCCCTCGTATGGTCCAGCCGAGATTTGAATAGTCGAGAACACCATATCCAGCTGCAAAATGAAACATGTCTTGGTATTAACACAAATTTAAGTGGTTGGTGGTGAATTGAAGCATACTAAGAGGTGTCGAAGTTGGTGTGGAGAAAATTGAAGAGCAGCAACTAGCAAATAGACTATAAAGAGCACAGCTTTGAAAATAGGAGAAACCTTGTATTTATAGGAGGGTGGGCATGCCATTGTTTTGGTTTAATAAGCAAAATAATTATCTTTTGTTTACAAATCTAGTTTTGAGATATTCATATATAAGAGAAAAGTTAAAATCTAAACGACATGGACTTATACGTTTGCATAAGAATCTTAAAGTAAAACAATGAAAATGTACTAGGCAAAATAAAATGAAAACAAAGAAAAGATAAAAAAAAAAAAAAAAACGATACCCTAGACTAACCTAAAATCTACAAAAATAAAATGCAACTACCCGCGCAACTGTAACTGTATAGGGTGTCTTGCCTTTACCTGGATTATAAGAATAGCACAAGGCTTGAGTATTCAGCCTTTACGTGGATTATAAGAATAGCACAAGACTTGAGTATTCAAAGAAATATTCAGTAAATGACCCACTATTGGGTCAGGGAATGCAAACACATGCAACATCAATGAGATCTATCATTTAAACCTGTATTCTATTAGGTGGCTTTCTAGTCATGATCATCGGATATGTATTTACTACTCTACACATGGCTTATACGCACGAATATAGACCCACCAGGCGGTTCGCACACCCCCTAAGCCTTGTGCTGGTCGGGCTAGTGTTTCTAGTGTTGTTGCCAGACACTCGAAAGGAATAGCTACCGTCGTAGAATCATGGTAACCATGATGATCATTTTCCTTTTCATAACGTACACGTTTGTACTCATCATAAAGAGAAATATCCTTATGCACGTGAACATACATTTATTCATGAGATCTCAACAATTTTTTATGGTAAACCAATCATGCAAGACAACCCCTTTCAATTTCATTTCATTCATAGCATAACTTTTAAAACATATCATGAGGTTGTACATCATAGATTTCCTTGTCTCAAACATT
This sequence comes from Cucurbita maxima, assembly GCF_002738345.1. Lineage (NCBI taxonomy): Eukaryota > Viridiplantae > Streptophyta > Magnoliopsida > Cucurbitales > Cucurbitaceae > Cucurbita > Cucurbita maxima. Next base: position 3,215,568 of record NW_019272035.1, on the reverse strand, counting down.
TCATTGCATGTCATGCATGTTATGATCTAACGTATGTCACATAATGTTATGGCATTTCATAGCATATTGTAATTCATCATCACTTAATATGACATCCATTCATATTCTAATATTACTTGGTATATCTGGACACATTATATTACAAACCATATCATATCGTCACAACATATCATATCATTAAGACATATCATATCATATCATTGAGACATATCATATCATATCATCACAATATATCATATCTTTGAAACATATCATATTATAATGCATAACAAGCATATCATATGAAGCGTGTAGGGCCACTGAGCACGTGTGATCGTACAAAATACAACTCTTCCAACTATACCCTTTATGCTAGCTTTGCTATTCTTAAAATTTAATTCTACCTGAGGAATCCCCCAATCATAAATGAGAATTCTAGCGTGTGAATTGGCTCACCTAATTTTGGATAAAATAATTTAAACTTACTCGTAATAATTTAAACGAGCTAAACCTAATTTTGCATAAAATAATTTAAACTCAGACTCCAAATAATTTAAACTCGTTAAACCTAATTTTATATAAAATAATTTAAAGTTGACTCAAAAAATTTAAACTAGTAGTTAGAAAAATATACTTCGACCACCTTCAAACTGGTGAAGTGGGATGAAAAAAAGGAAGACCAAGGGACCTCCCTTTTATAGTGGAGTCCAACTCCCCACCTTCTCAACATATTTGATGTGGGACGACTTTCTTCTTCCTTCATTTTTTTAGTTATTACAAATGGATAGGAAAAGAACACAAATACTTTCACTTGAAAACTTTTGGCTGCATTGTGTCACGGTTGTATTTTTTTCAACCGTGCGGTGTCATGATTTTGATATGTTCGTGACAAACCATAAGGAAAACTGAAGTCTCATTCACATTTTTTGTCCGGCTTTGTAGCTTCATTAAACTATTTAAAATTGAAAGCCAATTCAAAAATGGTATAGGACAATTCATAGTGAATAATGAAATAATTTAGAAGTATGATTAGAGTTCCATATGGTTCTCTAGCTACTCGTAAACATACTCTAGGTTCGGAGGTGGTGGTTCACCCTTACTGGCGTTGCGGATCTGCTGAGTGATAAGTTCTATCTCTGGGATGAACTACCTTCATGATCTTTGACTTAGGGTAGCTTGTTGTACTTATATAGTGAATCAACGACATCCTCGATTGAGGCATTGCCTCGTAAAGATGCTAGTGGGACAGTATGGTGTGAGCTAATATAAACAGATCTATGAAAAGTTAGCTGATGGACCCTCCCACACGACCATAAAATCACCAAAGTTTTGGGGATGCAATCCCACGTGTGCCGATTGTCACAACTATACTATGAGAAAAGTAGGTTATGACCTTCACATCGAGACAAGCAAAGCGGCGACTCTCAAGAGGCGCCCATTTGGCCACGTGTGGACCGATATTGAAGAATGTCATTGATATGAACCAAAAAACATCAATCATACAATATATTTCAATGACGATGTGAGAAAAGATTGTCAAAATTATCAAAAGATGTTTCAATGCATGCCACATTGAAGAAGAGTGAAGTTTGATTGTTATAAATTTTGGGTGGGTTACAATTTAGAGTTTTTAGGACTTTTTATTTACTTTATGTTACAATTACATAATGGTTAATTATGACCCTTAAGTATGAATGTTATAACTCTTGGAATGCCTAGTAGTTTCATTTTGAGGCTATATAAAGTCATGTATATTGTATTTGTAAGAGGCTTGAAAAATATAGTAAAAGAAGCATTTGTGCTCTTCTTTGGCCAATAGCTAAGTTTCTTTGCAATTCTATGTAGTTTAGGTTGCATGTCGAATCATTCAAGCTCGACATGATCAATCTTGCTTGTAGAGTGATTCGAATCTCAAGCAAGTGTTCTTGCCTTGAGATATTTGATCAACAAGAATCATTCAAGCTAGACATAATCGATCTTTCTTATGGAGTGATTCGAATCTCCAACAATGTTCTTGCCTTGAGATATTCGATCAAGTAATTTGAATCTTACTCCCTTTGTAGTAAATCTCCAACATGCATGGATACAACATCACATAAAACATCATCAGATATTTTCCAATAGTAAAAGAAACAAGAGTTTGTTGAGTTACCCGTACTTCCCCACAATCATTCAACCATTGAAGCTTATAGGGTCTTGGATGTGGTTGTGTCTTTAAATTAAGTCTTTTGACCAGAATGGAACTCACAACATTGGTGCAACTACCGCTATCAATTACAATACTAAAAGGTACAGATTGAACAAGACATCGAGTTTGAAACATGTTCTCCCTTTGGTCTAGGCCATCCTCTTTAATGTGGGTGTTTAGCTCGTCGAGTAACCAAAGATATATGTGTAGGGTCCTCTTCACTAAACTCCTCACTCTCATCAGTTTCCTCATTTATGTCGTCATGTGCCTCGTCATCCGTAACAATTTCTCCCTCCTTGATGGTCATAATTCTTGCATTTGGGCAATCTCTACTATAGTGTCCTACCCCTTGACATCTCCAAGGGGAGTAAGATTCGGATTACCTTGTTGATCGAATATCTCAAGGCAAGAACATTGTTTGAGATTCGAATCACTCCACAAGCAATATCGATCATGTCTAGCTTGAATGATTTTTGTTGATCAAATATCTCAAGGCAAGAACACTTGTTTGAGATTCGAATCACTCCACAAGCAAGATTGATCATGTCGAGCTTGAATAATTCTACATGCAACCTAAACTACATAGAACTGCAAAGAAACTTAGCCATTGGCCAAAGAAGAGCACAAATGCTTCTTTTACTATATTTTTCAAGCCTCTTACAAATACAACATACATGGCTTTATATAGCCTCAAAATGAAACTACTAGGCATTCCAAGAGTTGTAACATTCATACTTAATGGTCAAGAGTTGTAACATTCATACTTAATGGTCATAATTAACCATTATGTAATTGTAACCTAAAGTAAATAAAAAGTCTTAAAAACTCTAAATTGTAACCCACCCAAAATTTATAACAATCACACTTCACTCTTCTTCAATGTGGCATGCATTGAAACATCTTTTGATAATTTTGACAACCTTTTGTTCACATCGTCATTGAAGTATATTGTATGATTGATGTTTTTTGGTTCTCAGTCATGAGTTGATCGAGAAGGATGATGCATCATCAAACACACATATAACGTGTGCACTGAAGAGGAAATGAGACATAAGCAAGATAGGGACAATGAGTAGATATGAACATCACATATGAGCTTGTTGAAGGGTGGGGTAGGGTCCCGGACCTTAACCTAGAAAGTCGAGGTTTCTGAAGGAATTTGGGCTTGTGGTTCTGGAGTTAAGTCTGTTCATATAAAATATGAAGGCTCGCCAAATTTGGTGTCAATCAGACACCGAACGGATGCTCCATGACACCGTATGACTGTTCGCCAAAATCATGTCTACACATGGAGTATTGAAAATAGTTCAAAATGTATTATTAGGGAAGGCATGTGTCATCTCTCCACCACTTCAAGGTCCGGTGGCCTAAGCAAGCTACCATGTGTCACAGTGAGAACGAGCATGTCGAGACAAGTGTCTGGGACAACTTCCTTTGAAATGGGTTTTTTAAGGACCATACCGAGTAGCACGGGTGTGCCGATATTGTACCTCAGCTTGAGTGTCGAAGGTTGCATTATACACCCGCTATCTGGTACAGTATCTATAAATGACATGGCATGGGCACAGAAGGACCGATGCCTCGATAGAACCCGGATGGGTGGATGTTCAGGATGTCTCGATGAGATGAGCGATACGAGGACCCGTTCTCGATGGCATGAGCATGGGTGAATGTTCAGGATGTCTCGATGAGATGAGCGATACGAGGACCCGTTCTCGATGGCATGAGTAAGTGAGTTGTGATGGCCGAGACACCTCGAGACTTGGGATGACATCAAGACATATCAGCTATGTCAATTGGGAACCAAAATGACAAGATGAGATGCGATGTTTGTTAGAAATCACGGATCTCTACAATGGTATGATATTGTCCACTTTTATCAAAAGCTCTCATGTTTTTGCTTTGGGCTTCTCCAAAAGGCCTCGTACAATAGAGATAGTATTTATCTCTTATAAACCCATGATCTTCCACTAAATTAACCAATGTGGGACTCACTCCCAATAATCGTCAACAATCCTCCCATCAAACGAAGTACACTATAAGCCTCCTGGAGGCTTATGAAGCTCTCGAATGGCCTCCCCTTAATCGAGGCTCGACTCCTTTCTCTGGAGCCCTCGAACAAAATACACCACTTGTTCGACACTTTAGTCACTTTCAACTACACCTTCGAGGCTCACAACTCTTTGTTCGATATTTGAAAATTCTATCAACATGGTTAAATTTAGGACATGACTCTAATACCAATTGTTAGGTTTTGACATGACTAACCCAGAAACATAAACAATTGACGTTAAAGCGATGATATTATTGAATAATGAACCTATAAACAAATCTGAGGAAGGGAATCAAATCTTTTAAAGAAATCTTCTAAACAAATCTTCTAAACATATCTTATAAAATATTTAAACTAAATACCTACAAATACTCTAACTATTTTTAGTTAATCAAATTCAAATTCTTCCCACCATCCGTCTTTTCAACTTCTTCTCAACTTATTCTTCTATTTCAAGAATTAGTTCGAAGTCATAAAAACTTTGCACACCAAATTCTTCATGCAATTTCCAAAATGCTCCTAATTTTAGAGGCTCTGTCAACAAATCAACAAGTTGATTTCGGTTACCACAAAATAATAAACGGACAGTTCCTTCTTTTGTAAGATCTCTAAGAAAGTGAAATTTACTCTTATGTGTTTGGAACATCTATGTAGAACTTGATTTTTGTATAGCTTAATAGTTGAAGTATTATCACACATTAACTTTATTCCTTCTATTTGAGAGTGGCCAATATCTTTGAGTATCCTCCTCATCCAAACAACTTGATAGCAGCAACAAACTCAGCTTCTGTGGTTGATAAGGTGACTATAGGCTGCTTGCGAGAAAACCAAGCTACTGCTCCATCACTCATCATAAACACATAGCCTGAAGTACTCTTGTTATCTTCCATATCTCTAGCATAGTCACTATCAGTAAATCCATTTAAATCACTAACTCGTCCCTTTCCATAAAATACACCATAATCTATCGTACCTTTCAAGTACCTTAAAACTCTTTTAGCTACAGCAAAATGTTGTTGTGTTGGACATGTCATAAGACGACTAAGCAAACTTACAACGAACATGAGATCAAAACGAATAGCTGTGAGATACATCAGACTTCCCACTATTTGTTTATACAAAGTTACATCTACTTTTGCACCATTTTCATCTTTGCCAATTTTTTGTCCTCGAACAATGAAATTACAAATAGAATTGTAATTCTCTATCCCAAATCAACTTAAAACTTCAGCAGCATACTTTCTTTCACATATAAAAATATCATCTAATCTTTGTATTACCTCTATTCCAATAAAAAATCTCATCTGACCTAAGTCAGTCATATCAAACTCTTTTTTTATGGAACGTTTAAACTCCTCCAATAATTCTTCATTGTCTCTAGTAAATAAAAGATCATCAACATAAATACTTACAATAAGAATTTTACCTCCCTTCCTCTTGATGAAGAGTGTTTGCTCGCTGGAACTGCTTTTGAATCCTTCCTTAATGAAGTATGATTCTTTTCGACTAAACCAGGTGGATGTAGATTTCTCCTCTCCCTTATTGTCAAATCTGGCAGTTACTGGAAAATTGTTTTTAGCAACTAATTCAATTGTTTCAGCAACCGATTCAGTCATTTTTTTCGTGATTTTCCCTTCTTCATTTTCAGTATTAGGTTCAATTGTTTCAGCAACCGGTTCGTCATTTCCTCTATGATTCCTCCTCCTTCGACTGTGTTCTTATCAATTTCAATGTTTTCCCCCGGTCTAATTTTTCCATTGCTCTCCATTTACCCATTTTTGGAAATGGAGTCCGATGTTGTTTGCCTTTCATACATGCCTCACAAGTGGTATTTGGAGCCCCAATTTGCGGCAGGCCTTTCACCATGTTTTTGTGTTTCAAGGTGCACAAGCCTTTGTAGCTGAGATGACCAAATCGATGGTGCCAAAGTGTTGACTGATCCGTATTTGAAACTTGGAGGCATCTTTCTTCATTTGTTGTGGTAGATGGGTCAGTACCCAAAATAAACGGCCGATTTGCATTCATAATTGACTCTGCTATTTTTCCTTTTTGTGGATGATAAATGCTACATACACCATCTTTAAACGGCACTGCTACTCCTTTTTCTTGTAGTTGTCCAACGCTCAAGAGATTATTTTTTAGTTCAGGTACCCAATTCACATTACTAATAGTGCAATGAACCCCATGCAAAGTTAATTTCACTACACCCTTTCCCATAACTTTCATACTTGTATTATTTCCAAGTTTGACAATGTGGGAAAATGTCTTGTCTAAGCTTGAAAACATACCTTCACTTGCACACATATGGTTTGAACAACCGAAATCTAAGAACCAAGCATCACTCCTTTCTGCTTCATGTCTTTCCATATGAGTCATTAACAGCATTTCATCGTCTTCTTCCAACTCTGAAAGTTGATCTTCCTCTTCCGCGTCCTCTGCCCCTATAAGTTTCTCTTCCTCTATTACTTATTTTTGTTTGTCCTTCGACTTTTAGAACTTGCTCCTCTCCATTAATGCTGGATCTTCGAAACTTTTGTTCATACACCACTAATGAACTTTGTAATTCATCAATGGACATGTTATCAGTATCTTTGGATTCCTCAATTGATACTACAACATAAGTAAATTTTTCAGTTAGGGTACGCATAATTTTTTCTACAATTTTCTTGTCTGGCATATCTTCTCTATTGCTTCTCATCTTGTTGGAGATTATCATCACTCTTGCAAATTAATTTGTGATACTTTCATCGTTCTTCATCGCTAGGATCTCAAATTCTCTCCTTAATGCATTACGAAGAGATTTCTTCACTTTTTGGTTTCCACCAAATTTTCACTTCATTGAGTCCCAACAATCTTGGCTGTGCGACAATCCAAGATTTGTTCAAAGATAGTACGATCAATTGCCTAGAAGAGGTAATGCTTTACTTGGTGATCTTTGAGTCTAGCATCATCAAGGTGGCCCTTTTGTGCCTCAGTCAACATTGTTCCTTCCTCTGGTTCTGAGAAACCAATATCTACCACACTTCATAGACCTTTTGCTCTGAGCAAATTTTCCATTAGCTCACTCCAATAATCATAGTGACCATCGAAGTGAGGGATCTTCGTTAAAACTTTGTCTTCACTTATACTCTCTCTATTTGATCACTCAAAAATTGCGGTTCATACCAATGGAGGTAGTATTCCTCACTACATTAACCAATGTGGGACTCACTTCCAATAATCCTCAACAATGTTGCATTGAGAGACCTTGGCCCGATTAGAGGCAACGTCGAGTCGATGGCTAGGTCTAGTGTAGAGGCAAGTCGGTTGTGTTGCAGACGATTGAACATGTTTGGATTCTACACAAGCGATGTTCGATTACAGAAGACAAACCTCGTCTAAGGTCCAATAAAGCCACAAAGTCGAGGCAAAAATATATATGGGGCTTGATTCTCCTTTAAGCTGGTCGTGAGCATGTTAAGATAATGACGCCGCACCATTGAAAAAGTAGGACCGTGACAATTGGTATCAGAGCCACACTTTGTTTGTCTAGTCGGATAAGACAATCAGAGAAATGAGCTTGAGGGTCGAACTAAAGGCATCATAAGTGCGTCAAGAGTGTCGGTGTCAACAGCGCAATTGTGTTGGCAAAACATCAGTGACAGTATTGGGCCAAAGCCAAGACTCCCCCAAGCTCAAGAGTGTCGATCAAGAAGCATTAACTAGGGGAAATGCGTACCCATCAAAGCAAGAACCAAGCTCATTTGCCAAGGGCTTGGGGTTCGGTTAATAGGTAAAAAAGATGAAACAAAAGGTACATGGTCGATGTCTTCCAAAGAGTCATTCACATAAGAGGAATAATGGTAATGGTAGCAAGCAAAGAAGTCGGGAGTCAAATACAACATGCGCCAGCCAAGTGCCGAATGTACACAATGCAAGTTCTTATTGGGGGAAGACATTGCTACAAGAGAGGTAGTCAGTATTGAGTGGATAAGAGCCCGTAAGAATGGGTTGCTCACCCGTATTGAGTGGATGAGAGCCCGTAAGAATGGGTTGCTCACCCCGAGAGAATGATCTGAGAAGTGAGCCCAAATGAATTCCTTGAGTCATCCCCTCCTGCCTAAGGTGGATGACTTCACATGAGGATCAAGATAAGCATCAGCTCAAGAGGTGAGCATCAATTGGACGAAGGCAACAAAAGAATGAAGCTGCAAGAAGGCCAAGAGAAGGTTTTTACTTTGCTTCAATAGAGGAAGTGGCCTGGATGAGTAAATGTCATAGTTTGCTTCAAACCAGTATCGAAATTTTATTTTAGGGGCCTACAATAATTTTTTATATCATACATATAAAGCATTCTTATCTAAAATTACCCTTCAATAGTTCTAAACATGATTATTCTAACCACCTAACACAAGAAATGTTGACATGTTTGAACGTCTTAGCTATATCCCTACAAATATTACTTGTCTAAAGTTATATTACTTGTCTAAAGTTTGAATGACTACTTACAAGAATGAAGGAAAAACTCTGAGACCAAATGATAAAGAATCTAATCCAAGAAAAAGTTCTAATATCAAATGATAAATAAACCCAAGGAAAAGTTTTGGTACTAAAATATAACGAAGCAAGTTTAATCCACTCTTTATCCATTCTTAATTATGCTATTCAAATCAACTCAATCGTGATTTGTAACAATTTAAAACTTGCATAATTTGGACAATAAATTGGATTAAAACTTTAGGTTTGGTTAATAATAAAAATACTCTATTTAACTTTTGGCCTTGAGCTTACCCAAACTAATAAACTACCATTCTTACCGTGGCCGTGAGAGCTTGAAGGCCCAAAATTAGTGGATGGTTTTTTTTGTGTTCCCTTCAATTTAGGTGTTACTTTTAATTTGCTTTTCTCCCTGCCAACTGCTATAGGTTCCTCATTGTGGCAAGGAGAGGCTAAACTGATTAAGAAAAAAATGTGAACAACATGGCCATTACAAGCCGCAACAGGAGTTATTTTAACTGGAATCCTTGGAGAAATAGGAAGTAGCTCATATGAAGGTCTCGGTGGACTTGTTGATGCTCAAGAGATTATCCATTCAGCATTGCATAACTTGAAGGATATAGGACCTGTACGAATTCAAATAGAACTGTGAAAAGCATAAAAACCAGGGGGAAAGTCATTGAGAACAGATATCAACATTTCCTCATCATCACCTACAGCACTAATATTAGCAAGCCAGTCTCTTAATTCTTTAGGAAGAGGTGGTAGCCAAGCAAAGAAGGTACCTGGAACAAAAGGGTGGGGTTAATCATAAACACAGAATTGCAGGATCTCGAGCAACCCAATCGATCTGGAACGATATAGATTCCATCGACGAACCCAACAAGTCTGTGATCTGTAGGCATATGTCACGTAGGCTCTGATATCATATAACAACGTAATGGCAGAGTATTCTCTAAGGATTCTTGATGATTTACAAAGCTAAAGGAAGCTCACTTCAATAGATGAGCCGTGGGAAATAACAAAAAGGAACTACTCTGCCAACTTACATAACACAAAAACTTACAATAGCTTATAACCAAAAGATCTAACCGAGCTTACTAATTTACAGCAATGCTAACATAATTTAATACAAGGCAGAAACAAGTTACTCATTGATTTACAGTCATAATGATTCTGCAGGCAAGCAACTACTACATATAGTTATTGGCTTCGCAGCAATGCAACGAACTCAAACCAATCAAATATAAATATTAGATGGATTGGTATTCCGTTCGAGGATTGCACAATTTTACAGACCAAATTCACCCAACACAACTCAACCAACGAACTTCAAAAACTCTCAACTGTCATAAACTACAAATTTCTTTCTAAACTAAAACCTTTCCTGAAAGATATGTGATTCCAACTACTTCAACATGATAAATCTCATTCTTTTCAGGAATTTGACATGACATACCAATACACTAGATGGAGGAAAGAGACATCGCTGTTGTCGCGTCTTTTATCAGTGTATTTGCTGCAGAATAACCAAATTGAACAAAGAATTATGAATTTTTAGATATTGCAGTCAATGAACCAGGAATTCGGAAGAGGGGATGAGTTATACTAAGACCAAAATATAAGTATCATAAATCCATAGAAAGGACCTCTAGCTGAACAAATTGGATTTGTATAAATCACCCAGGAAATGAAGTTTATGCTTTGTAATCTTATCTAACATGAGTTTTTGGTTAAAGTTCTTACGTTATTAATTTCAGAGAGTATCCACTTCATTTAGTTCCCTTCTTTTGAAGCCAAGGCTGATTTTTTTCCATATCTCGAGTACACGTCAGTTAAGACAGCCTTCTCCTTTATCCTTAGCCTGCGCTAACATAGAAAGCACATTAAGTTAGTTTTTCAAAGCATAATATGTAAAACCATATTATAAACAATCACTTGATGCAGCAAGACCTTTTCGCAGATCCTGGAATAACTAGCGATGATTTATTCTCTCCTTTTTCCTTAGGTTGTTTCTTCTTTGAAACCCTAGTTTTCATATAGATAGGTGGAGCTTCTCTATGAACTTCCTCTCTTCCTTGAGGAGGAATTTCTTCTAGTTCATGGATTTTATCTAGTTCCTTTTCCGATGGTGGAAGAATTTTGGACTCTGTTCTTGATTCGACACCATTATCGTCATCATCTGAGTGTAATTCACTGACATATGCTAAATTGTCTTCAATATCCTCCACCCTTGTTCTTTCGACTTCACCGGCTAAATCCATGTCCATGTCAGCAACCTGCTCTGCTTTTTCTTCAAGAATACTTAGTCGAGAATGATTGGTACTAACCACCGAAATTTCACGAGCCAAATTGGAAGTTTGTTGATTCATTATTTCACATTTTATTTGCTTCTGAACCCTTCCAAACGTAAGATATTGTCCAGAAAATGATTGCAAGAAACTGAAGAACCAATGAATAACATACTTCTTACCAATTTGTTAAGGAATATAGATGCATAAAATGTTGTGCCATGTTTATATGAAACCTAGAAACTATTCAAGTTCATAAACATAAATGCCAAGACATGTAAAGCTGTGATGGTCTCAGAATGTACAAATTTATATATCTCGCACCTGATGATCTCAGAATGCACAATTGTAAATAGGCATCACATTTTTATTTTAGGAAAACTAACTTTTATGAAGAAGATAAAAGAACGAAGTACAAAGAGGCACACAAACGTAGGTCTCCATACCTAGGTGAAGGAACCAATGGTTGAAGTAAAGACAAAAGAAACTGTGATATGAATCAAGGCAAATCATGAAATATAAATTTTAAGAAAGATGTGAAGAAAATGTTGGTTAAATTATCACAAGATGTTGCAATTCATGTCACATTAAAGAAGAATCAAACTTCATTTATTCTTAGATAGACAAATTTTGGGGGAATGTTAATTTAGAGTTATCGTGTTTCTTTAATGTATTTTAAGGCTTTTATTTACTTTAAGATAAAATTTACATAGTGGCTACTTACCGTCATAAAATATGAAAGTTACAACTCTTGAAATAACTCAGGAAAGGTTAAGAGTTTTCATTTTGAGGCTACATAAAGTCATTTATGTTATCTTTGTAGAGAAACTTGGAAAATGTAGTAAAATGAGCGTTTTTGCTTTCCTTTAGCCAATAGCAAAATTTCTTTGCACTTCTATGTAGTTTAGGTTGCATTTTCAGAATCATTCAAGCTTGACATGATCAATCTTGATTGTGGAGTGATTCGAATCTCAAACAAGTGCTCTTACCTTGAGATATTCAATCAACAAGGTAATCAAAATCTTACTTTCCATTGTAGTGATTCCTTATCATTTGGTATCAACTTTCCCTTGGGTTGATTCCTTATCAAATTGACTTCTTAGTCTCTCAGAGCCCAATGAAACCGAAAATCAAAGGAGTTTGTTCCAACTCTGAACAATACAAGAAAAGACTGTAAATTTTTTAGATACAGGTAGAGATCAAACAATCTAAACTCTACCACCATTCTTACTGAAAAGGTGGTGAAATAAGAAAATCTGGAAGGCAAAGAGAGATCGCTTCACATAGGTTAGTAAAGGTGCCTTTAGAAGCTACCATTAGCAATTCCCTTTAGAAGAACCCTTTAATAGTGAAAGAAGAACCAGGCAAAAACCATTCAAGAGTTTTGGCAATAAGAATGTCTTCACAAATTTTATTGCGGCAGTGCTACCTTTCTTGACTAAATAAGTTTGGTATTTTGAAGCTAACTTGCATATGAAAAAGATAAGAGAAATTTTCATTGGTTCTATAGTTTCTTATTATCCAAAAACATACCTGATGGCGTCTCCTTCAGACTTGCAATCAACAAATGCAAAACCCTTGCAGATTGGATCCCTAGTCTTTTTGTTTCCAATGACTGCAGGAGTTATATTGACTATTCCAGGAAACCCTTTGAAAGCCAACATCAGATCTCTGTGAATGTTCCTTTTTTTAGGAAGGTTGATAACGCGTACACGAACTCCAGTATTAGCAATTTCTGGAGCTGAAGAAATGCATGATACTCGAGGTTAGATCAATTTAAGAATTAGAATGACAAAAGTTCATTCATAATTAGCCATTATACAAGTCCTGAGTAGATTTCGTGCAACAGTCTGGCTAAAAATCAGACAGGACGTGATCAGACGATATTCACTTTTTCACAATTATATCAGGGTAATAATAAGACTCTAATACTATGACTTGTGGCAAATTTATTTTTTGGAAAATTCAATTTTGACACATGAACTTTTCAATGCATACCAATTTACCCTAAACTTTCAATTTCATAAAATTGCACCTAAAACTTGGAGGCTCAGCATATTCTACTCGATACGGGCCTCCAATGAAAACGACAATAGAACTGTTTTTCTTTTCTTTTTTGATATGTGAATTTTGGTAGAGCTACAATGGTTGATTTTGTGCATTAATGAGAATAAGTTACGTTCAAAACATGATTCTAACTGAAATTAGATAGCTCTTGGAGATTTTACATTACTATTTATTGGTTTCTTTGATGATACATCTTGATCTACAGCAGCAAATTGGAGTGACACACGGACCATCTACGCTTGGATAAAGACTTATCAATGCATAATTTTTTATGCCAATGCGAAAAAACGTGTTCTACCCAGCCCAGACCAAATCATTCTGGCAAGAGGTGGTAGAAAGCCCTTCTAAGCTATACATTGAATTGATCAACCCCAAGATTTTCAAAGAACTAAAAACAGTTCCTTGGTTTAACAAGGTTAAAGTGGACCCGCAACTTAAGAAAAATCGATCGGCTGGAATAAGGAAGCTGATGTGACATAACAACTAAAGTGACCATGATTGATCCCTCATTTTAGCTTAGCTTAACTTTCATAAACCATATATGACAGAATGCAAGAAGTCAAGGATAGGCATCGTGGCAAATATTATGCAAGAAATTGGCTTCTGCACATTCACTAATAGAGCAAAACAACTTTTTGGGGATAATTGTATCTCAATTGGAGAAAAGTGCAATGCACATAGCTCAAAGCATTTTGGCTAGCTAGAGAAACTTCGACCTGTAAAGGGCAGACTGTCATCCAACTACCACACCAAGAATACCCTGCCAGCCCCATCATGGTGCCTTAATATTTTTCAATGCTTGTAGGCTGGCTTTTTATTGATAAGATTGGGACAACTGTATGCTTTTTTATGGGTGACTAAGAACTAGAGAATATGTAGAGAATATGTATAGAATATGTAGTGAAACAGCTCAAAGATACCATGCCAAACGGCCCAAGAAAAATCACAACTCTAAAGAATATGGTCAAGGTCCTCAGCTGCCTTCCTACAATGAATATGACAATGCAGCTCGACACAACCAAAAGAGCACCTCTAGCTGAGAGCCTATCTAAGGTGTTAACTCTTATGTGTACAACCTGCCACACAACTAACATAACCTTCTTGGAAATCTTCACCTTTCAAATCGAGGAAAAATCAAAACTGCTAGTAGGGGAAAGATGGGACAAGCAATGGAAGATAGAGCTACAAGAAAAGACTTTCGAAGGACAAGGAATGCAAAGGCGAATATCTCACCTATCAGACTTAAACCAAAAATATCCCTATTGGTCAACCGACGACATAAATCCGAGGAAGGAGAAGGTTGAGACTTCAATATGGAAAATATCGACAAAACTGAAAGATTCTTCGAAGAGGACAACTAAAATAAGCGGGAAAATAAAGAGCAGATTGTCACTCAGAACCAACTGAATAAGGGTAAGTCTCCCACCTTTTGGGAAAAGACTCCTGTCTAATATGAAGTTGTCCACCCATAACTGATTATGAAATTCACCAATGTCACATCTTTATCACTCTCCTGAGCTGAGTTTTGTCACCAATTCTCTTGTCCAATAATAGAAGGCATATCCCATTAATGAGAAGGATAAGCACACTATAATCCTTTGTGACACCTATTCACTGGCATCAAATTCTTCATTAGTCAATCTTGGAGGCAAAATTATTCAAAGAAGCTGAAACAATGTAGTTGGTAATTTTATATCGTTCGATGTAGGAGAGAAACCTAAAATTATATAGAGATTAGAGGAAGCAAACTAATCTAGCAGCCAAATGATATAGTTTTCGCTCGTGGAGGTATTGGTTACACACACACGGATTAGTATCTCGAAACAAAGCACTGCCTATTACCTACAGGACATGAGAATAAAGAGTTACAAAATTGAGGGAGAATGAGACTGACCTTCTTTATCTACGACATTTCTACTAGAGTTGGGGTTGGAAGGAGGCTGACTCTTGAGCTTATTGATATTTGCAGCCTGAGCTTTCCTACTCTGCTCGATTTCTTGTAGCAATTTCTCTTCAATCGAAGTGTCATACTCCTTCCCCTCTCCAAATCCACGAGGCCTCGCCGCAAGCCACTCTCTCATGTTCGCTAACGGCAAAAGCATCTCATCTCCGTCCAAGTCCTCGTCCCCGTCGAACTCAATGTCGGAATCACTCTGGTTAGTTAGGGAAACGCCGCCTTTTCCACGCTTTTTCAGTGAAAAAACAGGAAAATACATTGGTCTTGGGCCATGAACAAGAGATAAACTGAAATGGAGTGAGCGGAATTTTGTGGAATTTGGATTACAAGGTTGGAGATTGTAATAAGGCGTTGGGAGAAGAAGGGAGTTGTTACGGCGACTGTGTGGCGCGGACGGCCAAGTCGTGATGAAACGGCAGTGAAGGGGCGGCGAATCGAGCATCTCTGCTCTGATAAACGATGATTCCACTGAAGAAGAAGATAGAGGCCGTTTTGCAAGGCAGTTCATCACATTATCCAATTTTCTGTAGATATATCTTATACGTCAGTGAAGGTCTCTGGTTCGAATCCAGCAACGCCATGATTTATTTTCTTTTTCTGAATTTTTAATTTTTCTTACGAAAAGAATTTCACCACACTTGATTGTTTGATATAAAAATAAAAATAAAATTCTTGGGAACATTCTTATTTTTATATTAATTTTTTTTTCTCAATATTTTTATGGTACTAGTAGAAAATTAGGTAATTTGTGTACAATCATGCTCAAAAGAAAGCAGGTTGGGATCCCATGTGTCTGTTAGTTAGAAGGCAACACACAATTGGCGCGCATGAGGCCTGAGACAAGTGTCATATACGATCGAAGAAAACAGTGTATCATCCCACACACCCAGAAGAGTGTGCATGAAAGTCAAGATATGGCATATGCAAAAAGAGTGTACAGAAAAGCTAAGCTAAGGCATACACAAGATTAGAGGCAACAATAATAATAAGAGTGTCAGAAACAAGCTCGAAGGAAGTCGAGTAGGGTCTGAGCCATAACCTCAAAAGTCAGAGTTTCGGCATGAGTTTGGACATGCGGCTCTGGAGTTAAGTTCATATATGTGAAGATGATAGTTTTCTAAACTTTGTGATTAGATACATAACAGACACTCCAAAAGATCATATGACTGAATGTACTATAAGAGGAGACATTATGTTAGCTTTCCACCACCTTTAGGCCCTATGACTCAAGTGAGCTACCCTCTAGCACATGTGTGTCATAGTGTAAGTGAGTGTCTTGGGCGTCTTCCTTTGCAAGATAGTATCATATTATCCAACATTCTGTAGATTTTAGTTTTTACCATATTTTCTTATCTTATTTTTATTTATTATGGCTTTTGTCTTTTTTAGTCTCGATCAAAGTTTTGAAGTCCCAAAATCGGGTCGTGACCGCTCTTGAAGTTTTTCTAATTATTATTTTGTTCTACCTCAACTCGAATATTTTGCCTCTAAGACGCTCATTAAATCCGTGAAGTTCAAACTTAAAAGAAAAAATTTGAAAAACTAATCTTTGTTGAGACTAGAGTGTTACAATCGTAGTTGAGAAAAAAAATGCGTTATACCTTTTTAATGCATGTTCGGAGCAATTATATCCTTGATTTATTATTTTTTAATTTATTTTAACTTAATTTAATTTATTATTATTATTATTATTATTTCCTAAGATAGAAAATTAAGAAAAATATTCCATAATTTATTTAGGAGGTAGGTTTGGATTTTTGACCTTTCATCTTCAATTAATTAATTTTATTTAATTAATGTTGACATTATAAGTAAATTAAATACTGACACATGGAGGTTGGAAGACTAATACTTGTGGTGTTTTGTTTGCTTTGAAATTTTGAAAATTAAAATGAAACATCATGACATATTACCGTTAACAGTAATTATTAAAAAAAAAAATTATTATAAAATAAATATTTTCAAAATACTGCCATCTATATGTATTATTATTATTATTTAAATAAAGTTGTTATTAATGAGTACGAACACCGTTACGATATCTATATATTTTGCTGTGATATTATGTAGACTCCTATTCTTTGGTGGTTTTGATAAAAAAATAAAATTTTGCAACCATACTCTTGTATGGTGGATGAACAGTATGTAGAAAAATACTATATATCCAAAGAAAGTAGAGTTTAAGATCATGAAGTAGAGTACAGGTGGCAGTAGAATCTATGGAGACTTCACCTACCATTATACCTGCGGGTGAGGTTATCAAAGCCCCTTACATTACAGAGCTCAACACTGGTCCATTGAATCAAATTTTGTTTTTAATTTTTGCAAGAAACGATTAATTTTTCCCTTTAAATTATTTATATATAAAAATAAAAAGTGTATTACGGACAACGACTCTGAATAAAGAGAGGTCTTTTTCGTTCGAGTCTCCAAGCTCCTACGGTTCTGTCCCCAACGGAATGTAAATTTTCCCGTTACAATTTGTATATATACACCTCAATTCCCTTCTTCAATCCCCATCCAAATCCATCTCCATCTCATCGTCTTCCTCGCTACTCATACCCACGGTTTTTTACCTTTTTTTCTGGTTCACTTGAAGTCTCCGGCGGTGTTTCCGGCGGTCTTTCGGAATCCGATGAGGATGACAGTGGCTGGAAGAGGATGAAGGATACTCAGTTCCTATCATGTCGATCTCTTCTTCCGAAGACTGCTTTATTGACTCTCATTTACTCTGTGACGAGGACTCCTCCGATATTTTGTCCGGAGAGTCGCCAGAGTACTCCTCGGACCTTGAATCGCCTGCCAGTAGTGAGGATTCTATTGCCAGTTTCATAGAGGACGAGAGGCACTTCGTTCCTGGGATTGATTACTTGTCGCGCTTTCACTCTCAATCGCTCGATTCCTCCGCAAGAGCTGACTCTGTTGCATGGATTCTCAAGGTATTCGATTCGTTTTATTCTCTCTTCGCTGATCGGATTTTGTAATTTCATTCGTTTTTCTGCTATTACGCCTCGGAAAATCGTCGGCGATGTTCGAGGCTTGGATCTAGGTTAATTTTCTTTGAGCAGAACCTAACGCTTGAAGGTAATCGAGGGATTCGGATTCGGATTCCACTTCCGATTCCATGGAGGCTTTTGATTCTCTCTAATCCACAATCAATAATTAACCCTCTCTGTTGTGAAATACTGTATTTAATTTCTTGAAATCGTAATGAATTTGTGTTGTTTGTTGTTCCAGGTTCAAGCATATTACGGTTTTCAACCACTCACTGCATACCTTTCCGTCAATTACTTGGATCGATTCCTTTATTCTCGCCGCTTGCCGGTAAAAGTCACTTTCGCTTTATTGAAAATCAGTGTCAAATCTCATCATGATTATGTTCTTCAGTAAAGTTCGGTATTATCCTGAGTAGTCATCTCTTCGATCATAACGAGTAATTTTCTTTTATCTGCACTGGTCTGAATGTGATTCTTGAGAAATCTGTTCGTAATTCGTTAATCAACAATCCAGATTTAACATATACGAATTGTTTGACATTGATTTGTGGCTGTGTTTAATTGAAACGCTGTTTCCAGGAAACAAATGGGTGGCCATTGCAGCTTCTATCAGTGGCTTGTTTGTCACTTGCAGCTAAAATGGAGGAACCACTTGTTCCTTCGTTCCTGGATCTCCAGGTAACTCTTGTTTACATTTTCACCGCTGTGGTGTCTGAGAAATCCTTCCAATCCTGATTTTGGAAGAAAATTAAAATGGATTATGATTGATGATCATAGATCGAAGGAGCAAAATATATATTTGAACCTAGAACAATACGTAGGATGGAGCTTCTTGTACTTGCAACATTGGATTGGCGGCTCCGATCCGTAACCCCCTTCAGCTTCATCGGATTCTTCGCCTACAAAGTCGATCCCACCGGAACATTTTCCAGTTTTCTCATCTCACGCTCCACAGAAATCATTCTCTCCAATATTCGAGGTGGTAATTAATCAATCAACTCCCATTATTAGCTTAGCTGGGATTAGGAATGGGCGCATTTAATTTAGAGTACTCTAACAAGGGTAATTATTATTATCACAGACGCTAGCTTTCTTGAGTACTGGCCTTCCTGCATTGCTGCCGCAGCCTTACTTTGTGCGGCAAATGAAATACCCAATTTGACCCTTCTCAATCCTGAACATGCAGAGTCTTGGTGCAATGGACTCAGTAAAGTGAGCATGCTCCATTGTCAAATACACCATTTCAAACCATACCATGTTAATTTACCTAAACGTTCTTGTTTCTTATAGGATAAAATTGTTGGGTGTTATCGACTAATGCAGCCATCAACATCAGAGAGTGGTCGTAGAAAGCCCCCGAAAGTGATACCGCAACTCCGAGTGAGAATCCGAGCTGGGTTGAGGTACAGCAACTCATCGTCATCGTCGTCATCAACAAGGTTAGGTTATAAAAGGAGGAAGTTGAATAATTGCTTGTGGGTAGAAGAAGATGACAAAGAAAATTCCAAGTTTAGAGCAGAGGAATAAATTTAAAAAGAAAGAAAAAGATTTTGATGGGTTTTTGTGGTGGTGGTGGTGGTGGTGGTCCAAACTTTATCTTCAAAACAAAAAAAATATATATATAATTTGATTGTATTATCTATATATAATTAATAATATAAGTGAAATATATGTTTTTTTTTTTTTTTTTAATTGGGTAAAATAAAAATAAAGGAAGGAATTTGTTGGTGGGGACAAGTGGGCAGTGGCATCTGCAGATTCCCAAGGAAGCAGCAAGGAGTTTTGGTTATTGTTGGTTGTAGATATTATTTTTGTGTGAGGAAAAAAAAAAAAAAGAAAGGGAAAAATAGAAGTGGTGGGGGGTTGAATTCAGAGGCAGCATTTATTAGTGATTTGAAAGAATATAGAGACTACGGGCCCCACCGGAGAGGGAAGAAAAAAGAAATATATAATTTAAATGTTGAGTTAAAAATGAAATGAGTTGGCACGTGCGAATGAGGCGTGTGTGTTTTATTAAGTTGTTTTTGTAATTTTGGTGTTTCAATGTTGTATTAAATATATATAGTATGGAATTTGTTAATTCGTAGGTTGGGTGGTGTCATGACACGTAGGATAATTTAGATTTTGTTTAAATAAATAAATAAATAAAGAAAGAAAGAAATTGCATGCGTGTTGGCAGTTGTCACTGAATAAACAAATATGAGAAAATAATTATGTGGAGATTTCACTTTTCCAACTCTGCGATGCGTTGCACGTGATCCATACCTGATACTTTTGTTCTCTTCTACTTAAAAATAAAAATACCGTACATATTAATTAATTAATTAAATTTTACATATAAAACAAACACAAAATTTTATCTCATACATATTAATTATCTTTTACCTCAAAATGAAATCGTGCTATCTTTTGGTTTTTCATTATTTTGAAATGAATATTGTTAAGAAAAATAAAGAATTAAGATAAAAAAAAAGGAAAATGAAATTGCGAGTGAGGAAGGGGCAAAGGCTTAATTTTAGGTCCCCACCAACCAACTCCCACCGTCTTCTTTTAATCTATTTATAGGCAGGCCGATACTGTGCCCCCTCTTCCCCTAATTCAATTCTTCCAATTATTCTTATTATTCTTATTATTGTTTTATAATTTTATTTTAATATATTCTCACTAAAATCATTCTTTATCACTAAATCTAATTTTGATTTTGTTCATTGTTTAATATTTATCCTTGTCCGATTTTCAATGCCTTACTTTTCTCTTTTATTAGTTAAACAAATTGAGCGTTGGTACACCAAAGGAATAGGGACAGAAATATGGCTAAATTAATAAATGTCCATCACAATTATTATTTTTTTTTATTTTTTTTATTTTTAGAAATACTCACATTTTTTATTAACACCAATGGAGGAGAGATTACATTTTTTTTTTTTTTTTTTTTTTTTTTTTTTTTTTTTTTTTTTTTTTTTTTTTTTTT
>NW_019272035.1:3175397-3194317 GCF_002738345.1 Cucurbita maxima | reverse complement strand
TTTTTTTTTTTTTTTTTTTTTTTTTTTTTTTTTTTTTTTTTTTTTTTTTTTTTTTTTTTTTTTTTTTTTTTTATGAAAACCTATATAAGGTGGAGGGGTACGGGGGGACAATCAATTCCTAAGATATCTAGATGTTTTTCCTAAAATAGATGGGTATCTTTATTTTAAAATACCTAAATAATTTTCTAAAAATAATATAGGATCAACTCATACAATTATTGGGGTTGACGCTAGTGATGATATTTTAACACTCTACATAACACTAGTTCTCATTCGTTGCACCATGTTCAGCTAACAATGAAAAAAGTTTTCATTGTTAGCTCTTCTATAAACAAGTCTGCCACTTTGTCTTTTGTCTTGATCCACTTCATCTCGATTTCGTCATTCAGGACTTTCGCTCTAATGAAATGGTAGTGTACCTTCCCATTCTTTGTTCTAGCATGAAACATCGAATTTTCTGCTAGGCTAATCGCATATTGGTTGTTACAATGAAGTGGTATTAGATAGTCAATTTTTTGGTGCCAATCTTCCATCAATAGTTTCAGTCGTGTATTTTTCTGAGCTGCTCTGTTTCTGCTTCTCTAGTTGACAATGATACTGCTGGTTGTCTTTTGTTACATTAAGAAATTGTTCTCGAACCAAGTTTGAACACATACCTGATGTTTGATCTTCGGGTATCGTGATATCCTGCATAGTCAACATCAAGGTATCTAGCTAGCTTGCAGTTTTTGCTTCTTTTGTACAAAAGATCATAATTGATTGTACCTTTGACATATCTCAAGCTCTATCGAACCGCATCCAAATGAGGCTTCTTTGCACTTTGCATGTATTGAGTAATGACTCCAACTTCCTTTTCAAATCTATTTGGTTGGTTCATGTAGATCTCCTAATCCAACTCTTCATGCAATAAAACATTTTTCATATTCATCTGCCATAATTTTCAATATTTATTTACCATAAGTGCTGGAGGAACATATATGATAATGATATTCGCCACTGGGCTAAACGTTTCATCATAATCTAGTCCATATTGTTGAGAGAACCCTCGAGCAACATGTTGAGTCTTGTATCTCTCGGTTGATCCATCCGAGAGACACATTATTTCGTAAGCCCACTTGCAAGAGATGAGTTTGATATCTATTGGTCTTGACACTAGTTCCCAAGTTTGATTTTGCTCAAAGGTTATAATTTCTTACTCCATTACTTGCTATGAAGTCGTATTGTGTGAAGTTTCTTCGTATGTCTTTGGCTTTTTAACTTTGTCTTCTATAATAGTTGTATTAATATATTTTGGATTTGGCTTTAATATTCTTTCTAGCTAAGTTGTTGAGAAGTCATTTTTTTGTTAGAATAATTTGATTATATCAAATCAAATAAATAGTTAGAGTATTTTTACCTATTTAGTTTAACTACTTTGCAATATTTGTGGTTAGTTTCTATTTCTATTGTTATTTGTAAAGCTATAAAAGTCATGTTTAGTATTCAATAATATCATCACTTAAACTCCAATGGTTCATGTTTCTGACTTAGTCATTCTTTTGTCAAAACATTACAATTGGTATCAGAGCCACCACTAGGCTTTGTAGAGAAGCAATTTTTGAGTGATCAAATACAAAGAGTATGAGTGAAGACAAAACTTTAACGAAGATCCCTCACTTTGATGGTCATTATGATCACTAGAGTGAGCTGATGGAATTTTTTTTTAGAGCAAATGGTCTATGGAGTGTGGTAGAGATTGATTTCTCAGAACCAGTGGAAGGAACAATGTTGACTTAAGTACAAAAGGGCCACCTTGATGATATGATGCTAGACTCAAAGATCACCAAGTAAAGCATTACCTCTTCCAGGAAATTGATAGTACCGTCTTTGAATAAAATTGGATCGTCGCACAACCAAGGTTGTCTGGGACTCAATGAAGCGAAAGTTTGGTGGAAACCAAAAAGTGAAGAAACCTCTTCTTAATGCATTAAGGAGAGAATTCGAGATCCTAGACATGAAGAATGATGAAAGTATTACAAATTGTTTTGCAAGAGTGATGATAAACTTCAACAAGATTTGAAGCAATGGAGAAGATATGTCATACAAGAAAATTGTATACAAAATTATGCGTACCCTGACTAAAAAATTTACTTATGTCTTAATATCCATTGAAGAATCCAAAAATAATGATAACATGTCCATTAATGAATTACAAAGTTTATTAGTGATGCATGAACAAACATTTCGAAGATCCAATATTAATGGAGAGGAGAAAGTTCTAAAGTCGAAGGTCGAACGGAAATAAGTAACAGAGGAAGAGAAACACACAGAGACAGAGAACGCGGAAGAGGAAGATAAAATTTCAACAAATCAACTGTTGAATGTTGTAGGTGTCATGACTTGGGTCACTTTCAATATGAATGTCCAAAGATGAACAAGAAATTGAATTATGGAAAAAGAGGATGAAATTTTGTTAATGACTCATATGGAAAGACATGAAGCAAAAAGAAGTAGTGCTTGGTTCTTAGATTCTAGTTGCTCAAACTATATGTGTGCAAATGAAGGTATGTTTTTAAGCTTAAACAAGATCTTTTCCCACAATGTCAAGCTTGGATATAATACAAGTATGAAAGTTACTAGAAAGGGTGCAGTGAAATTAATTTTTCATGGGGTTCGTTACACGGTTAGTAATGTATATTGGGTACCTGAACTCAAAAATAATCTTTTATGCGTTGGACAACTACAAGAAAAATGAGTAGCAGTGCTATTCAAATATGGTGTATGTAGTATCTATCATCCACAAAAAGGAAAAATGGCAGAGTTAACAATGAGTACAAATCGACTTTTCATTTTTCTTGTTGAACCATCTGTCACAACAAATGATGGAAGATGCCTCCAAGTTTCAAATACGAATCAGTCAACACTTTGACACCATCATTATGGTCATCTCGGCTACAAAGACTTGTGCACCTTGAAACACAAAAACATGGTGAAAGGTCTACCGCAAATTGTAGCTCCAAACACCACCTGTGAAGCCATGTATGAAAGACAAACAACATCGAACTCCATTTTCAAAAATGGTTAAACGGAGAGTAATTGAAAAATTGGGCCTTGTTCATGCAAATCTATGTGGTCCAATTTCACCCGCCTCAAGGAGCCGGAAAAAATATTTGTTGTGCTTTATAGATGGTTTTTCAAGGAAGTCATGGAGTTATTTTCTTGTAGAAAAATCAGAAACATTTTATCATTTCAAATGTTTCAAAATAATGGTAGAAAAAGAAATTAGAATGCCTATAAAATGTTTAAGGATAGATAGAGGAGGAGAATTCAACAATTTTTGCAAACATGGAGTGAAGAGGCAATTGACCACAGCGTATACCCCACAACAAAATGGAGTGGCTGAATGCAAAAATCGTACCGTGATAAACTTCATAAGAGCTATGCTAATAGAGAAGAAAGTGCCTAAAAATTTCTGGCCTGAAGTAGTCAGGTGGACGAATCACATTTTGAATCAATCACTCACTCTTGCAGTAAAAGACATGACACTAGAAGAGGCTTGGAGCGGAGAGAAACCATCAGTAGATTATTTTTATAGTTTTTGGATGTGTGGGACATGTCATATTCACGATGCCAAGAGAAGCAAACTTGAAGTTAAAAGTATTACATGTGTTTTATTTGGAGTCAGCAGCGAATCAGGTTATAAAATATTTGATCTAGCTACAAATAAAAATTATAGTAAGTCGTAATGTGGCTTTCGAGGAAGATCATGAATGAGATTGTAATTTTTTTTAAGGTGAAACAAAATTGGATTGACGTAAATATTGAAATTGATGAGAACATAGTCGAAGAAGAAGAAATCGCAGTGAAAACGACTGAACCGGTTTCTGAAACAATTGAACCAATTGCTGAAAACAATTTTTCAGTAGCTGTTGCACCAGATTTGACAATAAGGGAGGGGAGAAATCGATATCCACTTGTATGGTTAGAAGATTATGATTCTGGTGAAGACTTATCTTAAGAGGATGAAGAAAATATGACATTCTTGATGATTTTAGATCCTGTGAATTTTAAGGAAGCTGTCAAAAGCCCAAAATTAAGATTGACTATGGATGAAGAAATCAAACCCATTGAAAAAAAAAATCAAACATGAAACTTGGTGGTTCTACTGGCCAAAATAATGAAAATAAAAGTGAAATGGATTTATAAGACCAAGCTAAACGAGCCTGGAGAAGATAAATACAAATCAAGATTGGTGGTAGAAGATTACATACAAGAGCATGAAATTGATTATACGGAATTATATGCACCTCAGGCCAGAATGAATATTGTGAGAATGATCATTACTTTTACCACCCAAAAAGGTTGGACACTCTATCAATTAGAAGTCAAATAAGCTTTTCTATGTGACGAGTTAAAAGAAGAAATTTTTGTTGGACAACCAAAAGGCTATGAGAAAAAGAAAAGTGAGGAGATGTGTACAAACTCCAAAAGCCTCTCTACAGATTAAAACAAACCCTAGAACCTGGTTTAGTCGAATCGAATCCTACTTCATCCAGGAAGGATTCAAAAGCAGTTCCAGTGAGCAAACACTTTTCATCAAGAGGAAGGGAGGTAAAATTCTTATTATAAGAAGTTATGTTGATGATCTTTTATTTACTAAAGATGATAGAAAAATTATTGGAGGAGTTTAAACGTTCCATGAAGAAAGAGTTTGATATGACTGACTTATGTGAGATGAGATTTTTCCTTGGAATAGAGGTAATAGAAAGATTAGATGGTATTTTTATATGTTATATAAAGTATGCTACTGAAGTTTTAAATCGATTTGAAATAGAGAATTACAATTATGTTGGTAATCTCATTGTTCCAAGATAGAAAATTGGCAAAAATAAAAATGGTGTAGAAGTAGATGTAACTTTGTATAAACAAAAAAGTGGGAAGTCTGATGTATCTCACAACTACTCGTCTTGATCTCATGTTTGTTGTAAGTTTAATTAGTCGTTTTATGGCATGTCCAACACAACAACATTTTACAGCAGAGCTTTAAGGTACTATAGATTATGGTGTATTTTATAGAAATGAAGGAGTTAGTGATTTAATTGAATTTACTGATAGTGACTACACCGGAGACATTGAATATAGCAAAAGTACTTCAGGCTATATGTTTATGATGAGTGGAGAAGCAATAGCTTGGTCTTCTCGTACACAGTCTATATCCACCTTATCAACCACAGAAGTTGAGTTTGTTGCTACTAATGCCTATGCATAATAAGCTATTTGGATGAGGATGATACTCAAAGAGATTGGTCACTTTCAAATAGAAAGAACAAAACTAATGTGTGATAATACTTCAACTATTAATCTATCCAAAAATCCAATTCTACATGGAGCACATAGGAATAAGATTTCACTATCTTAGATATCTTACCAAAGAAGGAACTAATAGAAATATACGAGATACCTTAAGGCCCAATACTAATTCAAGAAGTACCTACGACCTAGCCTTTTGTGACCATAACTCTAAATGCCAAACATGCCTTTGTGCAAATCACATTTGTAGGCCTAGAAAAAACTATTCACTTAGGGAATGACAACACAAGAGGAATTATGTACCCCACGAGTGGACCATTATTCTTAGGGAGTTTTGGATAAGTTGGCATATCAAGACATAAAGTTCACCAACCTTGAAGAGGAGCTATGGGGTTCATGGTTGTAAGGTGTTGGTTGGAGTCTTTAGAGACTAAGTTCAAGTTATGGACTTCTAGGAGCACGATGGGAAGCATTATGCCACTTATGAGTGATGGGGTGATAGACATTCCCCGTGAAAGATCGCCCAAGAAATGGCAATTTGCTAGGGATCTCAAAGAAGAGGTTCAAGCTCAATATATGGACATGGTTATCAAGATTATGTGACCGCGTTCTAAGCCATTCTTGCGACTAGATAAGCATACCAAAAAAAGTAGAATGTGGAATCGTCATGGTAGACTAGTGAACCTTGAAGTCGAGGACAATAAAAAAAGGGGTCAAAGTTATTGCCCACACTACCAGTGTTTTGGAGAAAAGAAGAATCATACACCATGATAATAGGAACCTATCCTTGAATAGGTTATCTGGACTACGAAGAGTTGAACTGAAGTTCCAAACACACGATTGCATACGAGGTACTTGTGAAGCATAGGTAAAGGTAGGGCCTCTAGATCACATGACTCAGGGACTACCTCAATGGAGGTAGTGTTCATGATTAGCAAAAAAAAAAAGCAAGGCCAACAGGAGACAGTATATTATATGTTAGGATCGCAGAACAATGCACATACTTGATCTAGATGAACATAAAAAATAGGAGAGAGAATGTAATGAAGAATATTGGCTAAAAGTTTTGTGTTGATGACTTCAGGTATGTACCTTAAGAGATAATACAAAGAATAAAGAAAGTACATCTTCAAATCATTGTCTAAGGGTATATATTTGGTTTCAATTTACTATATATAGCTCTAATAGATGTAACCACCTATTATACATAAATCTCTACCAGCTTTTTACTATGAATAGACATAGACGACATATCCCAACAATTCTTCAACTTAGAGATTGATCCAATCAACCAAGAATTTCAGTCTCAAACGACTATCAGCGTCTTCACTACACCATACCAATTAAGGCTTTGCACATCCTCAATGTTCCAACATCAACACATTTTGTTAACATGTTTGCTTGATTATTTGCACTCTCTATCTTCTCCAAACGCATCACCATCTTCCACTAACCTGCAAGTGAAATGATGTCGCCTTCTTTGTTTTGTCTTTGAATGATAGATTGGGTTCCTCACAAACTGTATGACACTTTAAATATATGTATAAAGAATCTTTTCATGCTGCTACTTGCCCAATTTTTCTAGATAGTCTATGATCATATCTTCTACTTTCTAGCTTCAGCTATTGCCTCGTACTCAGTCTCAATAGATGAAAGAGCAAGGTATTTATGAAGCCTAGACATCCCATCATGGCTTGCTTTCACTTGGTTGTATCCTCCAACTGTAGGGCTTCATCAAAGGGCTCTAGTTCTCCTTCATTAGTCAGCAACAAATAGTGTAACGAAGGTACATAGCTATCTAGTACTCTGCTAGCTCTGGATGATCTTTTCAACACCTGCTCAGCTGTCACTTACTCCACCTCTGGTTCCTCAGCAACAGCTTCAAGATATTCTTGAGTATCTGCTACAACATCACTAACTAAATTTTTCCGAACTCAACCTCAACTCTCACTTGCTTCATTGTTTTGGAATCTTTCTTCTCTTTGTTCTTACATAGAACATTTTCATCAAAAGTCACGTCACAGTGTCTTAGGACTTTTCGGTTCTTGTCATCCCAATACTTGTACTAGAACATGTGAGAACTATAGCCTATGAAATAGCATTTTACAGTCTCAACGCCAAGCTTGTCATTGCCCTTTGGATCAACACGAACATACGCAACACAACCAAAAGTTCTCATGTGAGAGTACTTGAGCTCTTTTTATGTCCATACTTCTTCTGGCAACTTGAACTCTAAGGGTACTGACGACCCTCTATTGATCAAGTAGACTGTTATATTTACAACATCGACTCAAAATTTCTTTGGTAATCTAGAATGAATCCTCATACTCTTTGCCTGCTCATTCAATGTTATGTTCATCCTTTTAGCAACACCATTTTGTCTTGTTTTACTAGGAATTATCATCATTAATCGAATTACCTTAGCTGCACAAAATGCTTAGAATTCTGACTTGTCGTACTCTTCTCCATTGTCAGACCTCAGACATTTGATCTTCAAGACGATCTGATCTTTTACTTCAGTTTTCTACTTCATGAAGGTGACAAACACATCTGACTTGTGTTTCAGGAAATAAATCCACACCTTCCTACTGAAATTATTGATGAAGGTGATGTAGAACATTGATCCTCTAAGTGATGAAACTAGAGATGGTCCCCAAACGTCTGTATGGATCATTTCCAACCGCACTTTCTTCAATTCTCTAACAGTCTTTGTGAAACTAACTCGTTTCTGTTTGCTCATAACGTAGTTCCCACAAGAACCCATATCAACACCTTCCAAAACTCCTTTTAGTGCCAACATCTTCATTTTTTTAACTCTCATATGTCAAAGTCTATTGTGCCATAGACTTGAATTTGAAGCACTCTCAGCAACAACAGTCATGTTCATACACCCTGCAGTGGTGTATAAGGTTCCAAATTTTGTGTCATGAGCTACCACCATAACATCCTTCACAATCTTCCACGAACTCTTCTCAAACTCTGTTGCATAACCTATGTTATCCAACTGACCAATAGAGATTAGGTTCTTCTTGAGACTAGAGATATATCTGACATCTTTTAATGTCCACTGATTTCGTGCGGGAGTTTTTATGAAGACATCCCCTTTCCTTCAATCTCCAAGGCTTTTTTGTTGATAGATACGCCTTCTCGAAATTTTTAAACTTGAAATTCTAGAACAACTATTTATTTGGAGACGAATGAAAAGATGCACCTGAATCCAAAATCTAGGATTCAATTAAACTGTCCACACTAAGAATTAGAGCATTCCTAGTGTCTTCTACGGAATTTATAGAATCATCGCCATCCTTTGATTTTTGATTTAGCTTTCTTTTTGGTCTTGTATAAACTTTTCGAAAGTGACGTTTGTTAGATAAAAGTCTACGGTTTTCTTTATTTAGTTTTATTTTTCATTTTTTCCTTAAAATTAGTTAGTTGAATCTATGCACACAGGAGAATGGAATAACTTATTTTTAGCTGGCGGCCAAGATTTATAGGCCACTTAGGCCATTTTTAGAATTTAGTTTTTTTTAAATAGTCTAATTAAATGAGAAATATTTGTGCCGTGTTTTTCAACAAAGTCAAATCCCAAGCTTTTGTTCTCTCTATTATTTTCTCATGCTTTCTGTTTTCATTCTTCTTCCTAACAAATTTTCTTGAGCGGTTTTTCCTCTGTTAACGATTTCCTCTCACCAATGTCGATTTCCTCAGTCAAAAGACATCAACGTTTTTCTCTACAATTCCAACACGTTACATTTGGTATGTTTGAAAAGTTTTCACGGTTCTTTGATTTTGATCGACCTTTGTTTGGACCCTTCGATTTACTTCTTCCCCTTTGGTCAACACTAAGAGCACCATTAGATGAATCTCCAATTTCTTGTTTTTGAATACTTTCGTTGTGAACTACATATCGAATTTTATCGAACTTTAATTTCTCAGATCCTCAAAAACTGTTGCGCAGCAACAACATTATCTCATGACTCGGGTAAAGATAACATCAAAATTAATGCTTTATTTTCATCTTCGAAATTAATGTCCACCAAACTCAATTGACTTACAATCAATTGAATTCATTTATATGACCTACAACAGATCCATCTTCAGACGTTTATAGATTAATAATCTCCGCATCAAATACAACTTGTTCATAGTCGACGATTTTTCGTACATATTCGACAGTGCCTTCGACAGATCTGACGTTGTCTCCTCTTTGATTATGTTGAACACCTCATCTTTGGATAGGGTCAACTGGATTAGTCCTAAGGCCTATCGATCCTTTAGCTTTATTGCTCTGTGGTCATGGTATTCGGCTTCATCCCCAATAAGGGTTCTTGAAGATCTTTCTGTTACAGATAATCTTCAATCTGCATATTCCAGAAACTGAAATCCGATCCATCGAACTTATAAATTACAATATTTGAAATTTTCATCTTCACACATTGTGGTGAATCTCGCCTAACTCTGATACCAGTTGCTAGGATCGCATAATGACGCACAATCTCGAACTAGATGAAAGAAAATGCAAGTAAGAATATTGACTAAAGATTTTGTATTAATGACTTCATGTATGTAGTCCAAGAGAGAATACAGAGAATAAAAAAAGTACTCTAAGAGAGAATACAAAGAATAAATAAAGTACATCTTCAAAGCAAAGCACTGCATAAGGGGTATGTGTACCGTTTCAATTTACTATATATAGCTTTAACATATATAACCACCTACTATATCTAAATATCTACCAAATATATCTTTACCAACTTTGTAGTATAAATAGATATCAGATTTCATATCCCAACATTATAGGGAATGTAGAGGATTGTCATGGTTGTCAGGTGCCAAATCTGAATTCTGAATCCTAATTTGAAACTTGGACACATGTTGTTACACCTACTTATAGAGGAAGTTTATAAAAGCTTAAGGAAAAGCTAGCAGAGAATTATGCCTACCTTAATTCCAAGGCATGTCCAAGATAATATTTGTAGTGAAAGCAGAGAGATTAATAAATCAAGGAGCATGGCCGAATGAGTTGTGATGGCCGACGACATCCCGAGACTCGGGATGGCGTCAAGACATATGGACCTTGTCGATGGGGATTGAGATGGCAAGATGAGATGCAAAGTTGTACTGAGAGACATTGGCCTGAGTAGAGCCAAGGTCGAGCCGAATGAGTTGGCCTAGTATAGAGGTAAGTCGGATTAGACGATTGAACATGCACGCATAGGCGGCGTGTGTGGTTGAACAAGCTTGGATTCCGCACAAGTGATGTTCGATTGGCAAAGAGAAACCTCGTCTAAGGTCCGACGAAGCCACAAAGTCGGGGCAAAAAATATATATGGGGCTTAATTCTCCCTCAAGGCTAGTCGTGAGTGTGTCAAGATCACGATGCCGCACGGTAAAAAATGTAGGACCGTGACATTAAGCACGCTGAGATCGCTCATCTTGAAGTTCTCTGACATCTCCCTCTTGAATCTTCTAAGAACTTTCATGTCGCCTTAGTGATTATGAGGTCATCGACGTACACTCCCACGATCAGCCACTGCTCACCATGGCCGTGCATGTACATGTCATGCTCAGAGGCACAACGCTTGAACTTCGGCGACAGTAGGGTACTATCGAGCTTCGCATTCCAGGCTCGTGGTGCTTGTCGAAGCCTATAGAGTGCCTTATGCAGGCGCAGTACCTTGCCGGGGTTATCGTTGTCCAGGAAGTAAGGTGGTTGTCGGACGTAGGCGGTCTCCTTCAACTCTCTGTTGAGGAAAGCGGACTTCACGTCCATGTGGTGGACCTCCCAAGAGTAATGTGCCGCGATCGCCAGCAACAGGCGGATGGATTCCAACCTTGTCACCAGCGCGAATACCTCTTTGAAGTCCACTCCTTGATTCTAGACTTTGCCCTTCGCCACCAGACGGACCTTATGCCACAACTTCTCCCTCTTTGTTACGCTTTAGTTTGAACACTCATTCAAGCCCTATGGCTCGTTGTTCTGATGGCATATCCTCTAGACTCCACATCTTGTTCTCAGTGATGGACGTTATCTCTTCCTGCATTGCCTTCAGCCAGCATGGGTTTCTTTTTTCTTCGACAAAAGAGTTCGGTTCTCCTGATGGCATGTCCTCCAGACTCCACATCTTGTTCTTAGTGATGAACGTCATCTCTTCTTGCATTGCCTTCATCCAACATGGGTTCCTTTCTGCTTCGGCAAAAGAGTTTGGTTCATCCACGCTGAAAGCATGCAGTTCGGCCACCTCTTCTTCAAGCTCACACACCGCCAATCCCGGTGGTTCACCTCCTCCTAGTAAGTCTTCAATCCTTTAGTACTTGGCCACCAAACCATCATCGTGATCGGCATCTAGCGTCGAATCTACAGTATGTGGTGTTGAGAACTCCATTTGCTCAGGGGGTGTAGGAGTTGTGGTTGGTGTTGGCGTAGGCGTGTCCATTGCAGCTGCTGGCGGCGTTGACAGTGCCCGATGCTGTACTCCTCCTCCCGGCTCGGTGACGAGGTGGTACTCCACCTTGAATTGATTTTAGTTTTGGTCTGACTTGTTCATGTTGTTCCACCGCCAGAAGGTGTTCTCGTCGAAGACGACGTAGCGCAACATGTGAGCTCACCCCTCTGCAGGATCATAGAGCCTGTAGATGTACCCCGAGACGGAAAGAGGGTGCGCTTCTGCTTCATCAACATCGGTACTGCACAGAGGCGATCATCTCCTAGATCACGTGGTCGACGACAATTCGATGTCCATTTTCTTTTACCTTGAACCTTGGATCTGTGCGTTATTAGCACGACGTTCTAACCAATTGAGCTAATAAACTTGGCTCCTCCACAATGATATACCACCGGTAGATTAACCTTGCTCTGATACCACTCGATGTCTTTTGACTGAGTAATTCGCCATTGGTGAGAGAAAATCCTTGGAGGGAGAAAAAAAAGCCAAAGAAAATTGTTTGAAGTAGAAAAAAAAGCGCAAGAAAATAACAGAAGGAGGAAGAACGAAAGCTTTGGGATTTATTGTTGCTGAAACATGTAGAAAATAAATTGCTCTGATACCAATTTGTAAAAAAATAAAGCCGCTCCGATACCAACTTGAGAGAAAAAATGCTCGTTTTGAATCTAACTCGTTTAGATAACTCTCACGAAACATTAAAGAGGGTGTCGAAAGGGGAGAGACAAGGAGACAAAGAAGTTTTAAAAAAGTTTTTGTATTACACACTCACGGTTTTTTTTCTCTCTATTTTCTCTACTATTACATCCATAAGTGAAGCCCTTTTATAAGCTTTCCTAAGGCCAAAATTAGCCTTAACTGCTCATAATTTTGTCACTCATTAGCTCTCCTTTCCTGGGATAATTATGCCCTTTTGACTCTTTTGACTGAATTAAAAAAACAAAAAATTAATTTAAGTTTATTTTCCAACTCCCCCATAAACTTAAATGCTCCTAGTCAATGATTCCTCCTGCGCCGTTTTTGTTTTCTCGATCTCCGTCGTGGGTTATTCAATTCTCTTTTTTTTCTCGAGCAAAAAAATGGGATTGTCCTTCTCTGATGAGACTTCATTTGGATCTTCTCGAAAACATCCCATCTGTGACACTAACTATTCATTTTTCCAGTTCTCAGCTTCAGTATCTCTTTATCTTTTTTCTCCCTTACTAGCTCGTTCATTAAACCCTCAATCTCCATGAATAGGAGATTGTCTTCTCATTCTTTTCCTTCTCCTGTTTTAGACAGTAGAAACTCTTACTCAGCTCAGTCACTTCCTTCTCTAATCGTTGAACTTTTGTTTCCAGCTCTTTCTTTTCTTCTTCAATTTTCATACCCTTTCTTCTTTCTTCCTCAAATTGCTTTTCTGGCCATTTGAGCTCTCTCTCTTCGAGTTTGGACTCTCTGTTCTTCGGTTGTTCATCCTTCTTCGATTTTCTCGTCTCTGATACCGCGATTTCGCCAAATCCACTGCGAATTAGATCATTTCTGATAGTTTCTACCACCTCAAGACTACCATCGTCATCTTTCTCTCCCTCGTCTCTTTTTGTGCTCGGCTTGAGCCATCAAGAGGCTGCCTCCATTTGTTGTGTCATCCAAGGCTAGGTTGATGGTTTCTTCCACTTTCTCTTTGGCTCGACAATCTCTCGCATAATGACCCATTCTGCCACAATTGTAACATCTGTCCGAGTTACAATTATTTGCATAGTGGCCATATTTCTGACATTTAAAGCACTAGATGTGGAATTGTATCCTTGACCGTGCTCTTGATTATGTCATCTTTACGCCAATTTACTTGGCTCGATAGTCTCTTCTCCATATAATTTTCTTCATAACCATTGTTTTGACCACCTCGACCTTTCCTGCGGCTTCCACGATCTCTACCTCGAAAATTTTGTGAATAGAGTACTTCTATCGATGTCTTCATCTGAAGCGCTTGATCGAGTGACTCCTCCTTCTTTTTCTTGCATTGCTCGTGTGCCTCGAGAGAACCGGCAAGCTCACCGACTGTGAACTACGTCAGGTCCTTCGACTCTTCTATGACACATACGACATTCTTGAAGTTGACGGTTAACGACCTCAAGATTTTCTCCACAACCCGCGTCTCGGGTAACATTTCTCCGTTTCAATTTATCTGATTTGTCACGATTTGTACGAGTAATGTAGTCAGATACATTTTCTGACTCATTCATCTTCATGCTCTCCAACTCGCCATGCAGAGTCTGGAGATGCACCTGCTGTTAGATAAAACCTGTTTTTTTTTTTTTTTTTAGATTCACACGTCGAATGGATCACAAAGTTTTAGACGAAAATTTTGTAGGGAGTGGCACAGATTGAGTTGGCACTCTCCGGCCATTTGTAGGATAATTTATATTTAAATAGGAAATCTGTTTAGAATATGAAACAACGTGATTTTTAAATGCAGTCAAAATTTCATCATTCTCTCTCTTTTATTTTAAGCATTTTTCTTCTAACAACCTCGCGTCAACGATTTCCTCTCACCGAATTTCTCTCGCTGATTATCAAAAAAACAAGTGGTATCAGAGCCAAGTTGAAGCCATCGGTGTATATCATTGCGGAGGAGCCAACCTATCGACAAACAAGTTGAATAGCTCAAGTGGTTAGAGCATCGACCCAACAACACCAACACACAGGTCTCAAGTTCGAGTAAAAGAAAATGCAAAGTGTAAAAACACACACATCATTGGGGCCCATCTCCATCACCACCACGAAGAGGTCGACGCCGTGATGATGGGCGTCAGAGTTATCGTTGAGTGGGGGTGATTAGGGAGACAACGATTGCTGTCGTTTAGTTATCCAATATTGACAAAGTCCAATTATAACGAACGGATCTTGTTGATGCGCGTCAACCTACAGGCGCAAGGGTTATGGCATGCCGTCAGCATCTCTTTCCACCAAGCACATCCGCAATCGGACATACAGAAAAAAAGAGTGGGCTAAAAAGCGGAAACCTACATAGGGGATCAAATCCCGTCGGTGAGCAGTGGAAGGCATCTCTTTCCACCAAGCACATCGCGCAATCGGACATACAGAAAAAAAGAGTGGGCTAAAAAGCGGAAACCTAGTTCTTGTGAATCGAATCTAATTGCTTGAAATTCCGTCCAGTAAAATGGAAGAATTATAAATCTCCAAAATAATAGATAGGAATATCGCAAATAGACCCATCGCGACACCCATCAAAGGCGTAGTTCCCCACCCAGGAGCCACTTTACCATATTCCGAATTCAATGGTTTCAATAAATCCCCTACAATAGTTCGTCTTGGCCCAGATCTAGAACTATCCTCAACGGTTTGTGTAGCCATAAATAATCCTATATTTTTGTTTATTCAGTGAGATCTGTTGACTTTGTATACCATTCCGTTGTAAATAAATGATCTTATCATAGATCCATTGTGGTCTTGAAATTATATAATAATGGAAACAGCAACCCTAGTTGCCATCTCTATATCTGGTTTACTTGTAAGTTTTACTGGGTATGCCTTATATACTGCTTTTGGGCAACCCTCTCAACAACTAAGAGATCCATTCGAGGAACACGGGGACTAGTTGAAGTACTGAGCCTCACAATATTGTGAGGCTCAGTACTTCAATTGAGATAATGAGAAATCATTTCGCCTTTTTAGTTGGAACTTTAGGCGGTTCGCGAAAAAAGATAGCGAATCCTATATTTTTGTTTATTCAGTGAGATCTGTTGACTTTGTATGCCATTCCGTTGTAAATAAATGATCTTATCATAGATCCATTGTGGTCTTGAAATTATATAATAATGGAAACAACAACCCTAGTTGCCATCTCTATATCTGGTTTACTTGTAAGTTTTACTGGGTATGCCTTATATACTGCTTTTGGGCAACCCTCTCAACAACTAAGAGATCCATTCGAGGAACACGGGGACTAGTTGAAGTACTGAGCCTCACAATATTGTGAGGCTCAGTACTTCAATTGAGATAATGAGAAATCATTTCGCCTTTTTAGTTGGAACTTTAGGCGGTTCGCGAAAAAAGATAGCGAAAAAAATTATTCCTAGAGTCGAGACTAAAAGGAATGTATAAACCAATGCTTCCATAGATTTGATTTCGGTTTACAATTATAGCTTCCATACCTGTTTAGTTGGGATCTTTTTCCGGATAAAAAAAAGACCAAGATAAGAGTCAAAGAAATGAAAAGTCAGCATCTATGTCAAATCAAAAAATAAAGGAAAAAAGGAACAGAGCAATCTTGTATCAGACTAGACTCTTTTTGTAGTTGGATCTCCAAGTTTTTGGAATGCCCCAAATTCTACTTGAGCGTCCAAATCTGGGTCAATCCCAGCAAAGACATCTCTGAACAAGGTTCTAGCACCATGCCAAATGTGTCCGAAGAAGAAGAGCAAAGCAAACGAAGCATGCCCAAAAGTAAACCAACCCCTTGGACTGCTACGAAAAACCCCATCGGATTTCAAAGTAGCACGATCTAATTCAAAAATTTCACCCAATTGAGCACGTCTAGCATATTTTTTCACAGTAGCAGGATCACTATAACTGACTCCATTGAGTTCACCACCATAGAACTCAACAGTTACACCGACTTGTTCAACACTATACTTCGATTCTGCTCTTCGAAAAGGAACATCGGCTCTAACAATTCCGTCGCCGTCTACCAAAACAACCGGAAATGTTTCAAAAAAGGTCGGCATACGGCGTACAAAAAGTTCGCGCCCTTCTTTATCTCTAAAAACAGGGTGTCCTAACCACCCAACAGCTATTCCATCCCCGTTGTCCATGGAACCCGCTCTGAATAATCCACCTTTTGCAGGATTATTCCTGATGTAATCATAAAAAGCTAATTTTTCAGGAATTTTAGACCAAGCTTCTGATAAACTTTGATTTTCGGCTAGCCCGTCCTGCTCTAGAAAAGCTACTGTGCGACGGGTGCCTTAAACTTTCCTGCTCTAGAAAAGCTACTGTGCGACGGGTGCCTTAAACTTTCCTGCTCTAGAAAAGCTACTGTGCGACGGGTGCCTTAAACTTTCCTGCTCTAGAAAAGCTACTGTGCGACGGGTGCCTTAAACTTTCCTGCTCTAGAAAAGCTACTGTGCGACGGGTGCCTTAAACTTTCCTGCTCTAGAAAAGCTACTGTGCGACGGGTGCCTTAAACTTTCCTGCTCTAGAAAAGCTACTGTGCGACGGGTGCCTTAAACTTTCCTACTCTAGAAAAGCTACTGTGCGACGGGTGTCTTAAACTTTCCTGCTCTAGAAAAGCTACAGAAGGAGGAGTTGGTGCACGGTTTGCCAGCAATCAAAGGCGTGAACAAGCTGTGCGATGGGTGCCTCATTGGCAAACAAAGGCGCACACCCTTTCAGTCACGAACATCTTACCGAGCCGATGACCCCAGGCAGTAAGAGACTCGGCAGAGGCGGTTTAAGTGCATTAAAGTGCGAGCGGAGGCCGAATGTAAGAAGAAGATGCGAGTGCTGCACACAGACCGAGGCGGAGAGTTCACCTCGGCAAGTTTCGGCAAGTACTGTAACGAGATTGGCATTACCGAAATGAGATCGGCATACAACGGTACCTAACGGCGCCTTACTCCCACCAACAGACAGAGTGGTGGAGCGTCAAAATCAGACCATCGTCTGGACAACGAGGTCATTGTTGGTGACGGTCGGGATGCCTGTGAGATTCTGGGGAGAGGTAGTAATGACGGTCGGGAGCAAGGCGTACAGACTATATGATCCTGTAGGGGGGCGAGCTCACGTGTCGATGAAGTACCTCATCACCGAGCTCGAAGAAGTGGCCGAACTACATGCCATCAGTGCGCCAGTGGCAAGGTTAGAATCCATTCGTCTCTTGCTGGAAATTGCGGCACATTACTCTTGGGAGGTTCACCATATGGATGTAAAGTCTGCTTTCCTTGACGGAGAGCTGAAGAAGACCGTCTATGTCCGACAACCACCTGGCTTCCTGGACAACGACAACCCAATAAAGTACTGCGCCTGCACAAGGCACTCTACGGGCTTCAACAAGCTCCACGAGCCTGTAACGCGAAGCTCGACAGTACCTTACTGTCACTGAAATTCAAACGTTGCGCCTCTAAGCATGGCATGTACACGCACGACCATGGCAAGAAGCGAATGATCGTGGGAGTGTACGTTGACGACCTCATAATCACTGGAGGTGACGTGGAAGTCCTCGGAAGGTTCAAGAAGGAGATGAGCGATCTCGGCGTGCTCAGCTACTATCTTAGCATCGAAGTGCAACAGAATTCTATCGGCATCTCCCATCTGCCAAAGTGCATACGCGAAGAAGCTGTTGGACACAACTGGGCTTATGGACAGTAATCCTACAAGGACGCCAATGGAGGCCCGACTCCAACTAAGGAAGGTCGGCACTACAACGATAGTCGACTCCACCAATTACTGCAGCATTGTCGGGAATCTGCGTTATCTGGTAAACTCTCATCCTGATCTTGCTTATTCTGTTGGATATGTGAGCCGGTTTATGGAAGAACCTAGGGATGAGCGTCTAGTGGCTGCCAAGCGCATCCTGCGCTATGTAGCCGGAACCAGAGGCTGGGGTGTAAGATACTGCGCAGGGAGCGGAAAGGAGAAACTCAAGCTGGTCGGCTACAGTGATAGTGACATGGCCGGTGACGTTGATGATCGTAAAAGCACTAGCGAAATGATCTACTTTCTCTCAGGCGGCGCAATCTGCTGGCAATCAACAAAACAAAAGGTAGTTGCTTTGTCTTCTTGCGAAGCAGAATACATCGCCGCTTCGATGGCAGCAACACAAGGGATCTGGCTTGTGCGACTAATGGAAGAACTCATCGAGAGAGAAAGTGATCCACCAATGCTATACGTAGACAACAAAGCTACGATCTCCTTGATAAAAAATCCAGTTTTGCACGAACGGAGCAAGCACATAGAAATCAGATTTCACTACATTCGAGAATGTGCAGATCGAGGGCTCATCAAGATTGATTACATCCGAACAGAGAACAACTTGGAGACATCTTTACCAAGTCCCTGGCGCGGGTGAAATTTAAAGAACTACGCTCAA
Organism: Cucurbita maxima; assembly: GCF_002738345.1. NCBI lineage: Eukaryota > Viridiplantae > Streptophyta > Magnoliopsida > Cucurbitales > Cucurbitaceae > Cucurbita > Cucurbita maxima. The sequence goes on along the minus strand of NW_019272035.1, from coordinate 3,175,492 downwards.
AGATCGGAGTTTAAGTAATAAGGTAGATATACCACAAGTTTTAGGAGGAGATGTTAGATAAAACCTGGGTTTTTTTTTTTTTTTTTTTTTTTTTT
>NW_019272035.1:3136537-3174846 GCF_002738345.1 Cucurbita maxima | reverse complement strand
GTTTTTTTTTTTTTTTTTTTTTTTTTTTCAGTTGTTCCTAATTTAGATGACACGTTGAATGGATCACAAAGTTTTAGACGGAAAGTTTGTAGGGAGTGACAAAATTTATCACTCTCTTTTATTTTAAGCATTTTTCTTGTAACAACCTCCCGTCGACGATTTTCTCTCACCGAATTTCTCTGGCTGATTATCAAAAAAACAACACCTGCTTGACTCGGTTGGTTCCTTTGAACACCTTTTCTAGAGTGTCTCATGCTTCTTTTGAAGTAGTTGCCCTTGCAATCTTCTCAAAATGCAGAGTCTGGGATGCACCTGCTTGACTCGGTCGGTTTCTTTGAACACCTTTTCTAGAGTGTCCCACGCTTCTTTTGAAGTAGTTGCCCTTGCAATCTTCTCAAAATGCAGAGTCTGGGACGCACCTGCTTGACTCGGTCGGTTCCTTTGAACACCTTTTCTAGAGTGTCCCACGCTTCTTTTGAAGTAGTTGCCCTTGCAATCTTCTCAAAGCCCGACTCGTCAACAGCTCGGAACAGCATGTATAATGCTGCTTTATCCTTTGACCGTAATTCCTTTAGCGCCTTGTTTTGTGCCACCGTATAACTTGTGGTATCAATCGGTTCTTCAAAACCGTCTTCAACCACCTCTCATGCGTCTTGCAAACCGAGAAGAGCTTTCATTTGGATGCTCCAATCTCGTAGTTCGTCTTCGTCAATCGTGGTAGTAGCATTTGTCCCATCATGTTAGCCATCGACTCTGATACCAATGTGTAGAAAAATAAAGCCACTCCAATACCAACTTGAGAGAAAAAACGCTCGCTCTGAATCTAACTCATTTAGATAACTCTCACGAAACTTTAAAGGAGGTGTTGAAAGGGGAGAGACGAGGAGACAAAGAAATTCTCAAAAGTTTTTTGTATTACACACTCACTGGTTCTTTTCTCTCTATTTTCTCTGCTATAACATCGATAAGTAAAGCCATTTTTTATAAGCTTTCCTAAGGCCAAAATTGGTCTTTAACTACCCATCATTTTCTCAACCATTTGCTCTACTTTCAGTAATTTTCTCACTCATTTCCTTTCCTTTCGTGAGATAATTATGTCGTTTTGACTGAATTAAAAAAACAAAAAATTAATTTAAGTTTATTTTCCAACATGGTAATGGTTTCTCAAACTATTTAAAACAAACTATATTCTAAAAATGGCCCTAAGTGGCCAAAGAATCTTGTGCACACAAATGGTCAACTAAAAATATGCTAGTATTCTACATGTATGCGTCAATTGAGATTGACTACAAACAAGATTCAACTAACTAATTTTAAATGCTTTTATCTAACATGCACTTTATACGAGACAATGTATTCGGTAGATAAACAAGATTCAATTAACTAATTTTAAGGAAAGTGTGAGTAACCTAAATAAAGAAAACCACATGCCACATGCTTTTATCTAACATGCACTTTATACCAGACAAGCTCATGTATTCAGTAGATAAGTGGATAAGTGGATCCGTTTATATCTAGAGAAGATAATCAAGTTGCTTGGCGTGTTAGTGCCAATGATGTCAGATTGAGATACCTGCTTCACCTTAAAATTTTGAAAAGTTTACAAAATGTGTAACATACGCAGTGGAGGTTTAACATAATGTTTCATCCTCAGATTGATGATCAAACGAAGTGATTAAATCAAAATTCTGGAGGACATATTGAAGGCTTGTGCTTTAGACTTTGTAGATAGTTGGGACGAACCCTACACTTGTGGGAATTTGCCCATTTGAGCAGAGTCCTGGCAAGAAGTGGGAAGCCAAGAGTTGTTAGGGCATGAGTTGGTATAGTTGTCAAATCAGTGGCGTCCATGCTAGCCTTGCCATCAACACTCACTGTACCCATAATGTGTTCTATGTGTCCATGCTAAAAAAGTACACTGCTGACCCAATTGCACATTATTGGTTACGAGTCACTACCGCTACGAGAAGATATGAGTTATAAGGAACGACCCATGAAAATTCTTGCAAGCCGTGTGAAGACCCTAAAAAGTAGGGAAATCAGCTTGGTCAAAGTGTTGTGGGGGAGATCATCGACTTGAGGAAGTGACCTAGAAACAAGAAAATGAGATGAGGACCCGATACTCTCTGTGTTCTCTATATTCTGTATTACTATAAATACTTGAAGTCATCATTATAAATATTTAGTCAATATTCTTCCTTGCATTTTCTCTCCTTCTCTTTGTCTTCATCTAGATCAAGTGTGTTATTGTACGATCCTAATAAAAATAAGAAAGATACAACTCTTCGAATAACTCAGGGAAGGTTAAAGGTTTTCATTTTGAGGCTATATAAAACTATGTAAGTTGTTTTTGTAAGTTAGACTTAGAAAATGTAGTAAAAGAGCATTTGTTCTCTCATTTAGCCGATGGCTAAGTTTCTTTACAATTCTATGTAGTTTAGGTTGAATACTTAGAATCATTCAAGCTTGACATGATTGATATTTCTTGTGGAGTGATTCGAATCTTAAACAAATGTTCTTGCTTTGAGATATTTGGTCAACTTGGTAATTCAAATTTTACTTTTTTTGTAGTGTTTCCTTATCAAGATAGCTATAGTCGAGGGAAGCCAACTAAGCCGATGAAATGAGGCGGCTGGATCATGTGAGCCGATTGCACTCCGCACACCTGGAGATTAGGTGGAGACAGCTTGGGTCAATGTTAGTGCACGTGGATCTAGGCTAGAGTTAGTGAGCTTTGGATTATGGTGATCTTCAGCTTAACCTTCCTTAAATTATTGTATGCAATGCAATGGACAAATGATTGTTCGAAGAATTGATGGACCATCGTTTGATCATACACTCGTTTTTTTACTATTACATCGTGCATCATTGTTTGTTTGTCAATTATTTTTTAATGGGGTTTGGTCCATTAGCATGAGCCCACATAGACACAATATCACAAGTTGGTATAGTTTATAATTAATGAATTAAATATTCATATTGACGAAAAGAAAAGAATTTTGACTCAAAAACTTTCGTTCCTTATATGATCATGTTAGTGAAACTATTTATATATACTCAAAAGCTTTAGCGATCTTTGATTTTTATGGCTAATAATTTACGATCTTCAAAAGTTAATATCAAATACGATACTAAAAAAACACTCGAAAACAAAGAGGGAAGAAGAAGAGAAAAAGATGTAGGGAAGGGCATGTGGTATATTAGTTCATATGCATTTAGAAACAAAAACATAATGGCCCAATACACACACATATTCACCAAACCCAAGTGTATTGCATTTAAGAGGCATCTGACACCTACCTCTATATCCCTTCCTTTTATCTTATAGTCTCCTAAACCTTCAACACATGGAATCCATTCTATAGCCCACCCTTCTCCCTCATCACTCACATCACCAATGCTTCCATTCCTCAATTATTGCTATTCAAATTTTGAGTTCTCTCATCAAACTTCATCATTTTCTCCTATCATTCATCAACTTTGCTGCCATTTAAATTTGGTTTTTATGTTTGAAAGAGTTCTATGTTATTGTCCCTTTTGTTTGGCTAAATTTCAAAATTTTCTATCTTTTGTTCGATTCTATATGGATAGTAAGCTATTTTAAAATTTGAAATCATTATTGACATTATTATTTTATTGGAAATGAATGTGGAAGAAGTTGAGGGAAAGTTATGGTATTTTAATAATGCATGTGTTTCTAGAAATAGATGAATGGAACTCTAATGACAATGAATGCATGACCAAGTGTCCATGTTGAGAATGATACGTTATGTCCCTATTGATGATTTATTCATGCATATGATGTTAATATAGTTACGTGGGAACGGTTGGGTGTTCATCATATAGTTACATGGGAACGGTTGGGTGTTTATCAACTAACTTCTAACCATGAACTCAACAAGACTGTCGAAGGTTCCGGTAACCATTTTAAAAATGGCTATGATTTTACATTTGAACTTTGTGGGGACTAATAGTAAATTTGCTACTTAGCTTCCCTAAAGTGAGCTTGTCACAGATGATAGAGGTTCGCAAATGTACCCCTGAGAGTTGGTTGTACAAGAGATGAATCGTGAGAATGCATAACCTTAAGAGAATTTAGAGTGTCTTGTGGGTGTGGTTAGGGAGTCTCCTACCAATCCCTAATCGTGATCTTCTTCAGATGAGAGTGAGATACCACATATGTAGATGGCAATTTCTTAGTTGAAGGTTGCTACCTCCCTTGTGTACGAGGACTATGGGTTGGATCCAATGTTAGGGTCGTAATTTGAAGACCTATGGTATAGGTCTAGAAAGATGATTATGATGAAATGGACTAGTAGAATTAGATAGCTTAGGAATCCAAGATGAACTTTGAGGGCGAGAGGTTGGGCCAAACTGATTGTTGTATTTTAGAAAGTTGTATCATTAAAAGTCATGTCTTTCATTGAGAAGTATGTTCAACTTGTCCTAATATACTTTAGCTACAATTTTTATTTGAAATTTCTCGAACTACATGCACGAGAAAAAATTTTGAATTTTTTTTTATATATATATATATTTTTTAAAATATTCTACATTAGTAAATGACGATATATAGCTCAAATTCCTTGAAAAGTAAATCGTTACAGAATAAGACGTCTAATTATGAAAGATTATTATGATACTTTAATTCTTGAAATTATAACGATTCTTAAGATAAAATTGTCTTCAATAACACATGGTCGAACAATGTGAGATCATACTATTAATTAACAACAAAAATGAAAATATTACATCCATAAAACGTTTTTTTAGGAGTGAGATTGTTTAATTTAGTATAAGAAGATATAATATCAATCAATTGAAGAATGGTATCCCAATATGGAATCTACTTTCTTAAATTTGCCTACTCTACTTGTAGAACATATAGGCACTCTTTAGTTGCTTTACAAAGTTTGGAATTCTCAAAAAATTAAGATGATACTAATAAGAAATAAATAAATAAATAAATAAATAAATAAAATAAAATAAAATAAAATAAAATAAGTGGATCCTACCATATACACCCGCTTGAGAATCCCGTGCCCAAATCTAGACTATATACCTTAACTCATTAATCATTCACATTAATTTTCCTCCTCCCATTATCATACATTTACAATTAATTAACCTTTCAAAATTACAATTTTCAAATTTTCAAATTTTTTTTTAAAAAAGATAAAATTAAATCATTTTAAATGCTTAAAAATTACAATATATATATATATACATATATTGTGAAAGAGAAATTCAGGAAATTTTAACATTTAATTGTGATATTTTTTTTTTTTTTAAAAAAGAATAAATGATGAGGATGGTGGTGAGTGAAGAACGGTGGAAATTGTGAAAGAATTTTTGTTTTTTTTTTTATATATATAAATTTTGTGGGATAGGTTTCCCACTTCCCACCCATTACTCTTCATCATGAAAGCAAGATCATTATATTCCATACTATAGCCTCACTCTTATTCATTATTAACTTAGACCTATCATTTACCCATTATCATTTACCCATTATATGGCATAAATACGAAGCGATAGTGAATAGGGTGGGCGTGGGAAGAAATTTCAACAAAAAAAAATTAGAACTTTCAATGAATCAAGGCTGACTCGAATTTCAGGTTTTATATGATTGTATACTTTAAAAAAGTTTAAGATTGGTCACAGCTATCCGTGTTAGCTAATGACATTAAAAGATAGATATCGAATAAACTAAAGATATAAGACGAAATCAGAGCGTATTAAAATTAAACGGAAAGAAAAGTTGGAAAATGGTGTGGTTAGGGAGGGGGAGAGAGAGAGAGAATCCAAAGAATTAGGGCAATCATAAAGCCAAAACTTGTCTTTTCATTAACAAATGGAAAATAAAAGTGGGGAATGGTATTTGGTATATAACCCAAAGTTGATTGGGCCCTATAATGATGCTAAATGAAATAATCTTTTAGATATGTTTTTTTAATATTCTTTTTATAAAAAAAAATTGGTGATTTTTATGGTGAATGTAATATGGCACCTAATACTATCAATCAAGTCCATGGGGTACTTATAGTCCCCATATGTTAGATTTCTCATTATTACCCCAAAAAATATAATAATAAAAAGATCTAAAGGAAAAAATAGCTCAAAAGCAAATATAATAATCACGCCGTTTTTTTTACCTTATCTGTAACATCTCAAGTCTATCGCTCGCAGATTTTGTCCTATTTGAACATCCCACAAGATTTTAAAACACGTCGGGTAGAGAGATTTCCACACCCTTATAAGGAATGTTTCGTTCCCCATGAGATCCCACATCGTTTGAAGAGACGAACAAAACATTATTTATAAGGGTGTGGAAACCTCTTTCTAGCAGACGCGTTTTACAACTTTAAAGGGAAGCTCGAAAAGAAAAAATCCAAAGAAGACCGTATCTACTAGTGGTGAGTTGTTGTTACATTAACTGATAAATGAAGTTAAGGTCGATTTTAACGTTAATATAGTTTAGCTTTTTATTAATATTATCCCATGGTGACTTTGTATTAGTAAAAGGGAAAGGGAAAAGAAAAGTGTTAGTGTTTTTGTAGGGTTTTGGGCATGAAGCTTTGGATACCATGAAAGCTAAAAGAAAGGATGATGATATGTGAGCGTTTGCCTATTCTCGAGGGAGCGTGTATATGTGTGTGTTTTCCTTTCTTTATTGGCTTGGTTTGGTTTGCTTTTGTGGTAGTGGATGGACCTCTCCATTTCATAGAGTGGAGCCTATAACATTCTTCTCTTCAATCATCTACTTCTATATTAAATCATTTTCGGTCTCTTTCTCATTATAAATACGCCTACTTTCATATTAATCATCTCTCTTTGTTTACTCGTGAACTTTCGCTTCCTTTCTATATTGTGGATGTGTAACTTATAATACCGAGGGCTTCTCTAGAAGCTAAGTATAATATAACTAGAAGACCTGAATGATCTGTTATTTGAAAGGGCGTTAAGAACTCCAGTGACCTAATAATCTATACCATATTGAGCTTTCATCCCAACATTGGAATATAGATTGGAAAGGGCGAGTGGATGAGACCTTCGAGTCGAGTCTCAACCATTTTAGTCATCTTGCCAAATCGCACTAATGCAATTCATTCACCCTACGAGACTACAGAGCAATTCAAACTCTTAGTTAGACTAGGGTTAGGGCTACTCATTCTATTCTCTCTGAAGTCAGGTAGGTGAAGCGTCTAAGTTATTCTCCAATCTGGTAAGATGAAGATAGAAAACAACAATGATTCTAAACTGAACTTCCCTTGTCTCGTGTCATGCTGCCTTGACTCCAAACTCCTTTCTCATTAATTTGTACAACTCTTACTAGGCAGTTTTCATTATGTGATCAATCTCAACCAATCCAAAGTTGAAATGGTCGCATTAGATTGAACAAATTTATAATTCGAATAATTGAATTGGGTTAGTGTCGAAATCGGCGTAAAGGAAAAGAGAAAAGAAGGGTAAAAAGAGAGCCTATGAGGAGATGTGTGAGAGGTGAAGAGAAAGGGGAAGAATAAAATAAAAAGAGAAAGTGGAAAAGAAGAAGAAGAAGGAGAAGAAGTTTGATACTTTAATGATTTTGGGAAGTTTGGGAGTTAGTGGGCAAAGGAGATGAAAAGAGGAGTGAGTGTTTCAGCTCCAACAAAGCTTTCTCCTTTTTGGCTTCCTATGCAAGCCTTATAATACGTTAAGGTGGATGCACGTGCACAGAGAAAGATAGCAAAAGTATGAAATAGTGCATTCCACGTTCGTTGATATCTATATATTTATTAGGATCGAAAATAAAGAATAAAAACTTACATCCTAATTGATCAGCGAGAATTTTCTTTATTACAATCGAAAGTAATTTAATATTTTTTTGGTTAAAATTTTAACACTCAAAATTGAAAATTTTAATTTTTTTTTTTTTTTTTTTTAAGAAGGGTTGATTGATAATTAAGTTTCAAAAGGGTGTGTTGCTTTTTTTATTTGTTTTTAGTTATTTTTATGTCTGGTTTTGTAATTTTATGAGAATCCCTTTTAATTAGAATGGGCTACATCCAAGCTTTTGGGTTTGGGCTTAACTATCCTCCCTTCATTCTTAGCTACAATACTTAAAACATTTTACAAAAATAGGATGTTTTCATAAATGGCCATACATAGTCCATTCACCTCTTATTCAGGTTCACGTTTAGGTTCAGGTTTAGGTTCATGAGTTTTCTCATCGGTTCGAGTCTAGTTCAATGAGTTTTCTCATGGGCTCAATGTTGTTTCATGGGTTTTTTTAGATTTTTGTTCGATTTTGCAATTTACTATATTTTCAAATTGGTTTTATTCTATTTTAAGTTGGATTCAGTCTAAGTTACTTTCAATTTTGAGATTGATCAACTCTAGAATACGTACGGGTTGTCGGTGGTGAGATTTAACTCCAATAGAGTTGATCTTGAGCGGTTATGAGTAAAAAAAAAGTATATAATTTGTTGAATATTGCATATAAATGTACGTGAGCTTATTGTTGAAATGCTTTAGCGTTTAGGTAGATGAATAGTATGTTTTATGATTAGCTTGTGCTACAATGATGGTTAAGTTGAGATTTATGTTATAAATCCTTATAATTAATGATTTAATTCTAATAATGGCATAGATTGAGTTAGCCAATAAATCGAGAGTTAAAGAGGTCTAGATCGAACTAACCAACAAAAGGTAAGTGTGGGTTTGCTCCAACGAGAATTATAATTTTCATTCATGTGGCTCTGTATGACACTTACTCCAGATTCGTTTTCATCCTTAACCAACTTCTTCTTGTCACCTGAAAAATTTGAGCTGAAATGAGAACAAGACACAATAAGCAACCAAATTGTAGATTTTTAATCGTGTCCGTGGTAGATGCTAAGGTACCACACGCATGATTAGTCATGTTCTTGTTCTTTAAACCTGCATCAGGACTTCATGTGTTCTCTATGATAGAGCCTGTAACCTACACTCAAGGCTTCTTATGTTCTAAGCGGTGTAGTCTAAAATTTGTGTCCAAGGCTTCTTACGTTCTAAGCGATGTAGCCTTAAAACCTATGTTCAAGACTTCATACATTTTAAGCGGCATAGTCTAAATACCTACACTCAAGACTTCTTATTTGAACAAGTAAAAATTATGTCTTGGTCCGCGTGGGGATAGTATTTCTCTTCATGTCCATGAAGTTTTGAAAAATCCAAACATCTCAGAGATCGATAGAGAGGTAGGAATTTATCGAACGAATCTAAGTGATATGAACCACGACCAAGGAATTTCCATACCTGAAGATCCAATTACAAGGACGAGAGCTAAGAAGCTACAACAAACCTTATACAGTTATATTCAAGCTATGGTGAGCTCATCAAAGGAAATTCTAGAAGACGCTGGAGACCTCCCTTATATGTTGTGCAAAATTGAGCTTCAAGAAAGAGATGAATTAAATGGACTTTAAGTTGCATTTAATGAACTCCCCTGAATTTATGAAACTAGTTCAAGGATGAGTCAATAAGCACATTTTATTAATTGCATTATTTAATTATAGTTTAAATATTTGTTTGTCATATTTAAGCTAGTTTTAAATATAGGAATTAAGGTTATATTGTAACCCAGATACGTTACTATATCCCACCATTAACTAGCCATTTTAATATGGAGGTTAGGAGTATTTTTCATTTACTAGCCGATTTAATTTGGGAGTTATATATCACTTACGTTAACGTTGTAAGGGCTATATAAAGCCTTCTTTTCTTTGATTAGACATCAGATTTTGGAATTAAGAATAAAATTTCTATTTTAGCTTTGTTGAGAGCTAAACTTTCTTTGCAAATTCTTGTGTTTAGAACTTGCATGTAGAGTCATTCAAGTGATATTGATAAAACCTCTTGTGAAGTGATTCGAATCACGAGTTTAGAAACGAGTTTTCTTTACTCTTAATCTTGATCATCAAGGTAATCCGTTCTATACTTTCCCTTGGGTTGATTTTCCATATCATTTGGTATTAGAGCTTCAGGCTCAAGATCAGATATATGTTTCATTGTGCTTATCTCTTTTAATTCTCTTATAATTTTTTTTTCTCGGTTTGTGTAGAATGTTCATGCTTTATCACAAAAATATATAACAAAAAAAAAAAAAAATCTTATGTTCTTTAAAGTGTTAGATCTGGATCTTATCAACACTTTGTTCTTCTTTAAGATCTTCTAAATCAATTTTCTTTTGGTAAATTGATTATATTTTGCCGATCAGAGGGAAAAAAAAACCATTGAAAGAAAGAAAGCATATTGATGTTAAATGTCTTTTTTTTTTCCTCTTGATTATTATATGTAACTCTCATATGTTACTACGTCTAAATTAGTCCTTAATCATTTTCTTTCTTTAATTCGTTTCTTTATCGTTATTTGGATTGCTCCTTCAATACCCTTGTGTATGTGTTGAGTGTGCTGTCTATTCACTTTGAATTGCACTTAGCTCTATAACATAGCTTGTCTCACATCCCAATTTGTTTTTTGGAGTGTGATTTGTGTGTGCTCAATTGTGAGGGTAAGTTTGTAAGGGAGTGACACATTGACTCGAGTGTTGAGTGCTAAACACGAGTGAACTACATTTATGAGTGAATACACGTGAGGAAGCGCTTGTGAGGTCCTTTTTTTTTTCTTTTACCTTTCTTTTGTAGCATGGAAAATCTAGAGGACAATACTGACATTACTAATGCACGATTGAGAGAAGCCCAACAACGAACCATGGAAAGACTAATTCGAGGAATAGAAGAGTTAACTGATCGAATAGGCAGATTGGAGATTCAAAATCAAACTCGACAGAGGATTCCACTACCTACGCCCTCAACCGATACATATGAGGGCGACAATTCTGATCACCACGAGGATAATCACATGTGGTTGGTCATGACTTGATGCAAGGGAGAGACCATGGAAGAAGGTATCATAATTTACAACAACGAGTTCCTTATGATGATAGAATTGATCGTAACGTGGGGAGCATCAAATTAAAACTTCCCAAGTTTTATGGCAAAACCGATCCAGAGGAGTACCTTCAATGGGAGAAAACGGTGGAGTCGATGTTCAACTGTCATAATTTTAGTGATGAAAAGAAGATACTGTTATGCATTGCTCAATTCAAACAATATGCTCAAATTTTGTGGGATAAATTGATGTGAAGTAGGAGAAGAAATCTTGAAGCACCAATTGATTCATGGGTCGAGTTCAAAGAGTCCATGAGGAAGCGTTTTGTTCCACAATATTTTCACCGGGACATGGCGCAAAAGCTTCAAGCATTGAAACAAGGACGCAAATCTGTGGAGGATTATTACAAGGAGATGGATACATTGATGGATCGACTTGAACTCGATGAGGACATGGAGGCTCTCATGGCGCGGTTTCTTAATGAGTTAAACACAGAGATTGCGGACAAGACTGATTTACAGCCTTATTCTAATATTGAGGAGTTGTTGCACATTGCAATTAAGATCGAGAGACAAATCCAACGAAGGTCTCAACGGTATTCTTCTAAAACTTTTCCCAATTCTACTTCTACATGGAAAAGGGATAGTAAGAACATTCATTATAAGCATAGAAATCAAGAGATTAATGAGAAGCCTCAAGCTAAATTTGAGAAAGGGGAGAGTTGTAGAACAGGGAAAGAAAAAGTAGAAAAGTCTAATGTTCTAAATAGAGATTTAAAGTGTTGGAGATGTCAAGGGGTAGGACACTATAGTAGAGATTGCCCAAATGCAAGAATTATGACCATCAAGAAGGGAGAAATTGTTACAGATGACGAGGCACATGACGACATAAATGAGAAAACTGATGAGAGTGAGAAGTTTAGTGAAGAGGACCCTACACATATATCTTTGGTTACTCGACGAGCTCTAAACACCCACATTAAGGAGGACGGCCTAGACCAAAGGGAGAACTTGTTTCAAACTCGGTGTCTTGTTCAATCTGTACCTTGTAGTGTTGTAATTGATAGCGGTAGTGCACCAATGTTATGAGTTCCATTTTGGTCAAAAGACTTAATTTAAAGACACAACCACATCCAAGTCCCTACAAGCTTCAATGGTTGAATGATTGTGGGGAAGTACGGGTAACTCAACAAACTCTTGTTTCTTTTACTATTGGAAAATATGTTGATGATGTTTTATGTGATGTTGTACCCATGCATGTTGGAGATTTACTACTGGAGAGGCCTTGGCAATTTGATCGTCGGGTAATGTATGATGGGTATGCAAATCGGTACTCTTTTACTCACAACGGTAGAAAAACTACTCTTATTCCATTTTCTCCAAAATATGTATTTATTGATCATTGAAAACTTGAAAAGAAAAGGCAAGAGGATGATGCAAAAGCAGAGATTGAAAAAGAATCAAGTGAAAAAAAGAGCTTGAGGGAAAAGCAAGAGAGTAACACTCAGCCTAAAGAAAAAAAAGAGAGAAAAGCCAAATCAGTAAGCTTGTATGTTAGATCAAGTGAGGCTAGGAATGTTTTGATCTCTAACCAGACTATTCTTACTTATGTGCAAGGGATCTTGTTACTTTACTAACATGCTTAACCCTTCTTTGCCTAGTAATTTTGTTGTGCTTTTGCAAGAGTTTGAAGATTTATTTTCCGAGGAGAAGCCTAGTAGTTTGCCACCACTTAGAGGGATTGAACACAAGATTGACTTCATTCCTGGCGCGCCCATTCCAAACCGACCAGCTTATAGGACTAATCCAAAGGAGGCTGAAGAGATACAAAGGCAAGTAAGTGAACTCTTTGCTAAAGGGTATGTACGTGAAAGTTTGAGTCCTTGTTCTGTTCCAGTTATTCTTGTACCTAAGAAAGATGGTTCTTGGCGTATGTGTGTTGATTGTAGGGCTATAAACAAGATAACTATAAAGTATAGGCATCCAATTCCCAGATTAGATGATATGCTTGATGAATTGCATGAATGTAGTCTTTTTACTAAGATTGATTTAAAATCGGGTTATCATCAAATTCGCATGCATATTGGGGATGAGTGAAAAACAGCTTTTAAAACCAAGTATGGTCTTTATGAATGGTTGGATATGCCTTTTGGATTAACTAATGCACCTAGTACATTCATGAGACTAATGAACCATGTCTTACGAGAATACTTAGCTAAGTTTGTGGTTGTTTATTTTGATGACATCCTTGTTTACTCTAAATCTTTAGATGATCATATTACCCATGTACGCAATGTTTTGACTACTTTAAGAAACGAATGTTTGTACGTAAATTTAAAGAAATGTAGCTTTTGCATGAAAAAAGTTAACTTTCTTGGGTTTGTAGTTTCATCTAATGGTGTTGAGGTTGACGAGGAGAAAGTGAAGGCTATAAAAGATTGGCCTACACCTAAAAATATAAGTGAGGTAAGAAGTTTTCATGGTCTTGCAAGTTTCTACCGTAGGTTTATTGAGAATTTTAGTACAATTGCTTCACCCTTGAATGAACTTGTTAAGAAAAATGTATCCTTTATAATGGGAAAAAGATCAAGAACTTGCTTTTAATACTTTGAAAGAAAAATTGAGTTCTGCCCTTGCTTGCATTACCTAATTTTGAGTCTACTTTTGAAATTGAATGTGATGCTAGTGGAGTAGGGATAGGTGCTATATTAATGCAAAATCAAAGACCTTTAATGTTCTTTAGTGAGAAGTTGACTGGTGCATCTTTGAGGTATCCAACTTATGACAAAGAGCTTTATGCTTTGGTTCGTGCATTGTAAACCTGGCAACATTATTTTTGGCCTAAGGAGTTCATTAGTCATACGGATCATGAAAGTTTAAAGCATTTGAGAGTACAAAATAAACTCAACAGACGACATGCTAAGTGGTTAGAATTTATTGAAACATTCCCTTATGTCATAAAATATAAACAAGGTAAGGAGAACATTGTTGCAAATGCATTATCACGAAGGTATGTCCTCCTCAATACTTTGAATGCTAGGTTGTTGGGTTTTGAACACATAAAGGATTTGTATCAACATGACATGTTCTTTGCTCCTTTTGTTGAATCTTGTGAAAAATGACTCATTGTGGATAATTACTTATTGTTAGATGGATTTTTGTTCCGAAAAGGCAAACTTTGCATACCATCTTGTTCCATCCGTGAGCTACTTGTGAGGGAAGCTCATGGAGGTGGTTTAATGGCACACCATGGAGTTTCTAAAACTTATGATATGCTCTCTGAACATTTTTTTTTTTGGCCTAAAATGAGACATGATGTTCATAAAGTTTGTGCTCGTTGCATAACATGTAAACAAGCTAAGTCTAGGCTTCAACCACATGGTTTATGCTCCCCATTACCGATTCCTAATGGTCCTTGGATTGATATATCAATGGATTTTGTTTTAGGTTTACCTAGGACTAGGAAAGGTTATGATAGCATCTTTGTTGTGGTTGATCGATTTAGTAAAATGGCTCATTTTATTCCTTGTCACGAAACTGATGATGCAAAACATATTGCAGACCTGTTCTTTAGGGAAGTTGTACGATTGCATGGCATTCCTAAAAGCATCCTTAGTGATCGTGATGTAATATTTTTAAGCCACTTTTGGCGTGTTTTATGGGGTAAGTTAGGAACTAAGCTAATATATTCAACTACTTGTCATCCTCAAACGGATGGACAAACTGAAGTTGTTAACAGAACCATGACTGCTATGCTTAGGGCTATTATTGATAAAAATCTTAAGACGTGGGCGGATTGTTTTCCCTTTATAGAATTTGCATATAATAGGGTTGTTCATAGCACTACTAAATGCACACCTTTTGAAATTGTTTATGGCTTTAATCCTTTAACCCCCCTTGACTTGTTACCCATACCGTCAAAAGAGTTTGTGAATTTTGATGCAAATGCCAAGGTTGAGTTTGTTCATAAACTGCACAAGCAAGTGAAAGAACAAATTGAGAAACAAACTTCCAAGGTTGCCACCCAAATTAATAAAGGACGTAAGTTTGTCATCTTCAAGCCAGGAGATTGGGTTTGGGTGCATTTCCGAAAAGAAAGATTTCCTACTCAAAGAAAATCTAAGCTCTTACCACGAGGAGATGAACCTTTTCAAGTTCTTGAACGTATCAACAACAATGCTTATAAAATTGATTTACCAGGTAAGTACGGTGTTAGTACAACTTTTAATGTTGTTGATTTGAGTCTTTTTGATGTAGGTGACGGCTTTGATTCGAGGACGAATCTTTTTCAAGAGGGGAAGAATGATATGAACCACGACCAAGGAATTTCCATACCTGAAGGTCCAATTACAAGGACGAGAGCTAAGAAGCTACAACAAACCTTATACAGTTATATTCAAGCTATGGTGAGCTCATCAAAGGAAATTCTAGAAGACGCTGGAGACCTCCCTTATATGTTGTGCAAAATTGAGCTTCAAGAAAGAGATGAATTAAATGCACTTTAAGTTGCATTTAATGAACTCCCCTGTATTTATGAAACTAGTTCAAGGATGAGTCAATAAGCACATTTTATTAACTGCATTATTTAATTATAGTTTAAATATTTGTTTGTCATATTTAAGTTAGTTTTAAATATAGGAATTAAGGTTATATTGTAACCCAGATAGGTTACTATATTCCACCGTTAACAGCCATTTTAATATGGAGGTTAGGAGTATTTTTCATTTACTAGCCCATTTATTTTCATTTACTACCCCATTTAATTTGGGAGTTATATATCACATACGTTAACGTTGTAAGGGCTATATAAAGCCTTCTTTTCTTTGATTAGACATCAGATTTTGGAATTAAGAATAAAATTTCTATTTTAGCTTTGTTGAGAGCTAAACTTTCTTTGCAAATTCTTGTGTTTAGAACTTGCATGTAGAGTCATTCAAGTGGTATTAATAAAACCTCTTGTGAAGTGATTCGAATCACAAGTTTAGAAACGAGTTTTCTTTACTCTTGATCTTGATCATCAAGGTAATCCGTTCTATACTTTCCCTTGGGTTGATTTTCCATATCACTAAAGCTTCTTACATTCCAATCGATATTAGTCTGAGTCATAACATGCTGTATCATGGAAGGTTAAGGGGTTCTTGTATTTTAAGTTAGAGGACCAGCCATCTTCATGTCTTGGTGGACTTAAGGCTTGGGTTGTGTTTTTTCTTCATTCTTGTCCTTTGCATTTTCTTAGTTTCATAGGTTATTGGGTCCTTTCACCTAGAGTTATTCTTAAGGAATAATCATGACATAAGTCTTATCCTCGAGTTCTTAAGCCTTAATTCTTAAGCTTTAATCCAAGCTCAGTTTGTTAGTCATGAATATTCCAGAGTATCATAATATGTTCCTTCAAGTTCAAAAAAAACTATGAATCATTTTGAAACTGTTATCGGGGTAGTTTCATCTTTTCCTTTAAACCTAGATTTATACCCCTAGTATGTCCTAGTTCCCTTGAGATCTAGCATAATTATCCTTACGGTCATACAAAAGCCTCTTATAACATTCGGAGATCGGGCCTTAAAAACAACTCAGAGTCCTATAGGGAGTATAAGTCATTTACCACCCCAATCGTAGTCTAAACTCTAAATTTGATCTAAATATCAGAAATATTGGGTAAAACTTTATGTCCATTGGTATAGTTGTTTAGACGTTAAAATAGCCTTCAAATATCCTAGCGACATTTTGGTCCTTTTATCCTTAATTTTAGGTTTAGCCCCTAAACATGCTCCATCTAGAAACCTTGCTTCCTTAAAAATAAGTCAATTATAAAATCTTAGGTTATTTGGAATATATTTGGTTTATAAACCAACATTTAGGCATATATTCTTCAGGTAGCCCCTGAAAAAACTCCATTAACCACACTAAACTTGATCATTTTACCCTTATTCTTAGGGTAGCCTCCGAAAAAACTCCATTAATCACACCAAACTTGATGTATATACAAAACGTGTTATCTTCAGCCTTCTATTAAAAATTTATTAATAGTGGAGTCTATTTAATTGGTTATTTAACATTACTTAATTTTCAAGTAAAAGACTAGAATTAGGTCCTTGGCTTATGGTTCTGGAGTTAATTCTTTCATATTTATTTAAATGTTACTTAAATTAAGGTTCATAGTAAAATCTAAGTGATTCATGAATATTAGGATCCTCGATTCTTGAGCTTTGGATATGTGAATTTCTCCCAATTTTCTTTGGTAGATCCATCTTTGAGCCTTTTTTTAGGAATAAAAAATAGTTTCATGAAATCTAGTTTGAAAGGGGTCTAATTTAAAAAAAAAAAAAAAAAAACAAGAATTGTCAAATTTTGGATTGCTATAGTCAGTTTAATTAAACTAGCCATGTCATCGTCGTCTTCTTCAGCAAGAGAAAAAGACGCACGCGCTCACTACTCTTATGGTTGAAACTCAAACTCTATAACTTAATATAATAACTTTTGGCCACTGATTTCTTCATGAAACTTGAAGATCATGTTGCAAGGAAAATATAGGGACAAAATTATTACCTTCTCGTGGACTATAACTTGAGATATAAGCCTCGAAAGTTTGCCGAAGCAAACCCATTCTAACTCTTTATTGGTTGGGGCAATTCTAACCATATAACTCCTCAATTCCTTCGTAAGGTCTCTTTCTTCGTCTCAAGCTTACGAATTGGTTTTGGAAGGATGAATTTGCATGAATGCTCTAAAGCTCTCGAACCAAACTCTTGGTCTTTTACCCATTTTATCTACATAAATGAAGCTCTTTAAGTAACTCAACAGGGACTTCCTCAACCCTCAACACCTTCATGAAACTTTCTCCTCACGGAGAAATAAAGCTAATAGTATCCTTTCACATCCATGGAATTCCTTTAGTCCCTGATCTAAGATGCAGGGGCAAACTAGGGGACGTGAGGCATGGGAGCAATATCAATATGTCCTATGAATCCTACTACCTTTGAAATTTGAGGATGTATGACCTACCCACATTCGATATGATGGCAGGAAATTTGAGTGAAGTAGAGTCTTAAGTCAAATCTATGGAGACCTAGATTATCAGAAATTCCACTACACCTTTTCATGTTGAAGGGAGATAAAATGTTTCAAAATAATGGTGGAAAAGGAAATTGGAATGCCTATAAAATGTTCAAAGACAGATAGAGGAGGAGAATTCAACTATGCAGAATTCAATGATTGTTGCAAACAGCATGGAGTGAAGAGACAATTGACCACAACCGGTTGCTAAAACAATTGAATCAGTTGCTCAAAACAATTTTTCAATAGTTATTGCACCAGATTTGAGGGAGGGGAGAAATCGAAATCCACTTATATGGTTAGAAAATTATAATTTTAATGAAGGCTCATCTATAGAGGACGGAGAATATATGGCATTCTTGATGATTTCAGATACTGTGAATTTTGAAGAAGCTGTCAAAAGTCGAAAATGGAGATTGGCTATGGATGAAGAAATCAAATCTATTAAAAAAATCAAACATGAAATTTGGTGGTTCTACCGGCTAGAGCAAAGAAAATAGGAGAGAAATGTTTTTATACGACCAAGCTAAATGAGTCTGGAAAAGTTGATAAATAAAAAGCAGATTGGTGGTAAAATGCCACACACAAGAGCATGAAATTGATTATACGGAAGTGTACGCACCTGTGGCTAGAATAGATACTATGAGAATGATCTTTGCTTTTGCAGCCCAAAAAGGTTGGAAACTCTATCCTATCAGTTATATGTCAAATTAGCTTTTCTATATCACAAGTTAGAAGAAGATATTTTTGTTGAACAACCAAAAGACACCTAGAACCTGGTTTAGTTGAATAGAATCCTACTTCATCAAGGAAGGATTCAAAAGCGGTTCTAGTGAGTAGACACTCTTCATATGAAGAAGGGAGAAAAAATCTTATTGTAAGCATTTATGTTGATGATCTTTTATTTACCGGAGATGATGAAAAATTATTGGAGGAGTTTAAACGTTCCATAAAGAAAGAGTGTGATATGACTGACTTAGGTAAGATGAGATTTTTAAATAGTATAGAAGTAATACAAGGATTAGATGGTATTTTTATATTTTCAAGATAGTATGTTGTTGAAGTTTTAAATCAATTTGGCACAAAGAATTACAATTCTGTTTATAGTCCCATAGTTCGACTGAAAATTTGCAAAGATAAAAATGGTGCAAAAGTATATGTAACTTTGTATAAACAAATAGTGGGAAGTCTGATGTATCTTATAGCTTCTTGTCTTGATTTCATGTTTGTTGTGAGTTTGATTAGTCGTTTTATGGCACGTCTAATATGACAACATTTTGCAGCAGCTAAAAGGATTTTAAGGTACTTGAAAGGTACTTTAGATTAGGGTGTATTTTATAGAAAGAGAGAAGTTAGTAACTTAATTGGACTTACTTATAGGGACTATGCTAGAGAGACATGAAAGATAGCCAGAGTACTTTAGGTTGTGTTTATGATGAGTGGAGGAACTAGAGGATACTCAAAGAGATTGGTCACTCTCAAATAGAAGGAACAAAGCTAATGTGTGATAATACCTCAACTATTAAGCTATCCAAAAATTCAATTCTACACGAACGCTCAAAACACATAGAGTAAGATTTCACTTTCTTAGAGATCTTACGAAAGAAGAGCCAATATTAATGTATTATTTCTTAAAGATCTTACAAAGCCTCTCAAATTAGGGGCATGGATTTGGTGTGTAGAGTTTTTCTAGCTTGATAGTTAGATTATTTTTAGCGTTACCTACTTTGCAATATTTATGGTTAGTTTTTGTTTCTCTTTCTTATTTATAAGGGTATAAAAGCAAGTTTAATATTGAATAAGAAAATCTAATTATTTATGTTTCTCGCTTAGTCATTCTTCTGTCAAAACCTTACATAGCGTGGACGAAAGACTAAAGTGGAGTGTTTCACTCAACATAGGGAAGAGTACGTTTGACAGCAAGGAAGTGATCTGCAATAAGGGCATGCAAAAATAAATTGACTGACAAAGTTGCCAGCATGGGCAATGTCTGGACATGTAATAGCCAAGTACTGAAGGGCACCAACAAGAGATCGATAGATAGTAAGATTAGAGAAAGAAGAACCATTAGCAGTTAGGTGTTGCGAAATCACCATGAGGTGTGGAATGATTTGCTATCGAACAATTGAGCACGAGTAAGAATATTTCGAGCATATTTTAATTGATTAATAAAGAGACTATCAGAAGTGGGTGAAACTTCAAGACCAAGAAAGTAACTAAGAGAACCCAAATCCTTGGCAGCAAACTCAAAATGAAGCTTGCAAGTAAAGCTGTCAAGAAGAGATGGATTATTACCGTAACAATAATTTCATCAACATAAAGAAGCAAATAGATAAGATTAGATTGTTGATGAAAGACAAAAAGGGACGTGTTAGTGCAATTGCAAGAAAAGGCAAGTAGAAAAAGAAATGAGTTAAAACGCTGAACCTAACACGAGGAGCTTTCTTTAAGCCATAAAGAGCTTTCTTTAATAGGCAGACATGAGTGGGAAATTGAGGATCAATATACCCAAGAGGTTGTTCCATATGAACATGTTCAATAATAGTGTCATTGAGGAAAGCATTCTTGACATCCAGTTGCCGAAGAGGCCATTTATTTGTGAGAGCAAAAGAAAGCACAACACGACAGTAGTAGCTTTGACGACTGGACTGAAAGTGTCAGTGTAGTCGAGACCAGGAACCTGAGTATAACCTTTAGCAATAAGACAAGCCTTGAAATGCTCGGCAGATCCATCAGAAAAATATTTAATGTGAAACACCCATTTAGTGAGACGATGTTGGTGTTGGCAAGGCGAGGAACCAAAGTTGAAGTGTCATTTTGTTATAAAGCTCGAATTTCTTCATCCATGGCAGAAACCCAATTAGGATTCTTAGCAGTAGATTTGCATCCCCTTGGCTTAGTGAATGCAAGAAGAGCATAAAGAAGTCCAGACGAGCCCAAAATACCAAAATTTCTAGATGATAAGTCTTGAAGATACTAGTTTTGGCTCGTGTGATCATAACATGAGAGCCTAAAGAAGAAGAGGAATCAACAACAGGTTCAATAGAGGGCAAATCAGAAGTAGAGGGTGACAAAGAGGAACTTGCAAGAGAAGTATCACCTACACAGATTCATCCACAAGGTCAGAATAAATATCACATAGAGATGAGCTGGATCGAGGAATGTGTGGTGAAGAAGTGGTAGGGGGATGGATCAATAGGGTAAAGATGCGGTTCCAAGAAATTTAAAATAGGAAGAGAGAAAAAAGGTTGGGCCTGGGAACTAGGGATAACAGGAAAGTGACGGTAAGGACCTTAAATTTTACCTATTTAATCTAAGGTCATTACTATAACTTGAAATGTCGAATTTACATTAAATGGGCTCTTATCATAAATGCGACTTACGCTAGCCTTTTATTACCTCGTGAAAAACGAATACAAGGGAAAGAAAGAAAAAAGAACAACACTGAAACAACTTTCTTATACTACCCTATGATTTATTATGCGATTACAAATTCAACCTATTCTAACCTATACTAATGATGCAAACGGGAATTCAACCTAAACTAACCTATACTTTGAATGCAAACGAAATTTAACTTATACTAACCTATATTATGAAATGAAAAATAACTATCCTATGCATGTGCCACGGTCCCGGGATGTGCGATGCCGCCGTCGCTCACATGGGTGTCTTGCCTTTAGTTGAAAAAATATAGTAGCACGAGACTTGAGTATTTCTAGAAACTCAGTAAGTGACCCCCTATCGAGGTTATGCAACAATCACATGCAATGAGATGATGGGACCTATATTTCAATCTATCTTCCTATGGTAATGTTCTAAAGGATAAATTTGGACGTGTACCATATACTCTACACATAGCCCATACGTGCAAGTATGGGCTCACCAGCCAAATCGCACACCGCTGGGTCACTTTCCTTGTCGGGTGAGTATACTCTGGAAGCTCCTTAGATTGGATACCCGTTAGAACTAGAAACCGTCATGGCAGCGCTATGCAAAACATAACGATCGTTGTCCTGCCATTGAATGTATGCGTCCGTACCCTCGTGATGGAATAGGGGTATCCCCCAGATGCATGAGCACACATAATGTATGAGGTCTCGAATATTTCTACTTTTATCATTAATGAATATAACCCCGCTATCATCTTTCATGCTTAATATGTCATTTCTAATTTTTCAATCTACGTATCATACATAATTCTAACGGGGTTACATTTCATTTCATTTATCATGATATCGTATCATTCAAAACATGTTGTATACATACAAATATTTTGTACAATCATTCCATAAACGTAAGCTCCTAGCTCCTTGTATACGGCCTACGCTTCCGTCGGTGGTTGGTTCCTATTGGATCATTCGATACCTTCGTTAGTATTTCACAAACACAATTATTTCCACCATGAACTTGTGAAATACGACCTTAAAATGATCTATTTTACCTTTAAAGGGTTGAAACTAAGTTCGAGAGGGTCGGAATGGTGACAAACGGGTAGGAAACAGGTTTCCCGAGCCAAATAAGCTGTCAGAGCCGAGAGGCTGCCGCCAAGCCAATTAAGCCGCCAGAGCCGAGGGGTGTCGCGTTGCAGACGTGCCACGTGGCACAACTAGAGGGCGACGCGTGTGCAACGGTCTCTGGTCGAGGTGTGGGTTTTCGGTTGCAGCCGCGAGTCTGGGTTGACCACGAGTGATGGATCGGGCCTGGACTGAAAGGAAATGTCTGCAGGTGGGCTGGGCTATGAGCGTCGGGTATCTCAGATCGGCTGGGTTTTTGGTCTCAAGTCGCAACTAATGGGTTAAGCCGTAATTGGGCTTTCTGGTTTGGGCTGAGGTGACTGGGCCACGAGGGTGTCTTCGGCCGATGTTTGGACTAGAGTGGGTCGGACTCGGTTCGAGTCGCAGGAGTCCGGCCCTTGGGTCGGACTTCGTCTTCTTCGCCCGATTACACAAAATTTTCTGGCGACCTCTCTCTCCTTGGTAACGTCGTTCCAACATCCTTTTTCGTATCTTTTCTTCTGTTTTCGTGTCTCCTCCTCCCCTTAATCCCGTTTATGGTGTTTGTTTGGTTTTTAAAAGCCTCACACTCTCGGATCTAAGAAGATTCAGAAACCTGACGTTCTGTCTCCCTTACCCGACGGTGTACAACGTGTAGAAATTGTCTAAATCTACCCTTGGTGTGTGTAAAAGTCTCTAGGATTATTTTCGTTGCGTAAATCGGAGGTTTCGATGGATTTTCTCACTATTTTTCTTCTGTGCAGGTGTCTTGGAGGTGGCTAAAGGTCGGGTTTGGTTTCTGTGGTGACCCCGACGTCGGGTGCTCTTTGTGGGTCGTGTGCGAGCGAAAACTTCGACATTCGCCGGAGTTTTCGGTCCTGCCGACGATCATTTTTTTTTTTTTATCTGATTCGTTACAGTGACTTTCATCAAATTGAGCATGAGGAGTGATTTATAGCTTAGTGTTGGTGAGATCAAGACAAAAAAAAAAAATAATAATAATAAAAATAAAAATAAAAATAAAAAACTCTATAAGAGGGACTACAACCCAAGAAATGCAAGAAATTCTGCCGGGAGAAAGTTTGTTAGACATATAATCACACAAGCAAGGATAAACACGGCAACCAAAGAGATAGAAATTGTCATAATGTAGAGAGTAGCAGTAGAGAAGTTTAAAGAGTGACTTACCTCCAAGAAGTGGAGTAGGCAACTGTTTGATAATATAAGCTGCAGTGCTAAAGACATCAACCTAGAAATGAGGAGAAAGATGAGAGTGAAAGAGAAGGGTTAAGCCCGTCTCAGTCACATGACGATGTTTTCTTTCAATACGGCCATTTTGAGCAGGTGTATATGGATAAGAGAGTTGACGGTGGATGTTAGAAGTACGTAAGTGAGTTTTGAAACAAGTACGAGTAAATTTGGAACTTCCAATGCTTTGAAAAACCTTGATATGAGCAGAAGGTTGATTTTCCACACATTGTTGAAATTGAGGAAAATATCAAAGAAATCATATTTAAATTTTAAAAGGTAAATCTAAGTAAATATTAAAATAAACACTCACGAATTTGTGGAGTAATCTCACACTCACTAACAATTGAACGCTACGATACCACTTTGTGAAAGTACTACTCATGTACTTGTGAAGGAGATGTCGAGAGGGAAGAAACAAGGAGATACAATTCTGAAACAACCTTTTTCTATTGCACTATACTTCGTTAACTTACTATTTTTCGTTTTGTCTTGCTGTCTTTGCTTTTGCCCTCCTTTTATCTTGAAAAACAAACTAATTTACATTTTAACTTACTATTTTTCTTTTTGTCTTGCTCTCTTTGCTTTTGCTCTTGCTGAAGAAGATGCGTCTAGTCCTCACTGAGGAAGAATCACCATCGAGTGTCAACATCTCCATCACCGCCACAAAGAGGCCGACACAGCGATGACGAACGTCGAGTTGTCGTCGATTGAGTGGTCAGGGAAACGACTGCCACCGTTCAGTACTTGATGCTGTCAAGGTCCAACTACAACAAGAGGGCCTTGTTGATGCATGGTCAACCTACAGACGTAAGGGTTATGGCACGCTGTTGAGCTAGAGGAAGGAGAAACGATCGAGTATCAGGAGGATTGGCTGGCGCTCGCCCGCCATATTACGTACGGTCTGTACCCCCAGATAGGCTAACGTCTCTCTCCACCAAGCGCACCGCGTAATCGGCCTGGGAGGGAATCAAATCCCGTCGGGTTGGTGTGCAGCGAGTGAAAGCATCAGCGAAATAGAAATCATGAAGAAGATGCCATGAGGAGGAATGGCTTGCACGCCTAAAGCTCTACAACAACACCAGCGAGAGTAACGGGCCCTCCAGCCGCAAAGGTGGTAGGCGGTAAGAAGCCATGGAAATCTCACGAAATGCGTCTACTCCTCACTAAGGAGGAATGACTTGCACGCCCAAAGCTTCGTGACAACACCAGCGAGAGCAACGGGCCCTCCAGCCGAAAAGGCGGTAAGAAGTCATGGAAATCTCACGGGCGCACGCGCGGGATAGATGGGGATCAAAAGAAGGAGTCGATCGATGACGGGGGCCGATCCAGTGCTCGAACTGTGGGAAGAGAGGTCACCTGAGCAAGAATTGTTGGAACAGGGAGAAGGCTCATGTGGAGGAGGAATGGCTTGCACGTCTAAAGCTCCGCGACAACACCAGCGAGAGCAACGGGCCCTCTAGCCGCAAAGACAGTAAGAAGCCATGGAAATCTCGCGGGCGCACACGCGGGATAGATGGGGATCAAAAGAAGGAGTCGACCGATGACAGGGGCCGATCCAGTGCTCGAAATGTGGGAAGAGAAGTCACCTGAGCAATAATTGCTAGAATAGGGAGAAGGCCCATGTGGCTCAATCCAAGTTGGACGAGCCAGCTCTCTTCATGGTAAGTGCATCGGTCTTATCCAACATCCCCAATTTCGATTCTAAATCTACGGAGGTGGAGGTAATCGACAACGGCGTAACTGCTCCTCTAGTGAGCGTCGAACCTGAGAAAGAGCTCTAGCTGGGCGTAGCAAAGGCACCAGCTGGGGAGCCAATTCAACTGAAGGAGGAGCGAATGTTCACTCAGATCGATGAAGAAGGACGAGCAGTATGAGCACCGGTTATGGGTCCTCGACATAGGGGCATTAAACCATATGACTGGGGTAAGATCTTCGTTCTCCGGAGCTCGACTTGGGGATTCGTGGAATGATTAAATTTGGCGACGGCTCCGTCGTCGAGATCAAAGAGCGTGGCACCATCCTGTTCATCAACAAAGAAGGTGAGCACCGCAAGCTGACCGGCGTCTACTTCATCCCAAGGCTCAAGGCTAACCTTGGGAGCCTGGGTCAACACGATGAGACTGGCTGCTTCATTTCCATCGAGCTCGGCTACTCAGAATCTGCGATGATCGACGACAGCTGCTCACGCAAGTTCGACACTCGACAAACCGTCTTTACATCCTGGAGTCGGAGATATAGTAACCCGTCAGCCTCTCGATCAAGATTGAAGAGGTATCTTGGAGGTTGCACGCAAGGTACGGGCACTTAAACTTTCCTACTCTACAAAAATTACACAGGGAGGAGATGGTGCACAATTTTCCGACACTCAAAGGCATGAACAAACTGTGCAACGGGTGCCTCATCGACAAACAGAGGTGCACCCCATTTCCGTCTTGGACATCCTACCACGTCAGTGAACTGTTAGAGCTGGTACACAGCGATATCTGCAGGCGCATCAAGCCAGCGACCCCAGGCGGCAAGACCCTCTTCCTCCTGTTGGTCGATGACAAAAGCCGCTTTATGTGGCTAATCTTGCTGCAAGCGAAAAGTGAGGCGGCAGAGGCGATTAAGTGCATTTAGAAGCGAGTGGAGGCTGAATGCGGGAAGAAAATTCGTGTGCTGTGCACGGATTGAGGCAGAGCTTCATTTCCATCAAGCGCAGGCTACTCAAAATCTACGATGATCGACGAGGGCTGCTCACGCAAGTTCGACGCACGACAAACTGTCTTTACATCCTGAAGTTGGAGATACAGCAACCCGTTAGCCTCTCGGCCAAGATCGAAGAGGTATATTGGAGGTGGCACGCAAGGTACGGGCACTTAAAATTTCCTGCTCTATAGAAATTACACAGGGAGGAGATGGTGCATGGTTTTTCGGCAATCAAAGGCGAGAACAAGCTGTAAGACGGGTGTCTCATCGGCAAACGGAGGTGCACCCTCTTTTCGTCTCGGACATCCTACCGCGTCGGTGAACCGTTGGAGCTGGTACACGGTGATATCTACAGGCCCATCAAGCCAGCGACCCCAGGCGGCAAGACCCTCTTCCTCCTGTTGGTCGATGACAAAAGGCGCTTTATGTTGCTAATCCTGCTGCAAGCGGAAAGTGAGGCGGCATAGGCGATTAAGTGCATCTAGGTGTGAGCGGAGGCCGAATGCGAGAAGAAGATGCGAGTGCTGTGCACGGACCGAGGTAGAGCTTCATTTCCATCGAGCGCAGACTACTAAAAATCTGCGATGATCGAAGACGGCTGCCCACGCAAGTTCGGTGCACGAAAAACTGTCTTTACATCTTGGAGTTGAAGATACAGCAACCCGTCAGCCTCTCGACCAAAGACTGAAGAGGTATCTTGGAGGTGGCACACAAGGTACGGGCACTTAAACTTTCCTGCTCTACAAAAATTATACAGGGAGGAGATGGTGCACAGTTTGCCAGCACTCGAAGGCGTGAACAAGCTGTGCGACGGGTGCCTCATCGACAAACAGATGCGCACCCCCTTCCGTCTCAGACATCCTACCGCGTCAGTGAACCGTTGGAGCTGGTACACGATGATATTTGCGGGCCCATCAAGCCGGCGACCCCAAGCAACAAGACCCTCTTCCTTCTGTTGGTTGATTACAAAAGCCGCTTCATGTGGATAAATCTACTGCAAGCGAAAAGTGAGGCGGCAGAGGCGATTAAGTGCATTTAGGCGCGAGCAGAGGCCGAATGCAAGAAGAAGATGCGAGTGCTGCGCACGAACCGAGGCAGAAAATTCACCTCAGCAAGCTTCGGTAAGTACTGCGATGAGCTAGGCATGCAGCGACAACTAACGATGCCCTACTCCCCCCAGCAGAACGGGGTGGTAGAACGTCGAAATCAGACCGTCGTCGGGACAACGGGTTATTGCTGATGACGGCCAGGATGCTTGGGAGATTCTGGGGAGAGGCGGTAATATGATGGCAATCTACCTCCTAAATCAATCACCAACGAGAAGCCTCAACGGGAAGACGCCACACGAGGCCTGGTACAATAAGAAGCCAGCGGTACATCATCTCTGTGTGTTCGGCTACATTGCATACATGAAGGTAGCATGTCCCCACATTGCTAAGCTCGATCCTAGGGGGTTGAAAGTCGTCTACATCGGCTACTAACCCGGGAGCAAGGCGTACAGACTCTATGAACCTGCGGGGGGCAAGCTCACGTGTCTTGCAATGTCTCCTTCGACGAAAGCACCTTCTGGCAATGGAATAACATGATCGAGGCAGACCACAACCCAAATCAATTCATGGTGGAGTACCTCGTTACCGCCGCCAGTAGTTGCACCCCCTAAACCAGTGGAGTTCGCAACACCACGGACTGTGGATTCGACACTGGATACCGATCACGATGATGATTTGGTGGCCAGGTACCGAAGGATGGACGACCTGGTGGGAGATGTCAAAGAACTTCAAGATGAGCGACCTCGGCATACTTAGCTACTACCTCGACATCGAAGTGCAACAGAGTACTACTGGCATCACCATCTGCCAAAGTGCATATGCGAAGAGCTGTTGAACACAACTGAGCTTGCAGACAGTAACCCTACAAGGAGGCCAATGAAGGCCTGGCTCCAGCTAAGGAAGTCCGGCACTACGACGACGCAGGGAAAGAAAAGACGAAGCTTGAGCTAGTCGGCTACAGTGATAGTGACATGGCCGGTGAAGCTTGAGCTAGTCGGCGCGATCTGCGGGCAATGAACAAAACAAAATGTAGTTGCTTTGTCTTCCTGTGAAGCAGAATACATCGCCGCTTCGGTGGCAACACAGGGGGTCTGGCTTGCGCAACTAATGGAAGAACTCATCGGAAGAGAATGCGATCCACCAATGTTATACGTGGACAACAACGCTACGATCTTCATGATCAAAAATCCAATTCTGCACGACCAGAACAAGCACATAGAAATCAGATTCCACTACATCCGAGAATGTGCAGATCGAGGGTTCATCAATATTGATTTCATTAGAATATAGGAACAACTTGGAGACATTTTCACCAAGTCCTACCAAGTCCTTGGGGCAAGTAAAATTTGAAGAACTACGCTCAAAGATCGAAGTTCAAATAATAAGGTAGATATACCACAACTTTTAGGAGGAGATTATTAAATAAAAGCCATGGTTTCCTTAGATTTTGTTAGTTGTTTTTTACTTTTGAAAAATCTGAAGTAACGCTATTTTTGCTGGCCAATTTGGTCAACTTTGTGCCCAAGTTTTTGCCCACTACTTTCCATTTTTAGGATTAAAGTTGTTACTTAAAATATTCAACTGAATGGGAAATTAATTATCGGGTCTTCAACAAATATCTCTCTCTCCTTTTACTTTCCGTTATTTTTTCTTCGAAGAAATTTTCCTTCGGCCGGTTTTTTTTTCGTCCACGTTTTCCTCCCAATTGCCAGAAGTCAACATAAAGCACCTTCTTCAATTTTAGTACCTTCTTTTCTTCTCCAACTTTCATGTACCCAAGAGATTGTTCGAGGTATACTTCTTCTTCAAGCACACCATTCAAGAATGCTGACTTGACATCCATTTGAAAAATCGACCACTTGAATTGAACTGCTTGGAAAATGAGCAATCAGATTATCTCCATTCTAGCGACGGGAGCATACACTTTGTCATAGTCAATTACCGCCTTTTACTTGTATCTCTTCGCAACAAGTCGCGCCTTGTACCGCTCAATCTTGCCTTGAGCATTCATCTTTTTCTTGAATACCCACTTCACACCTATGGACTGACTTCCTTCCGATAATTATGTCACCTCCCATGTATTGTTGCGATGAATCGCTTTAATCTCCTCATCCATGATAGTTTGCCACTTCGTGTCACGCACCTCCTCTTCAAAACTTATATTTTCAGCATCTGCCAGAAGACATACAAGGTGTACCTCATTTGTTGAGTCATACAAATCTCGCAAACTTCTCATTTTGGGTTGTCGTGGTTCATCTTCATCATCAGAAATTTCTGAGTTTGTTTGTGCACTTCTTGGTGCAACGACTGATGATTCGCCAACTTCGATATTGACATTCGTCGAGTTGTTCCAGTTCCATTCACTTGCTTCATTTACTCGCACATCGCGACTCACTATCACCATCTTGCTTATCGGGTCAAGTAGTTTGTATCCTTTTGCCTTCTCATCATATCCAATAAAGATATACCTTTTGCTTTTGTCTTTGAGCTTCGTTCTTCGTTGATCCAGTATGTGAGCATAAGCCACACTACCGAACACTTTGAGATGAGAGATTGTAGGCTTTTGTCTGCTTCAAGCCTCTTGTGGTGTTTGATCATCTAGCTTCGCATGTGGACATCAATTTTATACGTAGATGGTGCATTGCACGGCTTCTGCCCAAATTCCTTCGGCATCCTTTTGCTCTTGAGCATTGATCAAACCATGTCGAGAATGGTTCTGTTATTTCTCTCGGCCACACCATTTTGTTGAGGGGTGTACGGTGCGGTTAGAAACCGCCTTATGCCTTCCTCTTCGCAATACTCCATGAAAGCCGTCGAAGTATACTTGCCACCTTTATCAGCTTTGATGAGTCTACCAGTTTCCTTCTCCACCATTACTTTGAACTTTTTGAACACCTCGAATGCCTCAGATTTTCCTTTCAGAAAGTAAGTCCAAGTTTTCCGTGAGTAATCATCAATAAAGGAAATGAAATATCTCTTTCCGCTGAAGGACTCGGGGGTAATTGGTCCACATATATCTGTATGGATCAATTTGAGAAGTTGCTTAACCCAAAATTCAGCCTTCTTTTGAATTGAAGTTCTCGCATGTTTACTGAGTACGCATTCTTCACAAAATTTTCCTTCAAAATCCATGTTTGGTAGCCCATGTACCATATTATTTTTCACTAACTCCTTTAGGCCGCCATGATGTAGGTGACCAAAGCAAAGATGCCACAATGATGCCTTGTCTTTTACGTCGACTCGCAAATACTTTTCTCGTATGCTTCTTAAGTTCAGTTTGTACATCTTATTTCTTCCTATCTCAACTCGAGCAACCAAACGCCCTTGTTTATCCTTCAGGTGTAGCAAGCGGTCATTTAAAAATATCGAGTAACTTTGCTTTGTGAGTTGCCCCAACCAAATGCCCTTGCTTATCCTTCAGGTGTAGCAGGCGGTCCATTAAGAATATCGAGTAACCTTGCTCTGTGAGTTGCCCCATACTCAATATGTTGGTCTTGAGGTCTGGTACGTAATAAACATCTTGGATTGACCCCATTAAACCATTCTTTTACAAGAAATGTATCGTACCTTGGCCTTTAAACTCCACCTTTGACGCATCTCCAAATGACACATGACCACTTCAATCTTTTGCATCTCTTTGAATAGGTACTCGTGACCGCACATATGGTTGCTTGTTTGACTTGGTCGATTCCTTTAAACACCTTTTCTAAAGTGTCCCACGCTTCTTTTGAAGTAGTTGCCCTAGCAATCTTCTCAAAGCCCGACTCATCAACAACCCGGAATAGCATGTATAATGTAGCCTTATTGTTTGATCACAATTCTTTTCGGAATAGCATGTATAATGCTGCCTTATTGTTTAATCGCAATTCTTTTAACGCCTTATTTTGTGTTGCTGTATAACCCGTGATATCATTCGGTTCTTCAAAACCTTCTTCGACCACCTCCCATGCGTCTTGAGAACTGAGAAGAGCTTTCATTTGGATGCTCCATTTCTCGTAGTTCGTCTATTAGGAATCACGACTCTCCACAATGGTATGATATTGTCCACTTTGAGCATAAGCTCTCATGACTTTGCTTAGGGCTTTCCCAAAAGGTCTCACTTATAAACTCATGATCTTCCACTAAATTAACCAATGTGGGACTCACTCCCAATAATCTTCAATAAATTCTCATCCCAAACGCTTCACTGATCCTTTGAAATAATGTCATCTTCAAAGGCTTTGTCATTATGTCGGCCAGCTGCTCCTCAGTACCGCAATAGACAAATTTAACTACACCTTCCTTTGTCAATTCTTTGAGAAAATGGTATCGGACCCTTACGTGCTTTGACTTTCCGTGCATGACTACATTTTTTGACAACTTGATAGTGGACGTGTTGTCACTGATGGTGTTAATAAAACACATGTGGAAGAAATTTGGATCTTAGGCACTTTTAGAACATCAATTATAGTAAATAATAGCATGTTCATAATAAGTATTAAAACTTAATGAATTTGAATACTAATCATTTGTAGTTCAAATTTCTTTTTCCTCACGAACCGGTTTCAAACCACCACTAGTGTCTTCTCCACTATCCTCCAGCCTTAGAACGGGATTGTGGAATCCGGTAAGTGACTTAAACTTGGAAGGGATTTTGTATATATG
Source organism: Cucurbita maxima (assembly GCF_002738345.1). NCBI lineage: Eukaryota > Viridiplantae > Streptophyta > Magnoliopsida > Cucurbitales > Cucurbitaceae > Cucurbita > Cucurbita maxima. The sequence continues at coordinate 3,142,752 of NW_019272035.1, read as the reverse complement.
AAGAGAGTGTTTGTGAGAGGTTTTTCTCAAGGTTTTTCACCAAGAAGAAGCTCTTTCATGTATTATGATAACTTTATTTATAGAGTCATGTTTGCATGTTCATGCAAATTTGAGATCACCAAATTTTGACACTAAAATGATTGGGATTATGTGGCAAGCATGCATGCTTGAGTTAACTAAATTTTGACACTTAAAATTCCACTCAAATTTGTGGGGTTTATTTGGCAAGCATGCAAGTTTGGTTAAACCAAATTTTGACACTGAAAATTCCACTAGCATGGATTTTTCCATAAATGAAGTCAAAATTTTGACTTTCTTCATTTTGATTCAACAATCAATTTGAATTAATAATTTCAAATTAGAGTAATATTAAATGATTAGTTAAACTATTTAATTAATATTTAATATTAATTCAAATGTCAATCCCAATTAATTCCGACACATATTTGATTAAGATATTTAAATCTTATTTAAATATCTCAGATTCTCTTTTTTTGTTTAATTCGTAAATAAAACAAAAATGCGGTTAAATATATCGTATATATGTAGCACATTCTCCCTAATTTGAATTCGAACACTTCGAACTCACTCGTCACACTGTTCTATGATTTAGTTCGATATGAGCTAGCAGAGGGACCTACCTATAGATCATGGGCTCCAACGATCCAAAATTAACCGGTTAAACTCATTAACCTTGTTAACCAACATTTGTTAACTACTAGGACATTCCACTATAGCCTAGTAGCTGCACTCCCCTCACTATAGATATATTTTTGTCCATTTGATATAACCATGATTAATAAGTCGATCCTTCACAGGTTGTTCGTAACTAGAGCTGGGTCAATTTACCGTTTTACCCCTGAGATTACTTCTTGTTTCTTATGTCTCACTGATCCTCTAATGAACAATTGGTTTGTGGTCCAACCAGTAAACCGAATCCCTCTCAGGCCAATGAGAGGGTGGGGCCCCTTGTTCAAGACCTGGAGTCAGTACTTAAGGGACTACCTCTCTTTTATCTCTAAAAGTGGGTAGGAGAGAATTCCATCTTGCACCCCACGTCCTCAGCCATTTACCCAGTCTTACCCCTGAAATGGGAGGCCTATTGAGTCGGCGAACTTGAGCCACTCTCACCCATGCAAATCTAAGGATAATTTCGAATAAACAGGAGTTCATGATTAGCTCAGGATTAAGATCGAGTTACCTAGGTCATCGAATGAAACGAAAATCAGTCTCAACAGTAAACTACATTATAAAGTGAGAGTGATTTTCTTCATGGTTCGATATTATGCAATACTCATTGCATAGGATGCCCCCACTCACATGTCTCCACATGTACAATTTTAGTGATCACATTGTTTATATCGTATACAAAAGTGGGCCGCATCCATACTGTCCTCAGAATAAGGTACTCAACCTTATCCTTATACTATAAATCATTTTGACTATATACTTGAACTTGATCAACTCTTATGTCTCTACATATAGTTCAAGTAATCATACTATAACTAGAGTGTTCTGAATAAACAACAATAAAAAATTTATTGAAAATAGAATATGTTTTTGTTTACAAACTATGAGTTTTAGGACATAAAACCCAACAGTCACAAAACAGAACCATCTCTTAATCTTGTTCATGCCCAATTTCTTTCAATATCATTTTCATCCAAATGGCTTGTCAGGCACATGTAGTTGCTGCTATATACTCTGCTTCAGTAGTTGACAAAGTGACGATTGGTTGCTTCTTTGAGGACCATGCCACAGCTCCTCCACTCATTAAGAAAACATAGCGTGAAGTGCTCCTACTGTCATCCACATCTCCCGCATAATTACTGTCGGTGTAGCCTAAGAGTTCACTCTTCCCTTCACGTTGATACCATATCTCAAATTCCAGAGTTCCCTTCAAGTACCTCATGATTCTTTTTGTAGTAGCAAAGTGCAACTCAGTAGGATTTGCCATAAAACGACTAATAAGACTTACCACAAACATCAAGTCAAGTCGTGTGGCTGTGAGATACATTAAGTTGCCCACCATTTGCTTATATAGCGTTGAATCGACCTTCACACCAGCTTTATCTCGACCAACCTGCTATCCAAGAACTATCGAATTACAAACGAAGTTGTACTTTTGCATCCCAAACCCCTCGATCAACTCAGCAGCATATTTTCTTTGTCATATAAAGATGCCATCAGCCTTCTGCATTACTTCAATGCCAAGAAAATATCTCATCTTCCCCAAATCAGTCATGTCAAATTCATCCATCATGGAGCACTTAAACTCGTTCAACAACTCCTCATTATTACAAGTGAATAATAGATCATCAACATAAATGCTCACAATTAGAATTTTACCTCCCTTTTGTTTGATGAATAATGTTTGTTCACTAGAGCTGCTTACAAAACCTTCCTTGACGATATAAGCCTCAATGCGACTGAACCAAGCTTTAGGCGCTTGTTTTAGTCCGTAAAGAGCCTTATGCAGCTTATAAATCATGTCCTTCTTCCCTGCTACTTCATAACCTTGTGGTTGTTCAACAAATACATCTTCCTTCATCTCATCATGTAGAAAAGTAGATTTGACATCGAGCTGATAGATTCCCCATCCTTTTTGTGCTGCTACAACAATGATCATCCTCACTGTATTCATTCGAGCCACTGGTGCGAATACCTCTATGTAATCTACTTCGTACTCTTGAGCATACCCTTTTACAACCAACTGAGCTTTGAACTTGTCTACCTCTCTAAGTTCATTTAATTTGGTCTTGTAAATCCACTTAACCCCAATAGCCTTGGCTTCAACGGGAAATGCAGTCAGCGACCACGTGTGGTTCCATTCGATGGATTGTATCTCAGCATCCATCGTTTGTTTCCATTTCTGATGTCTTGTGGCTTCTTGAAAACTGGTCGGATCTAATATGGCCATGAAAGCTAGAGTTTCAATCTCGACTCTAGCCATGTTTGCTTCTTCCTCTGTATTTGATAGCCCTTCTCCTGTGATATAATCTGTAGACCAGATTGGTGGTTTTTCACCCTACCTGTTATTGCTGTTGTTTCTCCAGTTGGTGGATCATTTGGTGAAGGAACGTCATTAGTGTATTCTTCCGCTTCTTCCGCTTCCTCTGCATTCTCAACATTTTCATAATCATTTTCCCACTCAAGTTCAATGCTTTCTTCACCAAAATAACCAACATCTTCCCAATTTCACTTCTTATCTTCCTCAAATATCACATCTCGGTTGATGTGAACCTTTTTCTCCACTAGATCAAACATCTTAAAGGTCTTGGATTCACTGCTGAAACCTAACAGAACGCACTTCACACTTTTGTCATCGAGCTTGCTTCTTTTAACATTAGGGATATGAACATATTCGATACATCTAAAAATCCTAAAGTGTTCGACTGATGGCTTTCTTTCACTCCATGTCTCTTCCAGAGTCATATTTTTAAGAATGTGATTCACCCATTGCAGAGCATTTGGCCAGAAAGCTTTTGGTACCTCCTTTTCTAATAACGCTACTCTCACTATGTTCATGATTGTATGGTTTTTGTGTTCAGCAACGCCATTTTGCTGAGGCATGAAGGCGGTAGTCAGCTATCTTTTGATTCCAAGCGCTTTACAGAATTTCTTGAACGCAATTGAGTTGTATTCTCCTCCTCTATCTGTTCTTAGATATTTGATGAACAATCTAGTTTGCTTCTCTACAATTGAATGCCTTGAATTGATGAAATGCTTCTGATTTTTCTAGCACAAAATATATCCATGTTTTTCTCGAGAAATCATAAATAAAGCTTATAAAGTACCTTATTTGACTGTTTGATGGTGGATTGATTGGACCACAGAGATCAGAGTGGATAAGCTGCAATCTTTCAGTGGCTCTCCACTTGCTCTGCTTCGGAAATGGAACACGGTGGTGTTTCCCTTTGACACATTCCTCACAGGTGGTTTTCACATCTTCAATTTCAGTAAACCCACAACCATCTCTTTACTGCATAATGTGTGAAGTCCCTTGTAGCTGAGATGCTCATATCGATGGTGCCATAGCTCTGCCTTGTCTGAGATATCAACCTGCCGACATCTCTCCTCCTTTGTTTTGTCATTTGATTCACCCAGTAGAATAAACATCCTAATAGCACTCATAACAGATTCTGCTATTTTTTCTCTTGAGGGATGAAAGATGTTGCATGTGTTTCGATCTCCTCTTTTGAATAGCACGTCTAAACCCCTTTCTTGAAGTTGTCCAACACTAAGCAGGTTGTTCTTCAATTCTGGAATATAATATACATCGTTGATCACATAGCTTATTCCCTTGAGCATTATTTTTACTGCTTCTTTCCCACCAACCATTAGTTTGTGATTGTTCACAAGCTTGACATTATGTGTGAAGCTAGTGTCCAAGCTTGAGAACATACCTCTTTCTCCACACATATGGTTTGAACACCCAGAATCCACGAACCACACATCTCCTCTTTTAGTGCTTTGAAGCTCCACATACGTCATGAGAACTTCATCCTTTTCTTCAATCTCTGCAAAATGTGCTCCATTGTTCCCATTTGGACATTCATATTGGAAATGTCCAAGTTGGTGGCAGTTGTAACACTCGATTGTTGCTTTGTTGAATGAGCGTCCTCTACCCCCTACCTCGACCTCTGAATGATCCTTTGTCTCTACCTCTAACATTGAGACTGCCTCTAACATTGAGAGCTTGATCACCTTTTTCATGATTGATCTTCTTAAATTTCTTTTCATGTACAGACAGAGAGCTTTGCAGTTCGTCAATCGTCATCTTTCTTGTGTCTTTTGACTCCTCGATGGACACCACCACATATGTGAATTTGTCAGTTAGAGTTCGAAGTATTTTCTCAACAATCTTCGAATCTAACATTACTCTTCCAAAATAATCATTGATATTTTCTTCATTCTTCATTACAAGAACCTCAAAATTTCTTCTTAAGGTTTGGAGAAGAGACCGCTTCACTCCTTCGTTGCCTCCAAACTTTTTCTTCATCGAATCCCAAATGATTTTGGATGTTTTTCCATTCAAGATCTGTTTAAACACAACTTGATCAATTGCCTATAACAAGTAGTGCTTCACTTGATGATCCTTCATCTTGAGCTCCTCAAGATTCCTTTTCTACGCTGCAGTCACTTTGATTCGCTGTCGGTTCGGTGTAACCCTCTTCCACTAGACTCCACAAACCCTTGGCACGCAAGAGGTTTTCCATCAGTTCACTCCAATGGTCATAATGACCATCAAACTGTGGAATCTTGGTGAGTGTTTTGTCGTCGCTCATTTTCTTCTCTTTTGGATCACTTTGTTTTGCTTTGACTCTGATACCAAATGATAACGGTAAGTTTCAAAGGCTTGGCAAATACACCAAAATGATTTGTCTTTATTCATAGGTTTCAATGCCTTTTTATAGGAAATACATAAAACTGACTCAACAATCATATGGATTATAGTGTTGAAAGTAAGTGAGAAAAATTGCTTAAGCCACTACACCTAAATGATGTGAAAGTTCTCTATTTATAATCAAATAAATTACAAGAGTATGGAAATAGTAATAAATGGAAAGATACTTATTGGTAAGAAGGCAAATATCTAGAAAAGAGATGTAACTCTAGTTCCTTCGAAAATGGTAAGATCTTTGGCACAAGAAGAAGGGGTTGATCCGTATCATCTTGATTGAGTTTTGATTTCTCTTTTTTTTAATAATACCGAGTTGGGTTCTTTTCCTACCCGTATCGAATAGAACATGGTGAGCCAAATCTTCTTCATGTAAAACCTACTTTATTTAGATCGGGAAAATCGTACGGTTTTATGAAACCGTGTGCTATGGCTCGAATCCGTAGTCAATCCTATTTATGATAGGAGCAGTTGATAATTGAATCCAATTTTGCCCATTATTTTCATTTTCGTATCCGTAATAGTGCGAAAAGAAGGAAGGCCCAATTCCAAGTTGTTCAAGAATAGTGGCGTTGAGTTTCTCGCCCCTTTGCCTTAAGATTAGTCAGTTCTACTTCTCGATGGGGGCAAGGGAAGGGATATAACTCAGCGGTAGAGTGTCGCTTTGACGTGGCGGAAGTCATCGGTTCGAGCCTGATTATCCCTAAACCCAATGTGAGTTTTTCTATTTTTACTTGCTCCCCCCGCCGTGATCAAATGAGAATGGATAAGAGGCTCCCCCCGCCGTGATCAAATGAGAATGGATAAGAGGCTC
>NW_019272035.1:3118714-3133714 GCF_002738345.1 Cucurbita maxima | reverse complement strand
ATCTTTAATAGGAAGGTATGTAGAAGAGAATATGAGGGTTGCTAAACTGAATGGGCTCTAGGACCATGAAAATTTTGTTAAAACTAACCTACCTAATTTGAGGGTGAAAGTTCTCTATTTATAATCATTTACAAAATCAAATAAATTACAAAGAAATATGGAAAGAGCAATAAATGTAAGGGTAATAAATGGATACAACGTTCTTATAATAAATGGTCAGAGTGAGACTTATACCAATCTATATTTCTTAGGCGACTATCCTAAACAGACAAATTGGATGTGTACTTACTGTTCTACATACGGTTCACGCGTGCGAGTATGGACTCACCAATCGGTTCGCTTACCTCCTAGGCCCCTTTCTTACCGGACGAGCATTTTCTGGTACTTGTTGATGACAAACACTCATTTAGGAATAGTGACTATCACATTATTACGATAAACATAATGATGGTTTTTTTGTCTGATTGTCGCAACATTATGATAAACATAATGATCATTTCCCTATCTGGCCGCGCAGTATTATGATAACCATAATTATCATTTTCCTGCCTTGTAACGTACACGTCTGTAGCACCGTAAAAATGAGGTATCCCCTAATGCATGATATTCCAACATTTTTCCTTTTTCATTACCATTTATGACAACCTCTCTAGTGTTTTCCTTCATATCATATCATTATCATAACTTTTCATGTAATGTTGGGGTTGTGTATCATGTCAAAAGATCTTATTCCATGTCATTCATATCATGTCACGTGTATCATATCATAAGCATATTGTGTCTCCCAACATATCATGTCATACCGTACACGTATCATATCATAAATCATAGCACAATATGTGTTGTACCATCAAACGTATCGTACCATAACATATATCATATCATATCATTTACATATCATATCATAAGATATATATCTATCATTCACGTATCGTATCTCAAACATATCGTTAAATGCATCGTACCATAACATATATCATATCATTCACATATCATATCTCAAACATATCGTCGAACACATTACATCATAACATATATCATATTATTCACATATCATATCATAACATGTATTATATCTCAAACATATCATCAAACGCATCACATCATACATATATCATAAACATTTCATACATATCAAATATATGACACGTGCAGAACCACAGGGCACGTGGCATCGTACAACATCAATTTCTAACCATGCCTACAGTAAGACCACTTACTTGGTTGACCTTAGCAGACAATCTATCCTATTTTCAAGATTGACTTGACTTGTCCCTCGAAGTTTGTAACGACCTTGTAGAGGAGTGGAGCGAAGGATTCAACAACCCATTCTCAAATCAAAACATGTTCATCCGTCACGTCAAGAGGAAACTCTACTGCTAAGTTATATCTCTTCCCTTGCGCCTATCGAAAAAAGAACCGACTAATCCTTCCACCATTTTACTAAAAACAAAAAACAAAAACAACTTTATGAATTTTTTTTTAGTTTTCAAAATTTGATTAGGTTTTTAAAAATATTAATAAAAATAGATAAAAACATTAATTTAAATAAATAAATTATTATATATATATATATATATATATATGGAGCGAGAAACTTAGTATGGACAAACCTATTTGGGTGGATGGATGACATTGATTTGATTTGGAAACCCTGAAATCCCCATAGTTCCTGGAAAATTCCCCTCTGATGAACTGCTGCTCCCAATTCTCTACCTACGCTCGCGCCATTTTCAGAACCACCAATCTTGCTTTTGCAGCTTCCACCTCCATTCATGGCTGCGGCTTTAATCCCTACTGGACCTCAAGCCTTCACAGCGTCACTCTTAAACCTACTCCTTTAGACTCCTTGTGTTCCAGGTTTCGTCTACGTTGCTACTCCTCTCGGAAACTCCGCAAGGGCGCTTCTCCTTCTCCCAACTTAGATTCTGAACCTCCCATGGAACCAGACATGGGCGACTTCTTTGTCGTTCGGAAGGGGGATGTTGTTGGAGTCTATAGAAGTTTTACGGACTGTCAGGCGCAAATTGGATCTTCGGTATTCGTTTCTTTAACTTATGAGTGGTGATTTTTGCCAAGATTGTTGTTGTTAATGTGTTTTTTGTTCTTGAGCTACTGGCTTACTTGATTGATTCGTTTTTTGCGTGTACCTTTCACTCTTTATGAACTAGAACACGTTTTGAATTCATGTTCTCTCTGCGAACTTACATTAGGTTTTCCTACTGGCTATAATTGTTTTTGAAGCATTGGCTCCGTGATCGATCAGTTCAGCTTACTTTTTATTGCTTAAGGATTTTGTCTTACTTGACAAGCATAGTTCTTTGTTAATTTTACTTATGGTTGCCGGTTTGTTGTAACTGGTGCATTTCGTTCAGTGGATTAAGCTCGGGTGTTATCGTTTCTTTTCTGTGGCAGATATGCGATCTTCCTGTTAGCGTGTATAAGGGACACTCATTGCCGAAAGACACCAAGGAGTATCTTGCTTCCGTCGGGCTTAAGAATGCCCTGTACACTATTCAAGCTGCAGATATGAGACCTGATCTTTTCAGTTCGCTCGTTCCTTGCACTTTTCATGTATGATGCTTCATTAGTTGAATGATTATCGAGTTAAAAGTTTAAGAGAACATTACTGTCATGAATTATATAAGAAAAAAGTAGGAAACATATAATAATTCTGCTCTGATACTAGACTTATTCAAGCATCACAATGATTAATATTTCCCAAATGTTAGATCATCCATGTTTGGTCATTATTGAAGTGGGTGAATTTGGCCCTATCATGGGATGCTCTACAGATGTTTGCGAGAAAGGAGCATATTGTTTTAGTCGCCCTAGGTCACAATTTTGAGTTTGTACTCCATGCCTCCCTTGCCTTGTAACTTTCTCTTTGTAGAGAACACGGTTTCATGTTTTGTAGGTAGAATAGTATAACAAGCACAGTTTGCACTTTAAAGTCAGATGATGAAGGCTGTAAACTACAACAACATGAAGCATTTTATACATATTGGTTTTTTACAATAGAAAATTAGGATGTTAGGTTTTCAATTTTGTTTTTATGTAGATTCAATCTCCTTGCTGGACTAGATGCACTCCAGCATAAGTTTGTTATATTTATAAAATGTTTCTGTTTTCCAGGATGAAGCTACTTCTCTTAAAGGTGAGGCTTCTGGCCAGGATGCCATAAAGAAAAGATCAAGAGAGACCATTGTATCAAAAAATATTGTAAGTTGATTTTCATGTCATCTTCTAAGCTAAAATTTTAATTGAAGCAATAAAGCTCTTTACAAAGGAACTTGCAACACTGAATTTTATAAGCAACTTATGGTTTTTGTTGTCAATGCTTGTTTACTTGGGTTAATGCAGATTTAAATGTTTGCAGGGGTCAACTGTTTTAACTCCTACTTCAAAAGATCCCTTGAGGAAACATGTCAAGTTGGAAGATTCCGTTGTGTCCCGAGCACCCTCTAACCATGTAAGTCAAAGTCTCAGTGATGTCATAGTGATTGGACCAATACTATGAATTGCATACTCTTGTCTGTAGCTAAATATTTGTGTACATGTGATTCTGTATTTTTTGCCTAGTGTTGCTTAAGTGGTTGATTAAAAAAAGAAGTAAATTACTGCATTTGTTTGTTGTCCTCTGAGTTGTATCAATTTTTATTTTAGTCTATTAATTAGGACGTAAAGTTCTGTTTCTAAACTAATTATGTATTTGATTGTATCCTTGTGTTGTTGTAACATCATTCAAAAGGTGCCAGCTCATTAAACCTTCAGAATTTTCACATCTGTCAACTGATATCAAGTCATCAATTTCGTTATGATCATAATAAGGTTGGTACAGGGTAGTTCTTATACAAAGATATAATTAGGGTCTGAAATATTACTTTTAATTTAAAAGGGCCAAAACGAAACCAGCAAATGGTTGTGGTTTCCTGATGGTAATCATATTTTATACTGAACTAGCGTGGATGCAAACTAGTGGAGTCACTTTTTAGTTTTGTTTTGACGCTGATATGCTTTCATTTCATTGTCCAGATTCCGAAATGATATTTCCATAATACAATGGAATAGTCCCTTAGTTTATTTTTCAACTTCCTCGACAAATTTTGATAGCCATTATAATATTTCATGTACAGGAATCTTGCTTTCTAGAATTCGATGGTGCCTCAAAGGGAAACCCTGGGCAAGCTGGTGCAGGAGCTGTTCTACGAGCTCATGATGGGAGTGTGGTATACATTCTTCCGTTTAGATCCCACATTACTTATGTATTCTTATTTATATATACCTAATCTATCTCTCCCCCCCTTGGAATAGATATGTAGACTGCGTGAAGGCCTAGGTATAGCAACCAATAATGTTGCTGAATATCGAGCAATTCTTTTAGGGTTGAAGTATGCACTTGAGAAAGGGTTTACTAGGATCCATGTCCAAGGTGACTCCAAACTTGTCTGTATGCAGGTTGGTTAAAATATTTTTCCCTCACAAGTATTGTTGTGTTTTTGTATTTATGTATTTATGTTTATGTTTATGTTTTTTTTAATTTATTTGTCAACTTAATTCTTGTTGTGGCCTCACATTGTAAGCTTGTTAAGTAGGTCTCATTTTGTCTTTTATATTTAGGAAAAATTCGGAGGCATGGTTTTAATGATTGTCTTAGGACTAAGAAGTTCAAAGCTGAAAACTTTGTATTTAAAGATAATCCTTGTAAATTATTATTACACTGTAAGAAACATTTGTACTGAAGGGAAATAATTAGGCCAAACTGCATGAAACTAATGTTGTCAAACCCGATTCCGGGAACATCCCAATAGTTTTCCTGGCCCATGGTTTGCAGTCTCTGTGAAAATACTATTTCATCGAGAGTTGTACTTCTATTTTCTTCAAAGGGAAGGAGGCTAACGTCCTTATGTCGATATGCCTGCTCTGTGAAGATTCCCTTGACACTACTTTCACCCTAACCCAAGGGGGCAGGAACGTTAGAAGAAAACACACCAATTGACAAATTGAAAAAGAAGTTGTAGAACATTTGTTTAAGGCACTCTGATTCCTGAAACTTTTTCTTGCTATCGATTGCCCCTTTTATCAACACATGGGATGAAGTTTTAATGCAGTGGAACAATTGTCTGGTTAACAACATTGACGAAAAACCTTTCCTCTATTGAGATGTTAACAGACCTAACCTTCAAGTTGAAAAGTATATCATCATCAATGTAGCTCACTTCCATATGAGTTCTTTTGAATATCTAGCATTGCTTTTTGTGGCTCAGCAATGTGGAGGTTCATTAATAGAAAGTTGTAGGAAAGATCCAGAATTTGAACCAAACACAGTTCTTATATGGAGTTAGAAATTTACTAATTACTATGCATAGCAATTAAAGAATTAAAATGTATCTGGCCACGTCTTTGGTTAGTTGCATTTTCAAGTTCGCATCCCCAGTTTCTCTCGCTAATAGTATGGTTTTGCTGAAATACAGTGTTTTATGTAAATATTTAATATTAGGGACATTTAAAGCTGCAACTGTTTTGTTATTGTCAACCTCCGTATATCAAAAGCAACCTTATCTCTTAGTCCTACCTCTCTGTCTGGATCTATCTGTTTTTTTGTAAAAAATAAAATTCATGGCATCTTCGTTTGTTCCCCTTTTTCTTATGTATTCTAAATCAAGCATACTTCATTGAACAGGTTCAAGGATTATGGAAGGTAAAAAATGAGAATATCTCTGAGTTATGTAATGAAGTTATGAAGCTGAAGGATAAATTTCTCTCATTCGAGATCAGTCATGTACTAAGGGTCAGTACCATTAATTCCTTTCTATTTGCATCTCACGATGTTGTGTAGTTGGTTTCTGCATATTATTGTTTCTTATGCTCTACGCTCTTTACTATTTAAGATCTGAAGGTGGTGAAAAAAAAATATCCTTAAGGGTCAGTACCCTACAAACATAGGCTTAAACTGTAGCCTTATTTTAGTTCAGTTTTTCAATAGAACAGTGAACGTATGTCAAGTTTGAGTTTGCACGTTGCTTTCTCCACATTATTAGTCCGACAACCGAACGAGACTTGCATACTCGAAAAAATAATAAATATGTACTCATAAAACAGTCTGGTACTTATTCCTTATCAAGGTAATGTCCTTAATGGAACTGGATACCAATTCTAGCGACCATTGAATCCATTTTCTTATTTGTTGATATCTGTACTTGTTCATTCTTTGAAATTCTGACATTCTGTCGTTCATTCTGGAAAGAATCTAAACTCTGAAGCCGATGCTCAAGCAAACTTGGCTATCTCTCTACCTGGTAATGCTTATTTGAAATAATAATAATAACTACTTTGAGTTTTCCTTAAAGAGTAACCAAGGTGGTCCTTCCTATTGCAGACGGCGAAGCCCAAGAGTTTGAAGAATAATAGTTAGAATGCACGGCAGGATACATCTTACAGCATAGAATTATTTTCTGAGGAATGCATTTATAGTCCAATGCTTTGTATGCTACTATTCTTTTCTCAAGGTGTCGACACGATCTTTGGGCGTTGTTTCGGTTGCTCGCCTATGCTCCATGGCCCTGACTTAGCGAACTGAAGTTCTAGTGGCAATGGACTGGACAGCGCAGAAGAGCATTTGTCCTGCATATATGAGATAAGAGTCCTAATTCAATTTATCACCGAAATGTTGCATTTATTTTCTTATTCATGTTACCAGTTGATTAGGCAATGATGCAGACTATAGTCGAGAATTAAAGAACACAGAAATTTTGATTGTTAAATGAGATCTTTGAGAAGGACGTTTTTTTTCTGCTTCAGCCATCGAGGATTGTCAAACTTTGTAGCTTTTTCTCTTGTTTAAGTCTTGATTAGATCTTCTATTCCTTTAGTTTGGCTACTGGCTTTTATAGTCTTCTTCTTTTCTAATTTCAGGATTAGTTAGATCTAATAAGACTTGTGACTATCTCTAATTGATTGTGCAACGTTGTGCATATTGACTTCTGCCAACTCATTAAATAGAATCTTCTTCTCACATGCTGAGTAGTCGTGTGAACTTCAAAAAAATGTAACGGCTTGTTACATGCTTTTCAAGGAATTGAAGCTACAGATCGATGTGACATATTTGAAAATACACAAGTTTAAAATTTTTGTAAACGTGCATGCATTTATAAATGAATACAGGTAGAACCATAATAAAAAATATGTAAAAAGCCACCTGACCTAACTTGACAACAAAAACTATAGTACGACATGGCTGAGTTCATAAATTGTAAAATTTGAATGCAATACACCCATCTAATTCGACCTCATAGTCCTATAGTTTGTTCTCACCCTTGCCTCAACTGCTATGTCTCAGTCTCATTTGAAAAGAATTGAATAGTTTGTTCTCACCCTTGCCTCATCTCATTTGAAAAGAATTGAAGGAGTATGCTCTGCCTAAGTCTCATTTGAAAAGAATTGAAGTAGCATGTTTGAATATAAAAATATTCGGTAACTAACTTGCTTGTAGTTCTTAGTGCGTCGTTAAGTCTTATGTTATTGGTTGGTTCCTTCGTTAGATGTCTTATTCATAGATATCATTGTCTTATTATCATAGAGTTATGGCTAATAGGCCCTCGAGGAGTCATCTTAGTGCTTGTATCCAACTCATAGTTTTCATCGGTTTTAAACACTACTATCCGATTCTCTAAGAGGGTTTAGTTGGCATCCCTTTAATAAGCCCCATAACATAAAGCAACAATAAAGAGGTTGGGATCAATCTAGATGTCTACCTATGTGGTCCTTTGCTCTCATATGAACGAGATTGCAATTAGGGATTAGTTGAAAACCTCATAACCGCACCCACAAGACACTCATAGATTTTTCTTTGAGGCATGCATTTTCAAGGTTCACCATGCCAACCAAGCAGGTTCACCTTGGTTTATATGCATCGATGTTATTCCATTGATTTGTCATTTCACTTTTTCGCCTCCAACCACAATATTTACAAATCGACATCCGTAGTCATGCTTCTCTTTCAATTTTGATCGAGTTTTGACCAATTGAGTTTAGTTGATTTCATTGTTTTCTTACGTTTGACCTCCCGCGCACAACATGGAAGTTTGTCGTTGGGAATTTTGGCACGTTGTTGTGTTATGCGGCTCAACTAGTTTGGACAAATTCACTGATTCAGTTCAGCCACTGATTAAAGTATATCAAATTTAATTTATACGAGAAAGTGAATATTGGCATAAGTCTAGGTTCTGCAATAGAGTCGTCGTTGTTCAAGCAAGCAATGCACCAAGGTTTTAAACAAATACATCTCTTGGATGGAAGGAACTTGAAGAATCTCAAGTTCGTAAGTAGCGGTTATGAGGAGCTAGCCTCAAACGTCTTAAAAATAAGAGATGAGATTTAAACCGCCTAGACGCCCCTAGAGACTTAGATGACCACCACGACAATCCTAGAAAAAAATAAAGGTAGCTTGTATGCTGCTAGCAGCTAGTACAATACTTTCGGAGCTCTCACCTTTCTTTCTACTTCGGTAAGGTACCGTTGAGTTAGATGTGAGATCAGTTAGGGACGTATGACCTGAGAGAGAGTGACTGTATTACCCTATGTGGTGGATCCGTCCTGTGGGAGGATGTTTATCATGCGGGTAGTTAGTGAAGCTGACACATACAAGGGGTAGAGCCCCTGACCTTGGGCGACTACAGGCTTGTGGGCTCGACAGCTGCCTCCCATGGATGACAAGCATGCTAGTACTCACCATGTTGTTCCTACCTATTATAGAGTCTTCATTAAGGTAGCCGCCTCAATATTAGATACCCGCTACTGTTGCATAGGCTAAGCTAGCTACCCAAAAGTATGCACAACCAGAGCAATACACCTAAAGCCTAGAGTAAAGCGCATGGTTACCTACTAGGTTCTAGATACGATGAAAACCTACTAGTAGTAGTTTACTTACCAAACATATTTATATACTCACTCATTTCTCAATTTTTTTAAGGTGTTTGCAGGCTGTTGGTCGAGGTGGAAGAACATTCAAGAGTTGTGTGGTCATAGAGGGAATCGTTCCGAGACGTCAGTCGATTTTTACATTTTACAGTCTTTTGTATTTTGTTTTATGATTGAATCTCAAACCCGTTTCCTCATTTGTAATATCTTGAATAGGATCGTATTATAATTAGACTTTATTTTATATTTAATTTGGGTGGTGTTCACTTTATTTCTATTTAAATTTTACTTAATTTTCATATTTTATTTTATTTCACATTTTTCTTTTATTTTCTTTTACCTTCGTCTTTTTAGTCATGATCGAGGTCATGACACTTCCCTTGTCTTCTCTTGTCCTCGATTAGATGCTCAGCTGCTATCTGAAAAAAGACAACCAAACCTATTTGTAGAGTCTTAATCATTTTTATGCCCTAACTTAGTACCATAGTTCTAGACTTGATATTCTTCAGGGTTCATGCTTGTAAGACTTGAAAATTCTTGTAGGTTCTTATTTATGTACTTGAGCTACTTGTATGTATATTGAGATCGTACGTACCCACTAGTCTCACATCATGCTCAAGGTGGGTTTACGGAGCATGAGTCCTAAAAGGAGACACATGTCCATTTTCATAAACAATACATGTCACAAATCTCGATCGTATGTCTAGGTAGAAAATCATGCTTGTCATCCCATCCATTGAGGCATCTTACCCATCTAGGTGAGAAATAGATCTCATGGTATATTGAAACGATATAGAAATTTCCACTTAGGCATAATAAGCTAAGCTTGGTTCCTTTTTATAATGTGGTACTCGACTAGGTTTTATTATAGGGCAACTTATCTTTGATATTATCACGTTTGTGGTCTTATCGAGATCAACTAATTGTAGAGCCCTAAGAGTTAATTCTAAATTCATACTTTGTCTAATTTTAGAGCATAATAAATGAACATTGCAATCATTTTCGGTCAACTAATAAAATAAAATAAAATAATTAGAAATCAGCTAACAAATGGGTCGTTGTAGTATAGTGGTAAGTATTCCCGCCTGTCACGCGGGTGACCCGGGTTCGATCCCCGGCAACGGCGTTCTCCTTTTAATTTACATTTAATTGCTCAAAACGGTTCGTTTAATAAATTAAGTGCATCTCCTTTGAGACACGTACAATTTTATTAATTTATTTACTTTTGATCTTCCTGTGGTTTTTTCTGATGTGATTTTTCCTTTTAAAAATAAATTAATAAATTTACTTTAAATTATTAATTATCATTAATTATATAATTATACAATTTAAATAAACAACAAAGGTATGAATTATGTAACTTTTATCTAATACTTTGACTTTACTATTTATTCTTTCTTCAAATTTTTAAAGTAACATTGATTTCAGATTTTTGTATATTAAGTTTACGTAATAAAAATTAAATGTTAAGAAATTTAATAATTTAATAGCAAAATTAAAATACGAAATTAAATTAAAAAGTTAACAAAAAAAAAATTGAATAATTTACTTACCATAAGTCTATACCTATTTATGCTAGTCTTGTAATTAGCCTCTTCTTCGAAACGTGAAGCAGATTGGACGATTTAAAAATACAATAATAATTTATTTGTATTTTAAAAATGGAATTTAAAACATACAACTTATCTACATTATATATTTGTATTATCCAAAATAAAGTTCAAATTTAAATACAATAAAGGAATGGTTCAAGACAGATAACAGATAACAAAAGGACACAAATTATTGTAACTCTAGGTTTAGATCTTCACCTGCTCCAAATCCACTCTCGTCTTCGACCAGGTTCTAGTTATAATCTACAAAACAGGTAAGAACTAGGGCGAGTATAAAATTTAGTAAGTAACCTACTTGTAGACTTTTAATCGTGTCCAGGGTGGATACTAAGGTATTATATTCTAATATGGTTTCTATTCTAAGGATCGTGGTCAATCTAATGTCTAGCCCTAGCTTATGCAATGTTCGATCTCTCCTCATTGGATGAATTTGAGGAAAATGGATCTTAGGTTTTCTACTTCCACTCCATCCACAATGCATAACACCACCCTTGATCCTATTAGAAGACCTACTGGGTCTCATGGTTGTGGATATCATGAACCTAGCCATCTTGATATCCTGCACAACAGGACATCCTACAAGAAAAACGGGCAGGGCATCCCCATGTTGGGAGGCCTGGGATGATTTTGAGCATGAGGTGTGTAGCATAATTAGTGACGTCACCTATGCATGCATAATTTATTATGCGGAAGCTTATCATAAATAACCTTGGAAAACCCAACAAAGTCTTTCATAAAGATTCATAAATCAAAAAACAAACGTAACTCCGAAAATGAAACCTTCAATAACTGAATTCAAAATAAATCTAAATAAAACAATATTCAATGCTTTAACTTAAAACAAGCAAATAAATGTAAACTCCTAAAAATATCCCCTCTCCAACTTTCATGGTGTCCTTAGCTCCGCTGTCAACGGTACATTGGCTCCTTGCCTTTACCTAAAAAATGTAGGTAGCACGTGGCTTGAGTATTTTATGAAATACTCAATAAGTCACTCCATTGTTGGGGTTAGAAATGCAAACACACACAACAAATGAGCGGGACCTAACTTTTCAAAAACTTTACATGGCTTTGGGCACTTTTCACACATGGCCCATGTTCGCATACGTGGACCCACCAGGCGGGCTCGTATACATATCCCCTAGGCCTGACTTGGCCTGGCACAACATGTTACACATCGCCGGACACCACAGAACAAAAAAGGGTCCGAATGATATCATGGCGAACATAAATATCGTATTTCATTATTTTGCAACAGAAAGGGAAAGAATCCCGATGCAAGTGACATACATATATGCATGAGGTCCCTTAACATACCTAACATGACATTAAATAAGCATTGCCAACATCACATATGCATTTCTTACATTACATGGCATATCACATAAGCTACATTACATGGCATATTACATAACATAAAAATACATTTCAGTTCCATAAGCATTTCATGACATGACTCGAGAATACTACGTGTATACATGGCATCGATCAACATTTTCATGGCAAATATTACTAACATATCATTCATAACTTCATATAACATAAACAATCAACAATCAACATATTCCATACATCACATAACATAAACGATCGACAGTCAACACAATCTATACATCACATAGTCATATCACATAAATATGGTGCATGCAGGGGCCACAGGGCACGCACCGTCATACAACACGTAGTAAGCTAACTCCAACAGTAAGGTCAGTTACCTCGATGGTCTTGGCCGAAGTCACTCACAACAAGCTAATTCCAACGGTTAAAGACGTCCTATAATAATCACATAAAGACTTAGGAACCTTTCATAACATACCCTAGTTAAACCTCATGTTATTTATCAAAATAAACTCTCAACATCTTTGACGGTTAGGAACCATACTGACCTCAAATGGAAAAACTAAGGGCAAACACGGCTTCGGAAGTGCCAAAAACCTTGGAATCGATATATTATAGTGATACCAAGCCGATAAGCCGAGCTGTCGAGCCGACCAACTAAGCCGCCAAGCCGAGCCGCCGTACACATCAAGCCGAGCCGAGAGCACGCGTGCGGAGACGAGACTGAGGCTGCAGCGCATGTCCATGTTGGGCCAAAACGCACCGGGCTCGCGTTTGTCCGTGGGCTGGTTCAGAGGCCGAACGTGAAACCTGACCCATTTCCTTCGTCTTCCTTACCCAAAACCTCGCGAAAACCTAGTTGTTGATGCGCTGCCGACGACGTCACAACCCCATTCCAACAATGCAATGACACCCCTCACCTATTTCGACAGACACACAACGGTATTCAACATCGATAGCTTCAGTCGATTCTCCCTCCAGCTATTCACTGAAGAAAATCCAGCGAACCAACTCACACAATTTTCCCCTCTAACACTCTCAGTTTTCCTGTTTCTTTCAGACATCCTCGAAAACATAAACAAGTTTGGAGAGAAAAGGTCGTTTTCAAGGAAAGAGAAGGGTTGAATATAGGAATATAAGGGTTTCATAACATTTCTATTAAGGTAATAACCTCGCCAGAAATCATGCATATTTCCGACGGGAATAATTGCTACAACATAATATCTGTCATATATGAAAATAAAAATAAAATCTTAATAATATAAGAAAAAATGGAAAATCCAAATCGTTACCAGGCGAGTCTGACTAGAGTAGTACCTAACAGTCTAACAATTATGGTAGGTTTACGACTTGAGTTATACAATACTTCGAAAATCAATCTACTCGACTTGATTTATGGCCCTAGAACAACATCATAGATTCATGAATTCATTAGTTCTAAGGTTCCATCCTTACACTTAAGGCACAACTTAAGCATAAGGCGTATCCTAAAATTAAGCTACTTGCTCGTGAAAATGTTTGGTACCTTGATTTTTGCACCCTAGATGTCCAAAATTCTCCCAATTTTCTTTTAATAAGCCCTATAGGACATTAATTTAAGGAACCAAAATGAGTTGGGTGAGAGCCCATTTTGAATCGATTTCGTTCACATGGTTGGTCTAATTGAACTAGTCATGTGATTGTCTTCAACCTTAGGATCTAAGGGAAGACAATGAAATTATGGCTCCCTACGTCTTTAATATGCCTTTCCCAGTCTCGTATGTTAGTTTTCTTGTCTCGATTTCTTCTACATACTTGTATAGAACATTGCAAGGAGCCATTAAAGACTTTCTTTGTGGGCTCTCATTACCGCGAGGTGAATTACTAGGTTTTGGCAAAGTCTAAAGCTCACATTTTTTTTTTTTTTATTAAAAACCGCGTAAAAATGCTCATTTGTTAGGTAGAGTGTTCTAGATCTCGTTCACTCGTTCATATCTTCATGAAAATAATTTCTTTTATCATCACAAAGCTAAATAAATAGGATTTAACCAATAAATTAATCAAAATTTACCCATGAAGGAATTTCTCAAAATTCTCCTTGTCCAAAGCTCAAACATCTTTATGGTTTTCTACAAATTTGCATTTTGAACTCTCAAATTGAATGAGATGAAAAATATAAACATGAGGCAATAAATGGTCAGATTATAATGTGTAATCTTAGTAAGGCCCATGTAGTTATTGATGTCTATGGTATAAAGGTGGCACATAGACTAAGTTAATATAAAGGTGCCTTTAAAGAGTCGGAGTTGTTATTATGGTTAGTGAGGTAGTGATACAACTAGCATAGTTAACAATTTAGCTTACATTGAGACAGAGATTGATTAAGTCTCAAGGAAAAGTTTCCTACTTATCTCGTGTGATAGAGTAGGTAGAAAATAAGAAAGTCAAGTATCGAGACAGAGACCTCATGCTTTTTGCGACCTCTATGTGTTCTTCAATAGAAGTACGAGAATTTATCGATGGAATTACCTATAGTTTTGAAATGTTACTCGATAATTTGACTCATTTACGGTGGATATGTGTTGAAAGAGATTGTTTAATTTCATGAGTTGTCTCTACTTATTTTATTTGACAAAAACAACTGTTTCGCGACTAACTTCTAGAGAAATTAGTAAAGGACATTGGGTATATGATTTAACTTTAACACAAAAATTTTCTTTCAATAAATTGAACTTTTTGGTGTTACTATAATAAAGGTTTTTTTTGTAACAAATATAATATCTTCAGCTCTTATTTTGGTTAAATAATCAAACGAGAGCACTTATTTTGGTCTAAAATCATTTTATAATTTAGACAAAATGTATTCCATTTTAATAAGTCAAAATAAAATAAATGAAAGAGTCGGAATGAAATAAAAAAACAATAAAATAAATAAATAAGGTCACTTCCCTCAAACTGACTCGATATTTAATTAAACAATATAAACTTTGTCGAAAATTTGACAAGCAAGTCGTTGTAGTATAGTGGTAAGTATTCCCGCCTGTCACGCGGGTGACCCGGGTTCGATCCCCGGCAACGGCGTTTTAACTTTTTATTTAATTTATGAGCTCAAAAGCTTTCAAAAAAAAAAAAAAAAAAAAAAAAAAAAAAA
>NW_019272035.1:3091335-3118410 GCF_002738345.1 Cucurbita maxima | reverse complement strand
TTAAAAAAAAAAAAAAAAAAAAAAAAAAAAAAAAATTGTTATGCACATTTAATAGTATTTATTTATTTTTTTTATATAAACTTTTTTTTCTCAATAATATTTTTTTAATATAGTTTATTTTTAGCTAAATTCAAATTCATAGGCTAGTTTATCTTACAAGGGAATAAGTTGAGTGGAACTATATGAGAGTATCGAAAAATGCTTGGTCAGGACCCTGCCACCTAAGCATCATGCAATTGACTAGGGAGGAAAGGCATGCCCATTTAGGGTCAAGAATAACCTAAAGGAAATCGACGGTACATTCCCCGTTTAGAAACCTGAGGAGACTTCTACTAAAGGAATACCACGACATTCCGTCGGTAGGTCACAATGGGTGGCAGTGAACCTACACCCTCCTGAGAAAGGGGTTTTATTGGCCACGATTCCCAAGTCGTGTTCAGCTGAAACAACTGCCCAACTATTCTTCCAAAACGTTACTAAGCTATGGGGAATTTCCACAATTATCATCAGTGATCGTGAAAGAAAATTCACGGGAACCTTGTTGACCGAGCTATTTAAGTTAATAGAGTGAATCTTAAACATCTCTTCAAACTACTATTCCAAACAAATGGACAAACTAAATGATTTAATAGCATGCTTGAAGAATTCTTATGTCACTTTATTAATGCGTGATAGAAGAATTGGGTCTAGATGGCTCTATGTTGCTCAGTTTAGCTTCAATTGTCAACAAAGCTCATCGACAAAGGACCCCCTTTGAGATAGTATGTGGCAAACAACCACTCATGCCTCATGTCATTGACCATCCTTATGCTAGGAAAAGTCCACAAGACTACACCTTCACCAAGGAGTGGAAGCAACCTTTGAAGTAGCACGTGCCTACTTGGAATAAACTTCATAATGAATGAAGAAGTGACCAGACCTAAAACGCAAACCATTGAAATTCCAAGCTAGTGACCAAGTTTTGATCAAGTGAAACCAGAACAGTTTTGATTGCGAGGAAATATGGACCAAAAACTAGTACGAAAGTATGAAAAGCAGTCGAAGTCATCGAAAAAGTCAAGAGGATTTCATATCGTCTTCAACTACTGACATGGATGAGCATCCATCTTGTCATTCTTGTAAGTAGTTTGAAACGATACCACCCAAATGATGACGATCATCGACGTAACAAAGTGACACAATCTCCAATCATGATGAAATATACAAGCCAAAAAGAAGTATAAGAGATTTTGGTCAAGCAAACATGTAGCATCGACAACCGAAGCGAAATGAGCAAGAGTTCTTAATCAGGTGGAAATGGCTCTTAAACGAAAAAAATCAGGTGAGAATGCACCAACGACCTGAAGTCGGCTGCACTTCAAATTACTACATTCAAAGAAATGAGACGGTTGATAGGGACATCAACCAGTTAAGTGAGGGAGGATGTCACAGTCATTTTTATTCAAGGTGTGTTGCCCATAGACACATGCCCGTTGCATGACAAACCCCTTATGTTTTATTACTTTCCTTTATCGCTTTTATGATTATAGTTTCTTATTGTATATTCTATGTGTGTGACGTTTCGGCAAAATCACGTCTTCGTCTGGTAAACCTGAAATGACTCAAAATGTACTAAAGGGGGATGCAACTAGTTGACAATTCTTCCTACTTGGAGTTATATATTATCCAAGCCGTTGTGTTGCCTCATTTACTTACTAGCTTATAAGTTTTTGAGTATAGTGGTAAGTACATCCGCCTGTCACGCGGGTGACCCGAGTTCGATTCTCGGCAACGGCGTTTTGTTTTGATTCTAGCGTAACTTCCGCTTCCATCTTTCTGCCAATTGCAATTTCCACCCTCGTAACAAAAAAATATTACAAAGAAATTAAATGCGCAGCTCCCTTGAGACACGTGGAAATGCCAGATGGCCAACAATCCAATTTCCTTGTAATTAATAATTTATAATAATAAATTTAAAATAAACAACATAGACATGCTCATTGTAATTTTTTCTATAAAAAATTTGACTCACCATATTAAAGAATAGTTTTTTAGCACTATTGATTGAGATTTTTTTTTTCAGACGTTCTAATGCACAGATTCTAAATGAATTTGAGGGTACTGTGACATGTGCTAGTAACTATTCTTTAGATGTACCTTTGGAATTTGTTTTTAACTCCATTTATTGTAATCTCTTTTGATTCTTTGTATTTCAACGACCATTTAATGCTTCCAATGTAGATGAAGTGTTTATTGTTAACTCTGATACCAGTTGTTAGGATCGCTCAATAATGCACATACATAAACATACAAAACATGAGAGAGAAAATTCAAGTATGTACTCGAGAATGAAAAGTACATTTTGAGATGATTAATGGGTATATATATGGTTTCAATTTACTAAATATAGCTTTCAAAGATTAACACACCAGATATAATCTTTTATATATATCTTTATGAAATATCTTCCAAATATATCTCTACGAGGCATCAAGCTCTATATCCCAATAATCTCCCATTTGGAGACTGATCTAGTCAACCCCAACAATCTCCCACTTGGATATTTAGTCAACCAACAATTTCATTCTCAATCTGTACCATACCACTTGAGGCTTTGCACAACCTCAATGTTCCAATATCAACACAAAATGTTTGTTGGATTCCTTGCACCCTCTATCTTCTCCAAACACATCACTATCTTCCATTAACCTTCGAGTGAAATGGTATCGCCTTCTGTGTTTTGTCTTTGAATGATAGATCGAGTTCCTCACCAATTACATGACACTCTAGCTATCTACTTGAAGAATCTTCTTGCGCTGCTTCTTGCCTAATTCTTATAGATAGTCTGTCATCTATATCATCTTCTTTCTAGCTTCAGCTATTGCCACGTACTTAGCCTCAATAGATGAAAGAGCAATGCATTTCTGAAACCTAGACATCCCATCATCCATGACTTGCTCCCACTTGGTTGTATCCTCCAACTACTGGACCTCATCAAGGGGCTCCGTTCCCCTTCATCAATCACCAACCGATAGTGTAAAGAAGGTACATACCTATCTAGTACTTTGATGGCTCTGGATGATCTTTTCAACACCTGCTCAAGTGTCACTTGATCTACTTCTGGTTTCTTAGCAACAATCTCAGGAGTTTCTTGAGTATCCGCTACAACATCATTAGGTGAATTTTTCAGCAACTCAACCTCAACTCCCACTTGCTTCACCTTTGGTTCCTCAGCATCAGTCTCAGGAGGTTCTTGAGTTTCTGTTACAACATCACTAGGTGAATTTTTTAGCAATTCAACCTCAACTCCCACTTGCTTTGTTGTCTCGGTACTTTTTTTCAATTCTCTAACAGTATTTGTGAAGCTAACTCGTTTTTGTTTGCTCATAACGCAGTTCTCACAAGAACTCATATCAACAGATTTCAGACTTTCCAAAACTCCTTTCGCAACCAGCATCTTCATTCCTTTAACGCTCATATGTCCAAGTCTATTATGCCATAGACTTGAATTTGAAGCACTCTCAGCAACAGCAGCTATGTTCATATACCCTGCAGTGGTGTATAAGGTTCCAGATTTTGTGCCACGTGCTACTACCATAGCACCCTTCACAATCTTCCACGAACTCTTCCCAAACTTTGTTGCATAACCTGTGATATCCAACTGACCAATAGAGATCAGGTTCTTCTTGAGACCAGGAATATATCTGACATCCTTCAATGTTCACTGATTTCCTACTAGAGTTTTTATGTCGACATCCCTTTTTCCTTCAATCTTCAAATCTTTGTTGTTGGCAAGATATACCTTCTCGAAATTTCTAAACTTGAAATTTTGAAACAACTCTTTATTTGAAGATGAATGAAAAGTTGCATCTGAATCTAAAATCCAGGATTCAATCGAACTGTCCACGTGAGGATTAAAGCTTCCCCAATGTCTTCTGCTGAATGTATAGAATCATCATCATCATCCTCTGATTTGTGATTATGCTCCCTCTTTGTACAATCTGCCCGAAAGTGACATTGTTCTCCACAACTCCAACACTTTACGTTTGGTTTGTTTGGAGATTTTCATCGGTTCCTTGATTTTGATCGCCCATTGTTTGGGCCCTTTGATTTACTTCTTCCCCTTCTATCAACACTGAGAGTATTGCCTGATGAATCTCCGATTTTCCATTTGCGAATACTTCTGCTAAGAACTACATCTCGAATTTCATCGAACTTTAGTTTATCAAATCCTCGTGAATTGCTAATCGTGGCAACAATAGTATCCCACGACTCGGGTAAAGATAATAACAAAATCAATGCCTTAATTTCATCTTCGAAATTAATATCCACTGAACTCAGTTGACTTTTAATCATATTGAATTTGTTTATATGACCAGCATCAGATCCATCTTCAGATATTTGTAGATTAAACAACCTTCCCATCAAATACACCTTGTTCATAGCCGACGATTTCTTGTACATATTTGACAACGCCTTCAACAAATCTGACGTTGTCTTCTCCTTGATACTATTGAACACCACGTTTTTGGACAGCGTCAACCGGATCAACCCTAAGGCTTGACGATCTTTGATCTTCCACTGCTCCGTGGTCATAGTATTCAACTTCACCCCCAACAGGAGTTTGTGAAGACCTTTATGGTACAGACAATCTTCAATCTACATCTTCCAGAAACTGAAATCGAATTCATCAAACTTTTCTATTCCAATCTTTGAAATTTCCATCTTCACAGATCGTGGTGAATTTCGCCTCGCTCTGATCCATCAAACTTTTCAATTCCAATCTTTGAAATTTTCATCTTCACAGATCATGGTGAATTTCGTCTCGCTCTGATACTAGTTGTTAGCTCTGATACTAGTTGTTAGGATCGCTCAACAATTCACACACTCGATCAGGATGAACACAAAGAACATGAGAGAGAAAATTCAAGGAGGAATATGACTAAGGTTTTATTGATGACTTCCTATATGTACAACAAGAGAGAATACAAAGAATGAAGAAAAAATACATTTCGAAAGCATTGACTAATGGGGTATATACATGGTTTCAATTTACTAAATATAGCTTTTAAAGATTTAAACATATAATCTACCAAATATATCTCTATCAAATTTTTACCAAATATCTATCATATATATGTGTTGGAGGGTTACTAGTAGATACATGTATGAATAAATACATGTGTTGCAGGGTCACTTATAGATACATGTATGAATAGATACATGTGTTGAATGGTCACTTGTACATGCATAGATACATGTATAAGGACATGTATGAATAGATACATGTAGGTTCATTCGTTCCTAATTAAATAGGTGCATGACTTTTAGATAATGAATGGTAATGAGGAATGTCCCAAATTACCTATATATATAGGGGAATTAGTAACCCCCTATTTCGTTTGGCCCTGAATCTTTCTGAATCGAGGCCCGGCTCGCATCGTTCCAACAACCGGCGGGGAGCACCTCAGTATACGATCGCGCGCAGTAACTGGGAGTCCTATTACACCTAAGGCCAACTTCAATTCACCAAACCAAGGTTCATCTCGTGTAGTGATTGTGGACTCGTACAAGGGAGTAGACGTTTGATGTATCAGACTCGACCCTATCTTTCGGAGCATGCATTCCCATCCGTGTCGCAACTGATTCGGTAAGCTACGTGTCCGGTGCACGTATATGTATATATATGTATGTATGTTAGCATTGATGGAAGAAGTAGAAAATCAATCAAGCATTCCTTCATAGTTTTACAAAGTTCTTTCTCTCAAAGAATTCTACCAAATTTCTCTGTTGTCACCAACAACTGGTATTAGAGCGATCTTGCAGTAGAAAGACAAGTTGATAACTACGTTCAACCCGCTATCCCAAGATTTGATGGTCACTAAGATCATTGGGCGATGTTGATGGAAACTTTCCTCAGATCAAAGGAGTTCTTTGATATGGTGGAGATGGGTTATGTAGAGCCAAATGAAGGCGAGGTACTCTCAGCTGTTCAACAACAACGATTGGCAGCATCGAAATTGAAGGACCTGAAGGTCAAGAACTATTTATTCTAGTCCATTGATCGGACTATCTTGGAACCAATGCTTTAGAAGAAGACATCCAAGGAAATTTGGGATTCTATGAGGAGGAAGTATCAAGGCTCAACGGAGTAAAGTGTGCTCAACTTCAAGCGGTTAGAAGAGACTTTGAAACTCTCCAAATGCAAGAGGGAGAAACGGTGAATGATTATATTGGCAAGGTTATGAGTCTTGCAAGTAAAATGAGAATGCATGGTGATTCAATCACGGATGTTGCGGTTGCAGAAAAGATTTTGCGATTTCTAACTCTAGAGTTCGATTACATTGTATGTTTTATTGAAGATGCAAATAATGTCGAAGATATGTTGGCAGGTCAGCAGATCTAGTTAGATACGATTATGACAACAAAGGCAAGAGACATTTTGACAAGTTCATGGTGAATGCTACAAATGTGGACGCCTTGGACATTACAAGAATGAATGTTATATCAGGCTTCAAAAGGAGAAAAGAGATCAATCTAACTTTGTGGAGAAAAGAGAAGAGGAAACATTGTTAATGTCATTCCATGTTATGAAGGTTGCAGATCAAGGTGTATGGGTCGTAGACTCTGGATGCAGAAACCATATGACAGGTTGTAAGGAATTCTTTTCAACTCTAGATGAAAATTTTCATACTATGGTTTGTCTTGGCAACAATTCAACTATCCAAGTGATGGAGAAAGAAACCGTAGATATCAAGACTAGAAATGGCTTTGTAGAGTCAATTTCTAATGTATTCTACATTCTTGATCTGAAGGTCAACTTACTTAGTATCGGTCAGTTACAAGAAAAGGGGTATGTAATCACATTCCAAAATAATGAATGTGAGATTTATGACTCCAAAAGAGGATTGATTGCTAAGATGAAGATGACCACCAACCGTCTATATCCGTTGACGTTAAATATCGTTGCCAAAAGTTTGATGGTGAAGAAAGAAGATATCAACTGGCTCTGGCATTTTAGGTATGGTCATCTACACTTAAAGGATTAAAAACGTTGTCTTCAAAGAAGATGGTGACCGGGTTGCCAATCATCACTCCTCCAATAGAAATTTGCGAGAGTTGTGTAGTAGCATAGTATGAAACATATTCTTTTCCATCCGGAAAATCAAGAAGAGCTTAAGCAATTTTGGAGTTGATTCATTCAGACATATGTGGTCCAATCTCTCCAGCATCAAATGGTAATAAGAAATAATTCATGACCCTCATTAATGATTTTAGTAGAAAAACATGGATTTACTTCTTGCATGCCAAATTAGAAACCTTTGATTGCTTCAAGAAATTTTATGCTACTATGAAAACTGAAACGGGAAGAAGAGTGAAGGCTTTAAGAACTTACAGAGTGGAGAGTTTTTCTCTAACGAGTTTACAAAATTTTGTGAAGAGAAGGGCATAAGGAGGCAGTTGACAGCAGCATATACCCACAACAAATGGTGGGGCCGAAAGGAAGAATAGGGTCATTCTCAACATGGTTCGAATTTGTTAAATAAAGGAGAAGTTTCGAAGGAATTCTGGCCTATTGTGTGGTCTATTCACATTCTCAACCGAAGCCCTACTTTCTCTGTTAGAGATATGACTTCACAAGAAGCATGGAGCGGAAGGAAGCCTGCAGTATTCCACTTTAGAATCATTGGGTGCATAACATATGCACACGTTCCTGATGAGAAAAGGAAGAAACTTGAGAACAAGAGTTTGAAGTGTGTGTTCCTTGGAGTAAGCGAGACTTCTAAGGCGTACAAGCTCTATGGTCCTTTGACAAAAAAGATGGTGGTAAATCGTGATGTAATCTTTGACGAAAAGAAGACTTGGACATGGGTAGAAAAGGTCATTGTGAATTAGTAGATTCTAGTAAATCTTGAAGAAGAACATGTTGAAGCCCCTATTCAGCCTCACTATGAGCATGGAGAGAGCTCATCACAAGCTCAACAAGAAAAACCAGTAGAAAATGAAAATCATGATCACAATCAAAGAAATCCAATAACAAAAAAGAGATCAAATTGGATGATTGATTATGAGATGGACTATGACTCAAGTGATAGTGCTTATTTTGCATTCTTTATGGATAGTAATCCAATTGTCTATAAAGAAGCTATAAAGGAGAAGAAATGGAGGGAGGCCATGAATAGTGAAATCAAATCCATGGAGAACAATTGGAGTAAAATGGGTTTTCAAACCAAGTTGAATGAACATGGTGAGGTGGATAAGTACAAGGCATGACTAGTTTTATAAGGATACAAGCAGAAGTATGGAGTTGATTATAAAGAGTTATTTGCACAAGTAGCATGTCAAGATACTATAAGGCTTATAATTTCTATTGCAACACACAAATCATGGCCTATTTATCAACTTGATGTGAAATCGGCCTTCTTACATGGAGAACTTCAAGAAGAGGTATATGTGAAGCAACCAGAAGGTTTTGTTCAAAAAGGTAAAGAGGAAAAAGTGTACCGGTTGAAGAAAGCTTTGTATGGTTTGAAGCAAGCTCCGAGAACATGGTACAGTCACATTGATTCTCATTTTGAAAAGATGAGATTCACTAAATGCCCATATGAACATATCTTGTATGTGAAAACTGAAAAGGGAGGTACCATTCTCATTTATTTGCTTATATGTTGATGATTTAATATTTATTGGCAATAATGAAGAAATGTTTGAATTTTTTAAGAAGAGCATGATGAAGGAATTTGAAATGACAAATCTTGGTTTGATGAGATATTTTCTTGGAGTAGAAGTTACTAAAATTGCTGCTGGTAATTTTATCTGTCAAAAGAAATATACTCCAGAGTTACTTGAAAGATTTAAAATGCATGAGTGCACATTTGGAACTCCATCAGAATTGAGTTTGAAGTTGCACAAGAATATTGAAGGGCGAGAGGTTGATAATAGGTACTTCAAACAAATTGTGGGAAGTTTAATGTACTTAACCTTAACAAAACTAGACATCATGTATGCGGTTAGTATGATAAGTCGCTACATGGAGCATCTAACGGAAAAACATCTCAATGCAGCAAGAAGAATACTTCGTTATGTGAGAGGAACTTTTGATTTGGGGGGTATTCTACAGGAAAGAAGATGATTCGAAGATGGTTGCCTATATAGATAGCGACTATGCAAGTGATATAGATGATCGTAAAAGTACTTCAGGAAGTATTTTTATGATGAGTTTAGGAGCTATTTGCTAGTCTTCAAAGAAGCACCTATTGTGACATTCTCAACTACAGAATCAGAGTTTGTGGCAGTAGCAACATGCTCGTGCCAAGCAATTTGGTTAAGAAAGATGCTTAAAATTCTTAATCATAAGTAACCAGGTACGACAGTTATATATTGTGATAATATGTCGACTATTAAGTTGTCTAAAAAATCTGTGTTGCACGGAGGGAGTAAGCACATCGATGTTCGATTTCATTTCCTGCGTGATTTGTGTAAAGAAAGCACTATTGAACTCAATTTTTGTCGAAGTGATGAACAAATCGCAGACATATTCAGAAAGCCCTTGAAACAACCATTGTTTGAGAAGCTTAGAAGAAAAATGGGGATGTACAGAATCCAAGATGTAGTTCAAGAGGATGAAGTGAAGTCCTAAACTGATTTTTAGAATTCAGTTTAAGGGAGGGTGTTGAAGGGTCACTAGTAAATATATGTATGAATAGATACATGTGTTGAAGGGTCACTTGTATATGTATAGATACATGTATAAGGATATGTATGAATTATAACAAAACTAAAGTTGAATGCTAGACAATACCTGCTACGTTGACGTGTTGGTTGAGTTACTTACCATCGTAAACTAATCAAATCGTGATCGGGAAAGGTTTAGAATGATTTTAACACTTACCTTGTTTTTAAAATTATTTTTAGGTGATGGACAAAATTGTGGCATGAGTAGTGTGAAAAAGTCGATCATGTGAAAAATTTTTATCTTTTCATTCAAGTTTAATTGTTAGAACTATTTACTTTAGTTGCATGTCTTCTAAAATTTCTTTTGAAGCGGTATTTGGTGCACGATTTTACTAAATTGTTTTTTAAGTTCTTTTTCGTTCATTTTAAACTTAAATTTTTTTTTGTTTTAAATGACGGCTTCAATCGCTATGTTTGGAAAAAGTCAGATCGTTGCATGTTCACTCCCCTATGATTGAGAATACATGCATAAGAATTAGAGATGGAACGAAAAAAGCCCTCATAGTAGAAGACGATGAGAAACCTATCACGACCAAGTTTCTGAGACTTCGAAAATTAGATCGAGACTAAAAAGATGAAAGCAAAAACAAATAAAAATACAAATAAAATAAAATGTTATAAAATTTAAATAAATAATAATAATAAAAAAGTCTAACAACACGAAAATTAATGCAAGTTTAAATCTAATTATAAGATGTCCGGTAAAAAATTTACAAATTGGAGAAATTATAAGACAAAATACGAAACAACACCCCTCTATGATAGTGAGCACCTCCCCACCTCAACCGATACCTGAAAAAGAAAGGAAAAAAAAATGGTGAGTATAAAAATATACTCAGTAACCAACCTATTTATAGGCTCTCATCACTTCGTTCTCCTAGTAGGTTCCCATGATTTTTCTTTGGTCTATAAGAAGTTCGGGCTCACTCTTACAATGCTCTAAGCCACTGTGTAAGTCTCAAAAGTTCCAATTGATTCCTCATTGATCATCTACCTGTGTAGTCCATAGTCCCTCTTCAAGACTTGTTTACGAGAGTGAACATGTAACGAGTTCATGATGCACATAGGTCTAATCTCTAGTTCGACATGTAAATCGTTCTAGTTATAGAGCCCTAATCTTAACTGAGTTCTTGAAGCATGCTCTACTAGAAAAAAAATACATCTATCGATTGTCTTTTAACACGTAGTGCGTGTCTACCCAATAACAATTGTTTATTACAAAAATAATCATACCAACCCTTAATGCATGAAATTCATACGATATAAATCATACACACAATCAAACAAGCTCAACGGAGAGATAACATCCATCAATCACTCGTAGCACAAATCAGAATATCCCTTCCTCCATGATACCACAGTTGGAAGACACATAAAACATCGTTCATCACAAATCTCATCATAGGAGCATTTTTGTAATTTCTTACATCATGCATACCACACTCATCCATATTGCCCAACTTGTATTCTAGTTATTCATATTTTCTTTCTAGCCTTGCCTAATAAATAAAACAACATGGTCTCGAAAATCTCAACGTAAAGGCATAATGGTAATTTTACCATGAAATACATGCTTATCCAAAAATGCCCTCCCAACGTCCTTAACATGTATTATCTAACTACTTAAGTTAAGGAATGTTTGCATGCTAACATGTCTTAGCGATCCCTACAAGTATTACTTGCCTAAAGTCATGTGGTTCCTTATATGGATGACACGTGCCTTTCCAAGCTAGGGCTACCACATGTTAGAAGTTTCAAAATTTCTTAAGCCTCTCTTTCACATGCTGTTACGGGCAGATTTGACTCCGTCAAAATTTCTAAATTTCTAAATAAATTTTCGATTTTTTTCTGCTTTATTTGAATTTTCATAACTTTCTCTACACAACTCGAATTAACTTTCCAATGTCAACATATTAAAAAGTTATAACTTATGAGAATAAATAACCCGAATTTCATACCTATTGAGTGATTGAATAGGTACCTAAATTCTTACTCCAAATAACCATTTGGAGTGAATTTCTAACTTTGTCTCTCTAGCTTTAACCAACTCCATCTTTTCCTCTCTTTTTCTTTTCCTTCCTTCTTTGTTTTCCTTCATCATTGGCCATCTAATTAGGGCCAACGCAGACCCCTAATTAGGAATACCAAGGAGTTGACTTTGACCTAATTATCCAATTTTTTACTATTTATTTTTATATTTTTCATTGTTTTATTCTACCTCATCTCGAAATTCGATCTCAAATCTCTTAATAAAATCTCAAAATTTCTACTTTAAAAAAAGAAATCAGGTTCAAAATTTATCATCGAGACCAAGTGTACAAAACCAATCGTTGAGTAAGTCATAAGAGACATTAACTATTGAAGTATAAGATCAAATGAGCTAGACTATATGACATTCATCGTTGGGATTAGTTACATGGCATCGATGATCGTGATAAGCTCGGTTGAATAATGAAGGAATAAAATAAAAAAGCTTATAATAAAACGAAACAATAAGCTTTTTTATTTTTATTTTTATTTTTATTTTTATTTTTATTTTTATTTGTAGTGTTGTTCCCATGAGCTACTACCTAGGATTGGTGTCTAATTATAAATAAAAAAGAAAAAAAAGAAGAGTCCGTACATACGCACAGTCCACCATCCGTCCCTATCAATTGGCCAGTTCTCAAATCTCGAACCCCTGAAACAAACCTTCCTTCTCATCTCGCGGTTCCCATGGCTCTCTCTAACGCAGCTTCTGCATCTTCCCTACCCAATCTCCTCAAGCCACTCGTCGCCGGTGTCTCATACTCATCCTCTCTCCGCCGCTCGATCTCGTCGGCTGCCGATCACTCTGCCACGCTCACCGTCGAGACATCCGTCCCCTTCACGGCCCACAACTGCGATGAGCCGTCGCGTTCTGTTGAGACTAGTCCCAAGGAGCTTCTTGGCTTCTTCCGCAGCATGGCATTGATGCGACGGATGGAAATTGCTGCTGATTCTCTCTACAAGGCTAAGTTGATCCGCGGATTTTGTCATCTCTATGATGGTCAGGAAGCCGTTGCTGTGGGAATGGAGGCTGCGATTACGAGGAAGGATGCGATTATTACTGCTTATCGGGATCATTGTACTTTCCTTTGTCGCGGAGGAACGCTTCTGGAGATTTTCGCGGAGCTAATGGGCCGTCAGGGTGGGTGCTCGAGGGGTAAAGGTGGCTCTATGCATTTCTATAAGAAGGACGCTGGGTTTTATGGCGGCCATGGTATTGTTGGGGCTCAGGTA
The DNA here is from genome assembly GCF_002738345.1 of Cucurbita maxima. Lineage (NCBI taxonomy): Eukaryota > Viridiplantae > Streptophyta > Magnoliopsida > Cucurbitales > Cucurbitaceae > Cucurbita > Cucurbita maxima. The sequence goes on along the minus strand of NW_019272035.1, from coordinate 3,105,435 downwards.
CCTCTTGGATGTGGAGTGGCCTTCGCGCAGAAGTATTCCAAGGATGGGACTGCTACTTTTTCTCTTTATGGCGATGGCGCGGCCAATCAGGGTCAGTTATTCGAGGCGCTTAATATCTCTGCGCTTTGGGATCTGCCTGCCATTTTCGTCTGCGAGAATAACCATTGTAAGAATTGAGTGAAATACTCACCTTGAATTGGACACTGAAATTCTATTTGCTGTATATATTTGCACAATCTCGTTTGATTTAGTTTGATTGTGTTGTGATTTCTTTTAGATGGTATGGGGACTGCTGAGTGGAGAGCAGCGAAGAGTCCAGCTTATTATAAACGTGGGGACTACGTTCCTGGATTGAAAGTGAGGATTCTACTCCCCATTTTGTAATTGCTGAATCTTTATTGTTGATGTTGGTTTCTCAAATTCTGTCTCTCGTCCTATATATCACTTCTTTTAGAAATATTGTGGTTGTTTGTTTGATAGTTGTGGAGTTCATGAAAATTCTTTGGGCTAGTAATAGTCAAGGTCGCACACAAGAACATGATGAACCAGGAATTGAGAGTCAAAGTTAATGTATCTTCTTTGCTAGTTTATGATTTACTCGAAAGAGTTCTCTGCCATCTCTTTGATCCACTATGTTCATATGGTTGTAAGTTGAAACTGAAAGGTGAAGTGGCTAACACTTACCCAATGTACCTGTTCAAGAGTTTGAGGTTGGGGTTTTTTCAGTGCGTTACAACCCCAGTTCCTCACACTGTGGCATAGTGCCACTTCTATGGTTTTCACTGATAGTATTTACAAGTGTACACTCTTTTGGAAGCAGATTCCAAATGTTGAGGTTAAAAAATGGTCATGTTTATCCGAATGGCAATTAAAAGAGTTGTCAATCCCCATTAGCTAAATCAGCATGTTTTTCAGATCAACGCCTTGTAATCCTTCCTCAGCCAGGCTTGGCAGAACAAGCCTGCAGTCTCTTAGTGATCATACTTAGAAATCGTTTATTCAAATCCTCTTATGTGTTTAATTAGAAACCCGTGATGTATCTGAAGTCTGGACTTTGGAATGGATGTTTACTTTTTAAAAAGACAAAAAAAGTTGTTTATCATATTAGTGGAAATTTGAGCCAACATGAACAGAACTTAATGGTTAAGGCGTTTCTACTTTCTCAAAATGGTAATAATCTTCACCACACGTGATTTAATTTTCTTAAAAAATCATGTGAATGAGAACTTGTAGGCATATTTGAGAAATTTGTCTGCTTAGTAGTACTTTTTTCTATGTTCTATATCTGAGTAGTTATTGATAATTACTAACTTGAACAACTGAATATTTAGATGATTTCAATGAAGGGGTAAATATTTTTTCCACAGTAGTGTGGTGAAGAGAAAGCAAACATTTTAGAATATTGAGAACAGTACCTTAGTCTTATGCTTTTAAGGCTGTCATATATTATATCTACCCACAAACATTTCATATATATATATATATGTCTACCCACAAACATACATATATACATATATATATATATCACACACTCACAAATATAGAAGAGTGTGATGGGTTCTTTAAGCTTCTTTGAGGCTATGTGTGAGGTAGGAGCTACCACTCGTGCCGGACCCATCCATGACAAGTACCTTCAGAAAAACATTGTCTATTAGATGCCTTTGCAGGTTATCGAAGAGGTTCAACCTACAGTTTCTTTTAACAGATTTGACTAAAAAATCTCCTGAGTTATTAATCTCTTAAAAATAATGGATGCCATAAAAGTATTGTGACAGGTCAAAATAATTTTAATTTTTCTTCAATATAATTGATTCTTTTCTTAAAAAATGAATTTGAGTTGTCTCTTTCCATGTAATCAAAGATGGAGTTGTGTTAATGGTTAATTTGCTGTTGAGCTTTCATTTGAGTTTCTTGTTACTTTTCTTTGTTTTTGTTATTGCTTTCTATGTTAATTTCATAGTGATTATTATCATCATTATTTTTTTATAGTAGTGCTCCTTTTGCAATCCTATTGACCTTCTTTTGAGCATCACAAACTGGATTCATTCTGATGTTTGTGTTAAAAATCCTGTTACTAAATCTGAAGTTTTCTTGAATGATTGAGGACCTCAAACGATACCCTTCAATGTCTCGTATCTTATTTATTCGTGGCTCTATTTTGGATGTTGTCTCCTTGGTTTCTTGAGTTGCCAGGGAAACAGGAAAGAAACTTATGATCATATTTTTGGGTTACAGGTGGATGGTATGGATGCACTAGCTGTCAAACAGGCTTGCAAGTTTGCGAAGGAGCATGCTTTGAAGAATGGACCAATTGTGAGTTTCCTCTCTTGTAAATATATCATGGTTGCCAAGTAATGTGTTTTGAAGAATGAACCAAGTTTTGCTAAGGAACATGTTTTCAAGAAGGGACCTTGTTATTTTGTACATGATGGGTTTAATCTTGTTTGGAGGGTTTTCTCCACTCTCGGTCCCTAGGCTGTTCTTTCACTCTTTGAATATATATTGTTGTTTCTTATAAAAAAAAATTGGCACGCAATGGTTCACTTCTTGCAAATGTAAATATATTTATGTTATCCCTTTGTTTCTTTCTAGATTCTCGAAATGGACACCTATAGGTATCATGGTCATTCTATGTCTGATCCAGGTAGCACATACCGAACACGTGATGAGATCTCGGGCGTTAGACAGGTTTTCTTCTCTATGGATATTCAATCACTGATAACATTTCAAAATATTTTTTTTTTTCTAGAATCAGATTCTGAGTTTTGAATGGTTTGTTCATGATTTAATACCAGGAACGTGATCCCATTGAAAGAATAAGAAAACTAGTATTATCCTATGATCTGGCCACTGAAAAGGAGCTAAAGGTATATTGCTGAACTTGGATCTGAGAGGCTAACTTTTGTAGTTTATATGAAACATAATTAGTTGTTGATTAAGTTAATTAACATGCTATCACCTAGACTGATCACGTACTTCACACACATGCACCGGTTTGTTCATTGGATTAGTCTGTTAAACCAAGATCTTTGTACCTTTCTGATAAATGTTTCGTACTTGTTCATTAGGATGTTGAGAAGGAAGTCAGAAAAGAAGTCGATGATGCGATCGCTCAAGCCAAGGTGAGGAGCATGTAGTTAAATAAATTAATATTTCATCACTATGTTTGTGCATGTCCAAATTTATAGAATACATTCATTTATGAACCACTCTATAGGAAACATTTTGCATAGTGTCTTATAGAGTATTTAAGAATGATTGCTGTTGCTTGTGCCATGTTTCAGGAAAATCCTTTGCCAGATCCTTCTGAACTCTTCACAAACGTGTACGTGAAAGGTTTTGGAACCGAGGTATTCTTCATTTCCTTTCTCACAACGGTTTTCGTTACAAATACGACGTTAACTCAAGCATAAATGCTAAAGCAGACCAAAATTATGAAATGATTTGTAAAAATAACCACCTTAATTTCGGTCGCAGTCATACGGAGCAGATAGGAAAGAAGTGAAAGCTGTGCTTCCATGATTTATTTATCTAACATTGGAAGTGTTTGAGAGCTCTGGTCGGGACCTCCAAAGTTGACCTTATTTTATCCAACAGAGGCAAAAAGGAATAATTAGGAGGTTTGATTGAAGTTGTTATTTTTTTCACTTGGATTAGTGAATATATTTTGTTTTCCCTTCCATTAATGGGAAATACTCGAGTGATTTTGCCTTTTCCTTGAAATATTGAAGCCTAAATGTTGGTATAGTCATTTGGAACTGTGAAAAATATGCTTCTTTTGCCCTCACATGAACTTTCACAACTAAAGAGGCTGATCTTCTGGGTTCACTTTTTACATATATATAATACTCTGAACATGGTATCTCTCAACTGCTTAGATGCTCAGCTTGGTGCTGAATTAGGTTGAGTTTGGTTTGGATTGGGTTGTTAGAGTGTTTGAGCGACTCAGTATAAAAAATTCGATCAACTCGATTCAAACCATTCAAGTTGCAGTGGTGGGCCACCTATATCAATTTCGATACAAGGTAATAGGTCTGGTGTTTCCATGTCAAAATTTTCAACTAAGTTGAGGATTTTATATCATCACAATTTTCTTAAATTTTCAATTTCTTGAAACAATATTGTTTAATCAATTTTCTTTTAAGGAATAAGTATACATATTTAAAATTTACATGCAATAAGACAGACAAAAGTCATGATATACATTACTAAAATTGGTGACTTTTTATTTTCTATTAAATTATTCAATTTATAAACCTTTTAATTTTTATTCAATAAACTTAATATATAGAAATCTGAAATCAGCGTTACATTAAAAGTTTGAAGAAAGAATAAATACTAAAGTCAAAGTTTTCGATACAAAAAGTTACTTTATTTAAATTGTATAATTATGTAATTAATGGTAATGAATAATTAAAAGAAATTTTATTAATTTATTTTTTAAAAGAACAAATCACATCAGTAAATAAATACATAAAATTACTTCTTGTCTCAAAGGAGGAGTTGCAGATAATATATTAAACGAACCGTTTAAACTAAAAATGTAAATAAAAAAAGACGACGCCGTTGCCGGGGATCGAACCCGGGTCACCCGCGTGACAGGCGGGAATACTTACCACTATACTACAACGACCCATTTGTCAACTTTAAATAATAATTAATTAAACCGTTTAGAGCTAACAAATGTATATAGAAAGAAAAACGCCGTTGCCGGGGATCGAACCCGGGTCACCCGCGTGACAGGCGGGAATACTTACCACTATACTACAACGACCCATTTGTTTAGTATATATAAATTTATTATTCTTTATGTAAATCAAGTCCCATTTTAATTTTGTGGGAAGCTTTTATATTTATTTATTTGTTTTATTCTTTTTATTTCTGGAAGATGTAAACCTTTCATCTATTTTTTTCGCTTATTAAAAATGTTTATGAATTGACTTTGAAAGCATTTTTCTAATCAACCCCAACCGGAGTGTTTAAATTATGAAATGATTTTATATATCATCCACAATTTTTTAGATTAAAATAAGAGTTCTGATTTGATTAGATAAGTTTAATTGTGAGGACAAGAGCATGATTAAGTATTACTTTGATGAAAAATATGGGTCTTATGTAGCGGGATTAAAAGGCAAACCTCATATTCACGTATGACGAAAAATTTGCACGAATGTTGGTTGAGAAGATGGCAACTTATTGATGCTCAATGAAGGGAATGTTGTAGTAAACCTTCTTGTAAATGGAGAAGACCGAGTGGACACAACCACGTGGTACCCTAGACATTGGAGTAAGCAATCACATGATTGAAGATCGGCAACATATCAAGAAGCTTGATGATAAAAGTCAAAAGATGGTGTACTTTGACGTTGTGGACGAGACCGAGGAACACAAGTTGTATGATCCTCAACATGAAGAAGTTCATGTTAGCGTATATGTCGTATTCGAAGAACTATGATTGGTGCAGTGTCGGCGACAACAAACAAACTATTGTGAAGTTCACAACTCTAGAGGATGGAGGAGATGTGACAGACTTAGAAAGTGCACCATTACCAAAAAAATCCGCACATGTCATTATTAGTGACACCAAAATATGCAACAAGTTCTCTAGAACAAGAAAGCTCAAACGAGAGCACAGGAGGATCCACAACTGTTGGTGGACTAAAGGAATTTCATTCTCTCATTGAAATTTATGCAGATACATTGAAAGAAGTGTTTGATTCCAATGAGCTAGTGTTGCTGACTAGTGAGAGCCGCACAACTTATTATGAAGCAACAATTGAGATGACATGGTAGGAAGCCATACAAAGGAGCTTGAAGTCATCAAGAAGAATAAGACGTAGGCACTCATTAGTTTACTGCTTGGTCACAAGCCCATCAGTTTAAAGTGTATGTTTAAGATGAAGAAGAATGGTGAAGGGAACGTCATCAAGCACAGGCAATACTTGTGACGAAGGGATACTTGTAGCGGCAAGGAGTTGATTTTGATGAGGTCTTCACGCTAGTGGCTAGACTTGACACAGTGAGGTTGATTCTTGCCCTCACAACCTAAGATGTGTGGGATGTTCATCACTTAGATGTCAAATCAATTCTCAAATGGTGGCCTCCAAAAAGAAAGTTGGGAGAATTTTGGGCATCTGGGGGTGCAAAAATCAAGGTCCTAAACATTACCGAGCAAGTAAGTAGCCACTTTGATTTTTTCGCAAGTTTTACTTCCCGAATCATTTGGAAATGAACTAGTACCTTGAAGATAGCAAAGATTTAAGGAAATGGAAGAGTTAGGTCTTGAGGCAAGTGTTATAGATATAAATCTAACATCTTGCTCGAGAATCATGACCTTTTAAAATAACTCACTAAATGACCTACATTGCTTATGAAATTTTGTTGGACGGTAACCTTATTATAAGAGTTTATGAAAAGTTTTATGGACATAGGAGTATGTTTAGGGCATAAACCAAAGAAATAAGTAAAATGATCAAAATACTTCTACTATGTTCAAATGTCGATTTATGGCCTATTTTGAGAATTTATGTTCAAATGTTTCTATCCCCGGATACGTCTTATGCCTAAGTGGTGCCGTTTTAAGTGTTATGATGAAACCCTTGAGCAAATGAACTAATAAACCTGTGATGTTATTCTAGGGTCATAAACCAAGTCAAGTAGGATGGTTTTCTTTTAATATTGCATAACCCAAGCCATCAACCACAATGACACTTAGATGGCTAGGTACTACTCTAGTCAAACCTGCCTCATGCTCTAAGTTACTTCAGACCTCCCAACACATGAATACCCTGCATGTGCTTCTTATATGGTATCCTACTTTGCAAGATAGCAAGATGGTTAGGTTCATGATGTCCACCGACTATGTGACCTAGTAGGTTTTTTAGGCAGAGTGGAATAGGACCAAGACTAGTGTTATATATTGTGCATAGTGTTATGCCCTGTCCATGAATTGTGTATAACGTAAGGACATAATGACTCTTCTTGTCATCTACCAAGCAGTCTTAGTGAACGTACTTCTCATGTTGACAAAGAAAGACTCGGTAAAAGTAGCATGCGAGATGTTGCAAACAATACATGTGGGTGTGGAACAAGGAAGCAAAGATTCTTATTGAGGAGTGAGTTTGCTAGTCGAATGAAGAATAGTGAGTCAATAGATAACTTTGCTACGAAGGTGACGACAATCACCCCTGACATTTGTTTGTTAGGCCATAAGGTGGAGGAAATCTCCATCGTCAAGATGTGGGATATAATTAATTCGAATTATACATTTTTAATTTAATATATCTAATATAAATTCATTATTTTAATATTTAACGTAGGAAAGACGATAAATATAAGTTCTCTTTTTATGTTTAATACTATAATATAATTAACTTTAATTTGCACACTTAAAATTAAATATATTTCTCTGTTTACCTTTTAACGCTTTAAATTAAATATATATATTTTTTTGTTTATTGACATTGAATATATCTAGTATATTAAAAATCTATTTTTTTCATTTATATTTTTAATAAATCTAATATAGTGAAACTCCACATTTTTTTCTTTCAATTGATTTTTTTTTTTTTTTTTTTTTTTTTTTTTTTTTTTTTTTTTTTTTTTTTTTTTTTTTTTTTTTTTTTTTTTTTTTTTTTTTTTTTTTTTTTTTTTTTTTTTTTTTTTTTTTTTTTTTTTTTTTTTTTTTTTTTTTTTTTTTTTTTTTTTTTTTTTTTTTTTTTTTTTTTTTTTTTAAGATAAAGAAGGAATAAAAGAAAATATGAAGTAAAACAAAAATTTGAAGTAAGATACGGAGTGAGCTCTTATTTTTTTTATTAATTTGTTTGAAAATAAACTTAACCAATCAAACAATCTAAAATCATTTCATAATTTACACAAATGTGTTCAATATTTTTAATAACTGAAAATAAAATAAATCAAACAGTCGGATTGAGATATAAAAACAATAAAATAAATAAATAAGCTTTCTTCCCACAAACTTATCTTTCCAAAAATAATAGTTAATTAATTCGGTAAAAAATCAACAAATCGTTGTAGTATAGTGGTAAGTGTTCTTGCCTGTCACGCAGGTGACCTGGGTGTGATCCTCGGAAATGATGTTTTATATTTCTAATAGTTCGTTTAATGCACGTTGTTGCCAGGGATCGAACTACTTTTTTGTAAAAATAATTAGGTATTATTCTCGGTAAAAAAGTTAGAATTTAAAAGAAAAGTTTCAAATTTTGAATATATATGTATCATATAAATTGAGAAATATATTTAATTGGAAGCGTTGAAATTTAAATTTAATTATATGTTAAATATTAAAATGATTACTGTATATTAAAATTAATTAAAAATGTGTACGAAATTCAAATTAGTTAAATCTTTATTGAGATATTCGAATAAACTTCTTAGCGATAGAGATTTCCTCCACCTTATTGTCTAACAAATAAATTTCGATGGCCATTGTCGTCAACTTCATAGCAAAGTCATCTATTGACTCACGGTTCTTCATACAACTAGCCTCAAACTCACTCCTAAAGATCTGAACTTTTGTTTCTTTGACCCGTTCGCACCGACATACATTTGTTTGCAACATTTCCTATGCTACCTTTAACGATTCCTTCTTTGTCAACGTCCACTGAGATGGCTTGGTAGATGACACAAAGGTATCCCAAACAATTTCTTTTCTAAAATTCTCTCTCTTCCAAAAAAAAACTCCCTCGAGCCAATTTAGTGGTGTTAAAGTCATAACTAGAAAGATCTTTCAGAAGAATTTCTATGTTTTTGGAATATACTAAGGAGACTTGCAAACCACAATTTCTACAAAGGTCGAGTTTTTTGTAGTATCAAATGAGTTTCGATGCTATCACTACAAGAAAGAATAGTTCATTCCCTTCAATAAACTTAAAATTTTCATCCAATGGGTGCACAAATTTGAAATCATTTTTCTAAAAGAGTAATTTAATATTTAAATGGCTACACAAAACTACTCATCTATTTTTTCTATCTTGGAACGTGTGAGTTCTATCTCCTAAAATTATGTTCTTAATTCTCTATTTGGTCAAGTTCTAAAATGATAGACATATTAAATCAACTGTAATAATCATTCTCATTCATGAAAATCAATACACAAGCTCTTACCATCGGAGTTTATAATTCAATCAAGATTAAAATGGAATTACATATAGTCATCTTTTGAATTATAAATGTTCTCTATTAATGCAAGAAAGCTTAACAACTTTGGTGTAGAATTCAAACGTTAAAATAGTCATGTAACACCTAAGTCTCGACCAGAAATTAAATGCTTAAAAAAAAAAAAAAAAAATTCTGAGATTTTATTGAGCGCCTTAGAAGACAAAATTTCAAGTCGAGGTAGATGGAAATACGACTCGATCCATGTTTGCTGGTCCGACCTATCTCCATAACTCCAGAAATTTGCCCCCTTAATGTGTTAGTTCCCTGGTTTCCAACTTATTGAGGTTATTTTTGTAATTTTCCAAGCATTAGGACTATTTGTACGATTCTTGATCTTAGGGTTAATTTTCCAATTTTTTTGTACATCCAAGTCCCCAATTCATCACCATTCAATTTTTTTCATTTTTAAATATTCGAGTTATTAAAATAAATATTACATCATTATTCAAAAGAAAATTATATAATCTTTAATATTAGTAAAAACCTTTTAACATAGATAATTATAATCACACTAATCCTTATACAAAAGGAAGTACGATAGAAAAGATAAACAAATGAGAAAAACAAATAAATAACTCTTTGGAAAAACCTCAAAGTCCGAGGGACTTTCTTCAATAATGGTCTTTAATTTGGGAGAACTTGAACACCTTCTATATGGTACGAGAATTATTGGTGCCAATTCGACCTGATTTTGCATTCGGTACGACATCTCTATTTAGATGAATGTAGCATGAAAAGAAAATATTGTATTTTTTGGTAGAGATGTAGATGTGAATACGCTTTTAGAGAGAGAACTTCGATATATATACTTTCCAACATGGTTGATTGTAAAGGCTAAAAAAGAACCCGAGAGCTATGTAGAAGCCATATTTAGAAATTAGAACGGTTTTATAGAATAATTTTAATTTTTACTTTAAAACAAGCAAAACTTCTACTCTTTTTTCAGAAAACGTAACAAACAAAACTTTCGAGATTTATAAGCTTGAAATTAAAAACCACCTTAAAAAATCATTAGTTGAAGTGGAGCCTAACACAGTTGCATGGACCCCATAATAGAAGTTGTCGTTCGATTAGAAGTCCTTTGTATTTAACTAAAACTGTTAGGAAAAGAATGAGTATTTAAAAATGCTTAGTAAGTGACGTTACTACTAAAATTGGAAAATGTAATCACATGAAATGTCTATCATACGTTGTGAAACCTAAAATCATGTCTAGGTCTTGGGCTCTATTTAAATTTATAGGTATAATTGGATGTGTAATACTTTTCTACCACCATGGATGGACATGCATGTGGACCCATATGGTGAATATAGTACTCGAAACCCTATATCACGACCTTATTTTCAAAGCTTCAAAATTTGGACCGTGACTAAAAACCATACAAATACCATAAAATTTTACAAATTTAAAATAAAAAAACACAAAATTTTAATGACAAATTGAAATCAATTACAAACTTGTCCTCTTCAAACTTTATTACAAAATGGGACTAAGGAATGGGATACACATTAAAACAATAGAAAAAAAAATCATACAATACACAAAGATTTGACGTCTCGAGACGACTCCCTATGCTAATTACACAGCTTCTGGTCCTTCTCGTACCTTGACTAGTAGTTAGTGATCACCTAAAAGAATAAGTAGAATGGGGTGAGTGTAGAAATAATTAGTAAGAAACCGACTTGTAAGCTCTCATCGCATCATTATCCTAGTAGGTTACCACAAAATTTTCTCTAGGTGTGAGATCCAACATCAGTTGAAGAGAGGAACGATATGTAACAGGCTAAAATCATATTAAAATCATGAGGCTGACAACAATACGTAACAGACTAAAATAGATAATATCTGCAAGCAGTGGCCTCGGGATGTTACACTGGGTTAATGGAAGTTTGAGCTTAGGTAGTACAACAATATGAGCTTTTGAAAAGAGTCTGAAGTTGGGGTTTAGAGGGGATGTTCACCATTTCCGGCCTTGCAAGTACGTGCGACATGACTGCTTTTAAACTTAGTGAACTTAATTTGTCATGACTGGTATTTAGGGTTGAGGCACTGCCTCATCATATTTGATAGGATAGTAAAATATCTATTAATGCAAACATCATCTGTTAAACCAGTTACTAAGTTACCTTTATGGTCCCTTGCCCCCTCTCAAATCGGGTTTACAAAAAAAAAAAAAAAAAAAAACAAACAAAAGGTCTAATTAAGAAGATCCCGATTCATTTCTACTAAATAATGGTACTTGGTCGCCTTAACATACTACACAATATGACCTAGGCCAAACTCGACAGTATTACTTGTGAATTTTCAAGTAATTTAACGCTTTGTTATATTTTATGTTTTAAAATGTTTTCAACGGAAGGTTATATATTTATGTATTAACTATGAGCTTGAGTTCCTGAATCAAAAAATTTGATAGTAAGGCACAATAATTAGTAGAGGTAAGATGTTTATTCCAACATCTCAAGAACCTTTGGGGGAGAGGGTGTATACATGGCTTTCCTTTACATTAACACAAGGTCATCACAACTTCGAACTTTAATGTAACAACTCGCTTTTAAATATTTATGGTCTCATGTACAACCCAGAGCTCCAAATACTTCACCTACAAACAACCTACGAGGAATCTAAAAAGGTATAAAAATATTTCATAAGTAACCTATTTATACGAACTCGTTGAATCTTCTCTTATTCAATGCTTTTTTAAGGTCATGTGTTGTATTACGGACCTAAGTTAAGCTAATTATATGGTTGGAGTGATCTTAGCCTTATTGGGTTCTTAAATTCATGTACCCAAATCACTCTCATTTTAGGGGTCTAAGTCACCTATCAGGGTTACCTCAGGGTTCTAGTTGCATTTAACATATTCTTCAACATATTCTTCATGGTCCATCTAAGTCATTACACTATCTGCATATATGTCGGGGTGTCATCATGTAGCACAGACTCTAGTGTGAATCTAAAATGTACGGAGGAATCATAACTCTCTATAAGCAACTTCTCGACCTTTGCAATAAACTTCATATGTATCTATTACTTAGTGCTAGCCAAAAGCTCTCTAAGTAGTACTTTACAACCTCCCTATCTCTACGTCAACTTAATAATGAAAGGAAGCCTTATGTGGGTGATGTCACATTCCTATAACTAGATAGACCCTTATAAGTCGAGGTAAATTCACAATGGGTTGGGTCTTAACCATAATAGGATTTTTCTTGATCGTGACTATGGACATCTACTCACTGCACACATCCTCTTATGGATGATTAAGTCGTACTAAACCTTAAAGTTCTTTTGGGAACACTTCCTTGAATTCTCTACCCAACAATGTGTTCCAAACTCTTTGGGTACTCCTAAAGCTATCCCACTTTCTTTACCATCCATAAGGGTGTGATTACAATCTCATTTGCTCTATAGGTTCTAATCCAAGTGAGCAACTGAATCATCGCAGTGATCCTGCATCGAGCTATCTCAAGTTCTAGATCTTGTACTAGAGTCCCAAGATGAAGTCGTCCAAATTCATCTTCTTTGTATTGACCGACTCTGGCGCAAACTTTGCTAGTCTATTGGGCACTATGTCATTCTCTCTGATTGTCTTGTTACCGTAATATGGTTCGAGGAAGGCTATGTAAGGGTAGTACTTCATTAAGTAGGTGTCTTTGAACTGGAAATACGTCACTAGCTATTCCACAATATTGAGCATCTTAAGGGTACTCTTCTTCTAAAGTGTGTCATGCCTCTGAGTACGTAGGTAGGTCCAAACATCCTCCAAATGATTTAAGACTTTTAATTAAGATCTAAGTCATGAAGATATATCCAGAGTTTCAAGTTATTTGGATCAAGTTCAGAGCCCAAACCACGTCAGAGAAATAAGTTAGGACTTAGAGGAATACCACTCATGGCACCTTACCAAAATTTAAGAACTTTCTAAAATTTCAAAAAACATGTTAGGAAGATGGCGGTGAATAACTATGCTCCTCACTTTAAGGCGTATCATGATCAGGGTATATTGCAATCTGCAAGGTTAGCCTTTGATTTTTAAACAATCAGGAGGCTACCCTAAGATTAAGAGGAATTCTAAGTTCATCCTTAATTTGTAAAAAATTAAGATGCATGATAAGTTTTAGGTTAGCCCTCGATTTTTAAGCGACAAGGAGGTGACCCTAAGATTAAGATGTGCTCTATACTAATCCTTGATTTTTAAGCCATGAGGATCCTACCTCATGATAAGTTATAGGTTAGCTCTTGGTTTTTAAGCAATCAAAAGGTTACTCTAAAATTAAGATGAGTTTTAGGTTCATCCTTTAGTTTTGAAGCTATCAAGATATTACCTCGTGATAAACTTTAGGATAGACTGGTTTTTAAGCAACCATGAGGCTACCCTAACTCAAGTTGAGCTCAAGATTTGCTCTTGGATGTACCTCATATTAAGATTATGATAATACTTGATTTTTAATCAACCAGGTGGCTACCCTAAGTTAAGATGATCTCCGAATAAACTCTTGATTTTTAAGTAACCCAGATATTACCTCAAGATATGCTTTAAGACAACCCTTGATGTAGTTTTGATTTTTAAGTAATCAATATACTATCATAAACCAAGAACCAAGCAAGTAAGTATTAGATAGCCTTTGATTTTCAAGTAATCAATGTGCTACCCTAAGCCCAAGGATCAAGCAAGTAAGTATTAGATAGCCTTTGATTTTCAAGAAATCAATATGCTACCTTAAGGACATGAATCAAGACAAGTATGTTTACCTAAGAACTAAGGTCCTTATATAAGGATAAAGGCAAGGACCAAGAATAAGAACAAATGATAAGAACTAGAACATGGAACAAGATTCAAGTTATCAAGACTAAGACTAAGAAAGCAAAATTTTCAAACTAAGTCCTTAGATCAAGAAAAAAAAAAAAAAAAAAAAAAAA
>NW_019272035.1:3079511-3090785 GCF_002738345.1 Cucurbita maxima | reverse complement strand
AAAAAAAAAAAAAAAAAAAAAAAAAAAAAAAAAAAAAAAAAAAAAAAAAAAAAAAAAACTATGAACCCTCGACCACGATCCTTGGGTAAGACCATGACAAGAACTCAAGAACAACAACTAAGGGCTTAAGTACTCAAGATAAGAATAGGAACAAGTCAAGAAAGAGCATGGTACCCTAGCACACTCTAAGGACACGAGTAGTCTCTTACTCATTCTTTGTACTAATTCCCTTTCTCTCATGTTTTTAAGGTGACAAGAAGGAGTTGGTTGAGGATGGAAGTGGATCTAGAGCAAATGTCATACAGAGTCATCCCAACTGTTTTAATATTCATAATTTTTTGCTTACCGAACCTAATGTATTCAAACTTTATCTTAGATATGTAAATAAAATATATTTATATTTTTTTTTTTATTTTATTATTACTTTTTTTATGAACAAAATTTATACGGAAAAATCAACAATAATGAAAAACAGTTTGAGTATTAAAGATAATTTCTTTGCTTCCACGGTTTTGTCGAATAAGAGAACAACTATGTATGTAAAATCGCCAACTAAACAAAAATGTAAATAATTAATAACAATTTTTTAATAAACTAAAATCACGCCGTCAACCTAGCTCTCACTTAAGCAGAGAAATCAATCTCTTAATCATGTAAAATTGGAGTTATCTCTTGTTGTTGTTCTTTAGTGGAAGTTCCTCAGCTCTCTCGTCTGCCTCTTTGTGCTAATCCATTCTTTTTTTGTCTTTTTTTCCTTCTTCTGTCAATAACCACTGAATTAGGGTTCTTCTTACTCATGCTCTCTAATTTTACCGACTCTTTTGCGTCTTTTCCATTTTTCAATTTTGTGGCTCTCCTTTCTTTTTAGGTTTGAAAAATGCCGTTGTCGAGGATCAAACCTGAGTCAACCGCATGACAGGTGGGAATACTTACTACGGTACTAAAACAAAAACAACGGATTTGTTAAGTTTTGTAGATTATACAATTTTTTTTCTTTATATTCTTAGTGAGATAATTTGTGGGATAAAACCTTATTTATTCATTTGCTTTATTGGTTCTATATCTTAATCCCACTCTGAAGAGGTCCAAGCTTTCATTTATTTTATTTTCTCTTATTAAGAGGTTATGAATTGGCTTCGAACCCATTTCTTCATCAACCCGACTCGATCCATAATTTTTTTAGACCAAAATAAGAGCTCAACATCCTAGATTTTTCACTTCATATATTACTTCAAAATTTTCTTTACCTTATATTTACTTTTATTCCATCTTTATTTAATTTTTTCGTTTTAATTCTTATAAAGAATCGACTTGTTCGTAATGATTATATCAATTTATACCGTTTATCGTGTAGTACATAAGATTACACCTCAAAATCTATAGATTTATATGTTCATAAAAAACTTGCAAACTTATAGTAACATCAAAAAGTATAATTTAATTGAAAGATAAAATTTGAAATATTAAAAATATAAAAGACAAAACCTATTTGATTTAAATGGTTTAAATTAATATTTAATATATTAATTATATTAAATGTAGTAAAGAAAAATATATTTAGTGGAGAAATATATTTAATTTTAAGTGTTTAATTTAAATTTATGTATCACAAGATTTTATTTATTGTATTTGATACGTTAAATATTAATATAATTAATATATATTTGATACATTTAATTGAAAATGTATATTTAAAATTTGAATAAAAGTCAAATTAGTTAAATATTTATTCATATATTTTATTATATTGATTGAAATAATATTATATCATAATAATATATTATTTAAAAATATTCAAATCTCATAAAATATCTTAATATATTAAATATATTAAAAATATAAAATAATCTGACAAATAATTATTTCTCACTTACACAAGTAAGATTGATAATATCAGCTTGAATTATTCTAAATACTCAAGCTTAATCTTTCGCTAAAAGAAAATACAAATACTTTTTTACTATATTTTCGAGTCGGTTTTACATAATAACATAATAAAACCTTTCCATTTGTAGGGTTGGTAACATTCATACTTTAGTACTATAATTAGCACTATGTAAATGTAACCTTAAATAAATAAAAATGATAAAATACAATGAAGAAACACCATGACTCGGTTGGTTTCTTGTATTCAAAGCGTGCTACTACATTTATTAGATTGCAAGTTGACTTGGCTTCACCACATAATACATTTGAGAGATGGTATTCAGAATCACAGTGTTTTCTCAAACTTGAGTGCATCTCTTGCTTTTGCAACAATACTTCACACGAAAATTCGAGGACAAAGATATGAATCAAGTAATCTCAATTATACAATATTAATGTCACATTAAAAAGAATCGAGCTTCATTTATTATTCATTTTTATAGATAATTAAAAACTAGATTCATGGAGTTTATTTAATGTATTTTAAGTTTTAAGACCTTTTCTTTTTTTAGGTTACATTTACACGGTAGCTAATTAGGGTCATAAAGTACTAACCTTAGAAACTCTTGAAATGCTGTGTAAGGTCGAGGGTTTCACTTTGAGGCTATATAAATTCATGCCTGTTATTTTTGTAGAATAGACTTAGAAAATATAATAAAAAGAGCGTAAGGTCAAGGGTTTATTAAGCTCTCAAAGTAGAAGTTCTAGAGGTATCCTTTCTAGGACATATCGTGTCAAGAGACGGAATCAAATATATTTTATTTATTTATCTAATAATTTAAACCTTTCAAATTTTTTGTTTAAACTAAATTAAACCTTTTGATGTTAGTATAAACTTACGAGAAAGAAATAAAAGGTAAATATTTTAAAATAAGATATGTAGTAAAAAAAATCTTTCATTAAGAAGGTTTGTTTTGGTCTAAACAAATTGTGGATTTAATTTGTGTTCAAACTTTTTAATAACTGAAAATAAAATAATTGAAAGAGATAAAAAAGAATAAAACAAATAAATAAATAAGCTTTCTTCTCATAGTTATTAAATAATAATAATTGATCAAACTGACAAATGAGTCGTTGTAGTATAGTGGTAAGTATTCCCGCCTGTCACGCGGGTGACCCGGGTTCGATCCCCGGCAACGGCGTTTTCCTTTTTATTTACCAATTTATTAGCTCTAAACGGTTCGTTTAATACGTTACGTGCAACTCCTCCTTTGAGACAAGTAATTTCATGTATTTATTATTTTTTCTAATAAAAAATAAATTAAAGAAATTTCTTTGAATAATTTACATATTATTGAAAATTAAGTCTTAAATTTTAAAATAAAAAAAATAAATAATGAAAGTATACAAGTAAAAGATTGATTCCACCCGTTTAAAGTTTTAGGTACGATATAATTATGATATAAATTATTGTTGAATTTAAACCTATTTGGTAATAAATAAGTATACAAGACTATTTGGTGGTTAATGGGTAATAAATAACAACTTTGAATTTCTCTCGTGTTAAGCCTTATGAGTTTAACGTAAATATGATTAATATATGACTATATTATTAGAAACTAAATCATTTTAACAGGTTAATTGTAACTACGACTATGGAATTGTTAGCATGTCTATGCTTGCTTATATCTAATATAGAACCTTTGTTGCGTTTACATGATTCTTGGCCTCGTAGTAAGTTGCATAGTTGGAACTATTAGGATTAATCTTAATAGTAAACTTGTGTCGAGTGGCAAGGGTCCACATAGCATGGTATAGGTGACTGTCCTCCCTTTATGTTTAACTCATGGATACCTTTGATGGATATTCAAATATCTTGATAAAGACTATTAAAGAGTTATTAATTAATCTTTAATAGTAAATAATACGAGGATATGGGATATATATTGACCGTGTGAGTTGGTTGTGCTAAGGTAGCGTCCTAGATGCATATGTTTTGTAGGGTCATTAAGTCATTATGTGAAGATTGTGCATGTCTCGTCCTGATTTTTTCAACTCTCTGAACATGAATCGTAAGCTGAGGCAAATTAGACGATACAAAAGTACAATAAAGTTTTTTTCACTTTTTAACTAAAGAACTTAAAACATACCTTACTTATATATTTGCATTATCCAAAATAAATTTAAGTTTGAATACAATAAAGAAATGCAAAACCGTTAACAAAACCACACAAATTATTGGAGACTCTAGGTTTAGATCTCTATATCACCTGCTCTAGATCCACTCTCATCCTCGACCAAGTTCTAGTTACAACCTAAAAACATGTAAGAACTAGAGCGAGTATAATACTCATTAAGTAACCTACTTATAGACTCTTAATCGTGTCCATGGAGAATGCTACGGTATTATGTTCTATAATTTGACCAAAGGCTTAACATGGTTTCTATTTTAAGGATCTTAGTCCTAAGTCCTAGTCATGATACTTGGTCAATCTGATGTAGAGCCCTAGCTTATGCACTTGTTTGATCTCTCCTAATTGGATGAAGAAAAATAGATCTCACTAGACTATCCATTTCCACTCCATACACCATGCATAACACTAGTCCTCATCATATTCCACTCCCGTAGAAGACCTACTAGGTCACATGGTCGGTGGATACCATGAACCTCTTCATAAACTTTAATATATGATATCATGTCAACCTATCATAAACCTTTGCGTAAGTCATTCACAATATCATACGTAAGGCTCATATTAAGTTTCAAGCAAATTGGAGTTCCTTAGGGTCATAATCATGTTAACTTTTATTTTCTTTTAAATTATTCAATTTAGTAACTTTTTAATGTTGTAAACTTGAAATCTATGTTACATAAATTGTATAATTATATAATTATTGATAATAAATAATTTTGTGCAATTTAATTAATTACTTTTTAAAAGAAAAAAAATCACATCAAAAAAACTAAACCAGGTCGTTGAAAAGTAAATAAGTACATATAACTCATTTATTAAACAAACCGTTTTGAGCAATTAAATGTAAAATAAAAAGGAGAATGCCATTGTCGGGGATCGAACCTGAGTCACCCGCATGATAGTAGGGGTGTATATGGTCCGGGTTAGGTTGAGTTGACGGATTTTTTTGACCCAATCCAAAAATTCGGGTTGGTTGGATTGGTAACCCAACCCAACCCAAAACTTTTCACAACCCAACCCAACCCAACCCTCTATTTTCGGGTTGGGTTGTCATAATTTTTTTTAACCTTTATTTATCCATAATTTATAATTATTCGGATACAATCTTAAATAAAATACATTAAAAGTTCACAAACAAACACAAATTAATCCAAAATTATTCGCACAAAAAAAATCAATAAAAAACAACTAGCGAAAATTGTAACGTATTAACATAGTTCAACATTGTCATAAAATTAAATACCGCTATTCGCACAAAAAAAATCAATAAAAAACAACTAGCGAAAATTGTAACGTATTAACATAGTTCAACATTGTCATAAAATTAAATACCGCTAAATGCCAACATTTCTTAAAATAAGAAAAAATATAAAGATATATCATGAAATTAAATAACCAATAATTTGTATTAGTTTAAACATATTATTTATATATATAGCCAAAGGAAGAAAAATCGAACCGATTTAGTTCGGGTTCAGAAACACTCAACCCTTCTAATTCGGGTTGGGTTGGTCCGTGTTGTCGGGTTGAATGTACACCCCTACATGACAGGCAGGAATACTTACCACTATACTACAACAACTCATTCGTTAATTATTTTCATATTATTATTTATTTTTATTATTCACGGATAGATTTTTAAAGGTTTAACTGCAACAAACCAACAAAATAAGAACTCAAGATACTACACTACATATCTTTTTTTCAAATTTTTCTTTACCTCATATTTGCTTTTATTTCTTCTTTATCTAATTTTTTCGTTTCAATACTCGGGAAAGATCGACTTGTTCGTAATGGTTATATCAATCGATATAACTTATCTTGCAGTGCATAAAAGTGCAACGCTAGATCTGTAGATCTGTAGGTTTATAAATCCTTCTTGCAAACTAATAGTAACGTCAAAAGGTTAAATTTAGTTGAACATAGAGAAAAATATATTTAATTTGAAGCGGTTGAAATTAATATCAATATAAATGAAAATTTATATTTCATTTGAAGGGTTTAAATTAAAATTTAATATATTAGATATATTAAACATAAATAAATTATTTAGTGTATTTGATAAGTTAAATATTAAAATAATGAATGCATCTAATGAGATATTTTATAATATTTAAATATGAAATTATATCCAAATATTTAGATATTCAAATATATCATTTGTGATAATGTTTATCGACCATTTCTTTGTGCATTTTAAGATTAATATGGAACATGAAACTCATTTTCGAGATATTTTAAATATGTTGAGTTCAGACAAGTAGTTTATGAATCTCTCAAAGTGTAAGTTTTGTAGGTATTTTTTCTAGGACATGTCGTTTCAAGAGAAAATATCACAATAGACCCACTAAAGTGAAGATTGTAATTAGTTATAAACACTTATGTGAGCTTGCAAGAAGGCTTTATAAACTTACAGATCTATAGATCTAGCGTTGCATTCTTGTGCACGGTATAACAAGTTGTATCGATTGATATAATCATTTTTAACAAGTCGATCCTTCCCGAGGATTGAAACGAAAAAATTACATAAAGAAGGAATAAAAGCAAATATGAGGTAAAGAAAAATTTGAAAAAATGACACGTAGGGAACAATGCAGTATCTTGAGCTCTTATTTTATTTATTTGTTGAAGTTAGACTTTAACTCATCTAATTTAAACACTCGGGTGGATGAGAAAAAAATATGTTCGAGACGATTAATAAAATTTTTTAATAAGAGAAAATAAAATAAATGAAAGAATAAATCAAATAACTAAATAAATAAGGTTTCTTCCCATAAACTTAAAAAAGAACTCTGACAAGATCAATAAGTAATTAAGTCGTTGTAGTATAGTGATAAGTATTCCTGCCTTCGATCCCCGGCAACGAGAACACCAAACCTATTACTTTTATCAAAATGGCAATTGGTGGACCAAATAAATTTTTGTTCTCACACTGAAATTTATGCATATACACTAAAAGAAGAGTTTGATCCCAATGAGATGATAACTTATTGTGAGGCCGCAATTGAGATAGCGTGACAGAAGATTACGTAAAACGAGCTTGAAGCAATTGAAAAAAATAAGACGTGGGCACTCATTGATTTACCACTTGATCACAAAGCCATCAGTTTAAAGTGGGTGTTTAAGATCAAGAAGAATAGTGAAGGAAATGTCATCAAGTACAAAGAACATGGGTGGGAGGAAGTTGATTTTGATGAAGTCTTTACACTCGTGAAGTTGATTTGTGTCCTCACAGCTCAACATGGGTGGGAGGTTTATCACTTAGTTGTCAAAACAACATTCTTAAATGGCGACCTCCAAGAAAAAATATATGTTGCCCAACTTGAAAGTTTCATCATCAAAATCGAATAACACAAATGTACAAGTTGTCAAAGGCCCATTATGATTTACGACAAGCATAAGGGCGTGAAACATATGACTAGACAAGAGCTTGAAGAGTCTCAATTTCACGAAGTGCTTGCAAGAGCATGCAGTGTATACAATAAGTCATGGAGCTGAAGCACTCATATTTGGTGTGTACTTTAATGACTTGATTGTCACTAGTATAAATGTTGAAGAAATCAAAGAGTTCATGCAGCAAATGATGAAATAATTTGAGATGACTGACCTCTAGTTACTCATGTACTATCTCAGTATTGAGGTGGTCAGAAGAAATATTGCATCGTGCTAAATCAATTGGCCTAGGCTAAAAAGATGTTGCAACCATTTAAGATGGAAGACTACAACCCAACCAAGTATCCTATGGAAGCAAAGTTACAGCTTGAAAAAAAACGCTGAAGAAAACTTGGTGAATTCCACCAAATATAGGCGCGTCATCCAAAGTTTAAGCTACTTGACTCATATTCGTCTCGATCTTTCATATCATAGGTTGTCAAAATGGTGAGTAAGGTAGGTACATGGAAAAGTTTATTGTGATGCATCATCAAGCGGTCAAGCACATTCTTCGCTATGTAAAGGAACCACAAGCTATGGATTGAAGTACCAAAGAGGGATAGGATCTAATGAAGTAGTCAATTTTACTGTAACTGATTTAGTTGGAGACATCGACAATAGAAAAGGCATTGCATCAATGGTGTTTTATCTCAATGAAAATGTGATCACTTTTCAATCTCAAAAGCAGCGAACTGTGACATTATCTTCTCGTGAAGCCGAGTTCATGGCACTAACTACTACATCGTTCCAAACATTGTGGTTAAGAAAGTTGTTGAGAAAAGTGATTGAAAGTGAGCTAAAGCTAGTAACTCTGTACGTTGACAATAAATCTACAATTTCATTGATGAAAATTCAGTGTTTCATGTACAATAACAAACACATCGGCACTCGCTTATAGTAGAGGCTAAACAATGTGTAAATACTCCTTCACCTCACCAAAATTTCATTTGAAGCAAAGCAAACGTGTAGTATATTCTTCGGAATGTATTGTAATAGCTACCTGCTAACTATAACAACAACCTTGACTCTCTTAAAGTCAGCCTCTATATTAACTTACTCAATAATAACATATTAGGTATGTGTCGTATTTCTACTCAAAACATCACCAGTTACGTTGAGCTTACCAAGATTATATAGTACCTTCACATTATAACCCTGACCAACTTTAGCTATCGTTGTTGGCTCACTTCTTAATAAACAAATATTTCACGCATTTATTATCCGGTGCAAATCTGAATCCTCAAATCATACAAATAATTTATCCATTTTTTCAACGTGAAGACCACAATAGTCAATTCTAAGTCATGAGTTAAATAGTCCAACTCATAACATTTCAACAGATAAGACAGGTAATAAAGTAACATAAAAAAAACTCCACACCTAAATTTATGTAGTCTCGAGACCTAGAGTTGTACTCTATGCACGATAGAACAAGTTATGTTTATTGATATAATCATTGCACCAAAAAAAAAAAAAAATCTCCTTCACAATTTTTTTTAAATTAATATAAGATTTTTTTTTTTTTTTTTTTTACAACTATACTAACAACACATTTGTTAATTAAGCACAAGGAAGTTAAAATAAATTATTTAAAAAGCTAATATATGTAGATAGAATTGTGCTGGGAGATCGAGCTCGGGTCACTCGCATGACAAGCGAGAATACTTACCACTATATTACAACAACCCATTTGTCTACTGTATATAAATTTATTATGGTTTTGGTGAATCGAGTCCCTTTTTAATTTTGTGGGAAGCTTATATATTTATTTATTTGTTTTATTCTTTTTATATCTCGAAGATGTTAAACCTTTCATTTATTTTATTTTCGCTTATTAGAAATGTTTATGAATTGACTGGAACACATTTTTCTAATCAACCCGAGTATTTAAATTATGAAATGATTTTAATTACAACTTAAGTATACCGGTAAGAATGTACATAAGTTGAATACAACTTTGAGTAGATGAATTACAGGTAGGTTACGTTTAAGTTATATATTTACTATGTCCTACTTTAAAACTAGTGATCAATATCATATGGAAAGATGTGACTAATGTGGGGATAGTTAGAGTACTTGTGAACTCACTCTTAATTGTGAACTCATCCTGGTGCGCGAGGATCTGCATGGTATTTTCGAAAGATAGAATCACATTAGTGGTTGTCAACTAATCTTAGTAATGAACTTGTCTCGATTGATGTGGGTTCACATTTGTGCTTAGTGAGAATATTTGCTAAAACCATCACACCTAAATGGTGAGAAAGTTCTTTATTTATAATTAAATAAATTACACGGATATGTAAGGAGTAATAAATGGGAAAAAACAATAAATGAAAGATATCTATGGTAAAGAGTAATGAAAGACAAGTATCAAGATATTTTCTTGTAATAAAATATCAAATATGATATATATAGTAAACTATAATTTAACACTCGATAAAGATCAAAACCATGTTGATTCTTCAAATAACTATGATTACACATGACATACAAACATCCACAATGATTAAAGTACTATGAACGACTTTTTAAGTACTCAAAAGTATTTTTATTTACACTTTAAAACACTTTTTTAGCACTTAAAAAGTCATTACAAGCACGTCTAAAATGTATGACGTTTGTATATATGAGATCAAACCAAAGCGAAGTAATGAAAAGGGGTGGAGAGTGATAAGTTGGTGGTTCCTTGACATGAATATTGCAAGTGCAAGTAAGGATTAGGATCAACAAAGGAGAGTAGCGCTCTACCTTCATCCATGGGGTACTCCTCTTCCATTTCGGCATCTCCATTGACGTTTACAACGTTCTTCTCCATAAGGTGTTTGAAGAGGGACGACTTGAGGAGAAGGCCAAGCGCTGTGCGAGGGGACGTTCGTGGGGCAGTCGGAATAAATGCGCTATTACTTGTAGTATTGGTATCAATTGAAAAGGACAATGGTGGAGAAGGCTGCATTGGGTTTGGGTTAAGCCACCTTATGTAGCTGCTCAACTCGAAGTTGGTCACTGCGTTGAGGCCTCTATATTCGATTGCTGCTATGTCGTATGCCCTCGCTGCCTCCTCTTGTGTACCTACAAGTTATCAACGCTTAACCCTTATGAACCATTGGAAATTAATAAATTTTGGAGTTGAAATACTCACCGTAAGTTCCAAGGTATAAATACTTGTTGCCAAATACCCTTCCAATTCTTGCTTCCCACCTCCCATTGTGATGGTGTCTGCAAAATCGACTCTCTTCATATCAAATTTGTTCGGTCGAAAGAGTAGATGTTCAAATTTTTCTATAATAGTCCAAGCCCACCGCTAGCAAATAAGTCCTCTTTGGACGACTTCCCCTCAAGATTATAAAAAAATCGATGTGGGATCTCACAATCCACCCCCTTCGGGGCTTAGCCTCCTCGCTGACACATCGCCTTGTGGTTTTGATATCATTTGAGATTTCCTTTCCGAGCTTCCCTTTAAGGTTTTAAAATGCGTTTACTAGTGATAGGTTTCCACACTCTTATAAAGAATGTTTTGTTCCCCTCTCCAATAGATGTGAATCGTTGAAATTAAAAAAAAAAAAAACGTTTATGAGTGATATTACCTCGCAACTCCTCGATATTTGGATACACCTCTAGAGAAACCACTGCTTCTCCTGCAAGAGGGAGTGGAACCAAAATGTATTATACGTTAGTTTTTCTTATCGAGACTCGTAAAATTGAAGTCTAACTCGATAACTCGTTGGTTTTTTTTGGTTAATTTTTTAAATTTTCATCCGAACAAAAAAAAAAAAAAAAAAAA
>NW_019272035.1:3039856-3079463 GCF_002738345.1 Cucurbita maxima | reverse complement strand
AAAAAAAAAAAAAAAAAAAAAAAAAAAAAAAAAAAAAAAAAAAAAAAAAAAAAAAAAAAAAAAAAAAAAAAAAAAAAAAAATAGATAATTGTTAAATAGAGTGTAAATTATTGGATTTAATCACCTTCTTAAAGAGGCCAAGTATTCCTCCTTTGTCACACTTTTCATTATCTTAATCTCCTTCTCATAATCAGATACCTGCACAAAATAATGATCCATAAAAATCTGAAAATTAAATAATTTTGAATATAAAAAATAAAAATTAGAAAATTAAATAGAATTTAATGGTACCGAAAAATTAGTGAAAGTGGAGGTTCCCCAATATTTGAGTGCAGCTAAGTCATATGCTCTAGCAGCTGATTCTTCTTCATCATAAGCTCCTATTTTTCATTTAAACACGTTTATAAGATGTTTTTATTTACATACTTTAATCATATTTAAATATAATTTAATTGCGTTTTAACAAACTTACCTAAATAAACTGTTCCATTTGTTTCAAATGGGTGATCATCATCACCATCACCATCACAACACAAACAAGAAAAGTTATGAGCTTAGCCATCCATAAACACCATATTTATGAAGTTAACCTGAATTTACCTTGCTTTCCTTTCTTCCTTTGTGTTGGATTCCATGACCCTTTGTCCCATAAGTGAGCTTCAAAACGTCCCGTCCATCGATGTCTGCTCGTTTTTAATTTACTCAACAATCTCGAACTATCTAATCTAATATATAAAGATTGGGTTGGGTTGATTTTTTATTTAGTTTGGTTGGAGTGGTCAGGTCAACCTGACCAACCCGAAAATAGAGTTACAACTCAACCCTATCTTGTTAGACGAACAGAACTCTCCACGATGGTATAATATTGTCCACTTTGAGCATAAGCTCTCATGGCTTTGGTTTAGGCTTTCACAAAAGACCTCATACCAATGGAGAGAGTATTCTTTGTTTATAAATCCATGATCATTCCCTGAATTAGCCGACGTGGAACTTTCATCCTCCAACATATCTTACTTTACTTCTAAATACATAAAGAGTATTTAACGTTTCTAACCGATGCTAATGCTGTGTTTCATTTGTAAATATTTGATATTTGAATTTTATGAGCGGTTATTAATGTAATAATAATTCTGTGTTGTCAATAAATATGATTTTTTTTTTTTAAGAAAAAGAACAATATGACAACCCACCACCTAACTCAATCTAACTAGAAAATACTAAAAAAAGGAACAACATGACAAGTCTAACTCAATTGAACAGAAGTTTGAGTTAGATTATGGACTCTATTCTAATTGCTCTTGTCACCAACTCAACCAACCAAAATTTTCGAGTTGGTCCAAAAGATTTTTCCTATCCTATCCAACCTAACTCGTGTACACTCCTAAATTCAACATTCTACTCAAGCTCCGACATAAACTCCACTTATGAAACCCAACGGGTGATTTGTATAGTAGTTTAGTTTTTATTTTAAGTAGTTGTCAATATATTCTCAATACCTGCTAACTCCACGAAACCTGGAGCTTCTTTTTGTGGCAGTGGATTGATCTGCCGCTGACTTGGGTGGTTGACGGCTTCCCTTGCAGCTTCTCCGCCGTCTCCTTATGCAGTTGACGGCCACGGAATCAGTTTTGAAAGAACAGAACTCTGAATTTAGAACTGTAAAGTCCATATTAAATTCAATTTGAGTTCTGTTCCATGAAGAAAAAGGTGGAGGGGTTTGGGAGTTAATATAGGTTACTGGAGTGATGAGCTCATAATTAGCTTGTCTTTATGCTTACTTTGTCTTTCGATGTTTCCGATGATTACAATGTCATTCAAAGACTTGTCTTTTTAACATAAGTAGATGCCCCAAATCTGTCTAATTAGTAGTTTAGCTTTATTGGCAGCAGCTTTATTCTTCGATAACATCGAAGATCGATGATTTTATCAACTCTTTCAACTTTGTTTGAAAATGATTTGAACTTTTTGTTTTTGAAATTTGATTTAGAATTCAAATGAATTTCATGAAAATTTTATTTTTCTATTTTTAAAAAAGTTAGAGAAAGAAATTGGAAACGAGAAACAATAACGATTTCCTACCCTGTCTTAAATTTTGAATTATATATGATTCTACTAAAATGGTTTATGGTTAATATTTCAAAATGAAATCGATATTATATATTGACACCATTGATAAAAGTTTAGAGACTAAATTTGTAATTAATTATACTTAAATTTATTATAATTATATCTTGAATAATAATAACTTAAGTTAAAATCAATAACGACGAAGTTTTTTTTGTACTAGTTTTCTCAATTGAGTGAATTGAGATATGTATAATGCATGACTAAAATGCTATATGTTATTTTGGGGAAGATCATCCTTTTATTCTGTTAGTCACTTTGATCGGTTGAGTGGTGGCCCTTCTACTTCCACGTTGGATCATTAAGGCCGGCTTTCATACTTTTCGATCTTATTTACTAATTTGTTTTTTTTTTTTTTTCTCTATGGGCATATTCCGTACACTAGAGGAATTTATCTTACCTATCCCAACAAGTTTTACTAGTAGCTTATCCTATTCTCTTCCCCCAAAAAACTTAGACCGATTGATAATATAGTTGAATGAACGAAGACTTTTCTTATCTAGGGTTGTTTCCTATTCTTCGACTTGATGCTATTGATAACTTCTCTTTTTTTGGTTGAAAACTTTAATCCTATGCTCTTTGGTTAATGATAAGTAGATAGGCACAATCATTACAAGTTTGAGATTTTGATGGATAAGATGGATTAGAGTTTGGCTTAGAGAAAACCACATGAGACAGATTGGTTTAGCATTTAGTGTAATAAGACGACAACATTTGAACTTGTCGGTTGTGTGTTGTAAGTAAGCTTTTTATGGCAACAACATTGGATTCTTCACCCAATCAGAGATTGAGTGTCTGATGGTATGCCAATGTTTGTGTCGGATATGATACGTTATTTTCTATGCTAATACATTATCTGATAGATCCTTCCAAATAATTCTACTCTCCACCATGAAAATGAAATTGTTACTAAATAAGATTATTTTATAAGTAGATGGGTTCTTATTTTGGATCGATTTTGTTTAAGATTTATTTAAGGTTAAGTATAGGAATAGCATGCCCAATTCTATCAAATCGATCATATTCAAGGTTTACGACTGTTCACTTAGAGACCAATTCTTATCAACCTTAAATCATCATTCAAAATTTAGGGTATGTTGGAGCAACGACAAGGAAAGAGATTGTGACAAGCAAGATTTCGTCATTCATCATTTGTGGTTTTCTATGGCAACATAACGACAAGGGTTTTCATGGTTTCTCTTGGTAAAATATCTTCATCTTCCGTCGGTTTTTTGGTTTTCGAGGGATATAAAGGATCATTGGTACATATTATATTTCATATATTTTTCTCAAATTTCAATCCACAAACTTGACAAATGAATTGTAACGCCCCTAATTTTCTTTAACCTAATTATTGATGTCACCCATGCATACATAACTCATTAAGCGGAATTTCATCATAAATAACTTTGGAAGAGTCTTTCATAAACATTCATAAATCCAAACAAAACCTAAACTCCAAAAATAAACTTCAATAACTGAATTCAAAATAAATCCAAATAAAACAATATTTGGATGCTATAACTTAAAACAGTCTAATAAAACTAAACTCCTAAAAATATCCCATCTCCAACTTACATGGTGTCCTCAGCTCGGCCTGTCAATTGTACATTGGTCTCTTGCCTTTACCTAAAAAATGTGGAATCACCTGCCAGTATTTTATGAAATACTCAGTAAGTCACCCCACTGTTGAGGTTAGGAATGCAAACACATGCAACATATGAGCGGGACCTAACTTTTCATAGCCTTGGGTGCTTTTATATTCCGGGTAGGGTTGAGTGTGTGGTACTCCTTCACACATCGCTCATGTACGCGTATACGGACCCACCAGGCGGGCTCGTAAACATACCCCCTGGGCCTGACTTAATCGGGCACAACGTGTTACACGTCGCCGGACATCACAGAACAGAAAAGGGCCCGCATGATATCATGACGAACATAAATATCGTAATTCATCCTTTCGTAACATAAATGGGAAGAATCCCGATGCACGTGACATAATATATGCATGAGGTCCCTTAACATATCTAACATGACATTACATAAGCAATGCTAACATTGCATATACGTTTCTTACATTACATGGCATCTCACATGACTTACCTTACATGGCATATTACATAACATGAAAGTACATTCCAGTTGCATAAACGTCTCATGACATGACTCGATAATATTACATGTATCCATGACATCGATCAACATTTTCATGACATATATTACTAACATATCATTCATAACTTCACATAACATAAACAGTCAATAGTCAACATAAACCATTACGTTCTAGCATAAACTGTCACATAATTCATTCATCATATAGTCATATCGCATAATAAAACATGGTGCATGCAGGGGCCACAAGGCACGCACCATCATACAACACGTAGTAAGCTAACTTCAACAGTAAGGTCACTTACCTCGATGGTCTTAGTTGAAGTCACTCACAACGAGCTAATCCCAGCAGTTAAATACGTCCTATGATAACCACATAAAAACTTAGGAACCTTTCATAACATACCCTACCTAAACTTCATGCTATTTCTCAAAATAAACCCCCGACCTAATCTGTCTTTAACTTTTAGGAACCATACTGACCTCGGATGGTAAAACTAAGAGGAGAAACGGCTTCGGAAGGGCCAAAAACCTTGAAATCGATATATTATAGTGATACCTTTCCGCTAAGCCTAGTTTCCGAGCCGGCCAACTAAGCCGCCAAGTCGAGCTGCGGGAATTAACGGAACTCCGTTCTCGTACATGTGCGAGCCGACCCGCACTGTGTACGCGTGCGAAGCTGCTGGAGCTGCTGGGTGTGCATCTGTGGCTCGACCCTATTCCAAAAACCTTGCCTTCCTTACCCGACAAGTGACGAAACTCTAGTTTTTGCCTTCCCGATTCCGGCAACACGCCGACAATCCCACAACGTCCTCAACACCGATTTCCAACGGTCAACCTTCTTTAACACAATGATCCCAACATCAATGCCTTACTTCTACTCGATTCTTCTTCCGAAGAGTAACCCCAACGTTCCGAAAGGAAAGTTTGGAGAGAAAATTGTTTTCAATGGAGGTAAAAGGTTGGGCATGGGAATATAAAAATAATATGAAGACATTTGCATTCTAGGATTTTAGGATAAGAAAACTCAGAGAAATGTTTCAATTAGCTAATAAAAGCCTAGCAAGAATCCTTGGATTTATGGAGAGATTACATTTAATTATTTATTTTATTTTTAGGTAATAACTTCTTTGTTTGAAATTGCATTTTTATGGCGAGAATAAATGCATAACATAATATTTTGTCATATATAAAAATAAAAATAAAAATCAACCGAATAAGGTAAAAATGGAAAATCTGAATCGTTACATGAACAAAACGTTCTTTTAAAGGGTTTCTATCGTGACCCGATTTTCGAGAATTCGAGAAATCAGACAATGATGAAAAGATGAAAGTAAAAACAAATAGAATAAAAGTAAAATAAAACAAGTAATTAAATTTGTAACGAATACCGTGAAATTTCGCACGATTTAAAATCATACCATATCATGAACAAAAATCAAAATCCAAATAAGTAGAAATATAACATAGGTACTACTCTAGTTATTTACAAATAGGGTACGGGTGCAAGGAAGCAAAAGAATACAAATCATAACCCAAAAGAAAGGACCACAAACTGACACTGATGTCTTGGGTTGATACCACTTTGTGACGATTTAGTTTCTGAGCATCTCTCCACCTCGATTGGTACCTAAAAAAAGAGGTAAAGAGGTGAGTCTAAAAATACTTAGTAAGAAATCTACCTTTAGGCTCTTATCGCATCCTTAATCTGATAAGTTTCAACAAGCTTATCATAGGGCTCTAAGAAGTTTGATCGTTGTTCAGGTATCTTCTAAACTGCACATCATAGTGGCGCCTTATCATAAGTTGAACATGTAGTCCCTCATCTCCTCTCAAAGTGGGTTTCCTCCACACACAATAGTAGCCCCTCTATATATTATTTATACAGTCTCTCGTCCCCTTTCAAGGCAAGTTATTATACACACAATAGTGATTCCACATGTTATCTACTTATATAGTCCCTCGTCCTCTCTAAAAGTGGGTTATCATACATACAATAGTATTTCCTCGTATTACCTACTTATATAGTCCCTTGTCGCCTCTCAGGGAAGGTTATCATACATACTTCTTATATCAACTACTCGTGCAGTCCCTCATCCCCTTTGAAGGTGGGTTATACTCTACAGATAGTGAGTTTCGGGTCAATATTTATGTAGTTCCTTGTCTCCTATCAGGGTCGGTTATATCCTACACACAATAACTCTTCAAATAGTTCTGCTTACATCACCATCGATCTTATAAGTTTTTATTTCACCTTGGGTGCCATGAAGATTTATTAAGTTCTAGGTTGCCAAACTAGATTACGTCACATCCTCGCATTTGGTCGCTCGGAGTTAGCTTCTCGTGTTTCCTAGTTGCTAGGACAGCTAGGAGGCTATGAATCAAGTAACTTTAGTTAGTTTTCACATTTAGGTCAATCTTATTGTTAGGATAGATCCATTGCATATTTGTTATTTGTTATTTCTAAACTTTAATGGGGGAGTTTATATTTTGTATTTTAATTATGTTATTATTATATTTGCAATAAATTTATGAACATTTTATTCCATAGCAACTTTTACAGGAAAACAATGACAATCTTATATTAAAGAGAGAGTAGGTTCGTTACATAATTATTATCTAATAATTAAACACATCAAATCTCTTCATATTACTATTTATGCACTTATCTCATTGAATGGCTTCATTTTATTTTTCTTTGTCAAATTAATACTATGATTTTGGAATGGACCAATTGCATGTTGTCCAAACCTCGTCAAATCCAAGGATCTAAAGTTGGGCATGCCATGTGTCACAACCATATTAAGAATAGAGTAAGTTATGATCCTCACATGCAGACAGACAAGGGGACTACCTTCAAGTGGGGGCCATTCGACCACTTGAGGAATAAGAAAGACAAGTTTCATGATGTGATCGAGGAGAAAGGTGCATCATCCAACATACCATTGAAAGTGTGCATTGAAGCCAAGGTAAGGCATAAGTCAGATGAAGACAACAAATAGACAAGAATGTCAAAAATTGGCGCCGAATATGGCCCCGAGCCTTAACCTTAGAAATTGAAGTTTTGGTATGTGTTTTATCACACGACTTGGGAGTTAAGTATGTTTGTTTATATGAAATATAAATGTAGGTCAAATTTGGTGTCAATCAGACATCCAACGCATGCTATACGAGGCCATGACTGTTCTCCAAAATTATGTCTACTCCTACCATACTGAGTTAGCTTTCTACCACCGCTACTTGGTAGCCCATATGTATATCACTATGTGGGCAAGAATTGCAAGACAAATGTCTTGGGCATCTCCTTGAAATGATTTTTTTTAAGGATGGTGTTAGACGACACGAATGTGCCGACATTACGCCCCCAACCTATGTGTCAGAGGTTGATATATGCACCACCAATTTGATATAGTATCCGTAAATGACTCGAAATGGAAAACAGGAGAGTTCATGCCTTGATAGAACCTATATGGATAGATATTCGGGATGCCTCGACGATATAGTTGACTCACGGAGTTGGTTCTCAAGTGGACATGTTTCAGCAAGCTATGATGGTCAATGATACCACGAGACTTGGATGACATCATGATATGTAGGTCGTATTATTTGGAACCAAGATGACATGACGAGATGTAACGTCGCACATGAGAGACCTTGGCCTAGAGTAAAGACAAGGTCGAGTCTAGGAACTTGGCCTAGAGACATGGCAAGTTCGGCTAAAGTTGCCGACGATTGAACATGCATACACAGACGACGTGTGTGGCTGAACAAGCTTAGATTCCGCATGTGTTTAGTTTGCAAAGAAAAACCTCGCCTAAGGTTGGCAAAACCACAAAGCGAGGCAAAAAAATGGAAACAAGGCTTGAATTCTCATTAAGGTTTGTCTTCCGTGTGTCAAAATCATAATGTCGTATGGTTGAAAAAGTACAACAGTGACAAAATGCATCCAAATAAACTAATTGAAGTTAGGATCCTTCAAGTCGCATCTAAATGAGGCTTCTTCGAATTTTTCATGTATCGACTCATAAACCCTACTACATACCTGTCAAGTTAAAGTTAGGTAGATAAGGCTACCTACTAGTTGTTGGTATATCATTCCCCTCGTTCAACACTTTGTCTTCCTATGCACAGATCTTGGCATTTGGCTCCATCGGGGTTGACACTTTCTTGCGCTCTAGCATGCTGAACTTCTGAAGCATATCTCTTATATATTTTTGTTGGCAGAAAAACAATTCTTCATTGGTGCAATCAACTTCTATGCCCAATAGTTGTCCAATAAGTGTTTAAGCTCTCCTAGTTCTTTCAATTGAAAGCGATCAATAGATTTTCTCTTGTTTGATGAATTTCTCGTTAGTCGTCCACATAGACCAACATTATTGCCAATTTTCCTTTTTTTTTCTTGGATGAACAAGCGTGAGTTTGCATGTGCAATTGAATAACCACTTTGAGTAAGAAATTTAACAATATTACCATAACAAGCTCTGAGTGTTTGCTTCAATCCATAAAAAACTTTTCTAAACTTGCATATGTGATTAGGATTAACAACATTCTCAAATTTCTTTGGTTGGTTCACGTAGATCTCTCAATCCAACTCTCCATGTAAGAAAACATTCTTCACATTCATCTACTCTAATTTCTAATTCTTACCTTTCGCAGGTACTAGCAAAACTCGTACGTTAATAATCTTCACTACTGGATTAAACGTTACATCATAACCTAGTTCATGAGAGAACCCTTGAGCTACTAGTCAAACCTTATATCTCTCGATTGATCTATCTGGACGATGCTTTATTTTGTAAACCCACTTGTAAGAGATGAGTTTGACATTTCTTAGTCTTGCCACTAGTTCATAAGTTTGATTTTACTTTAAGCTATAACTTTTTCCTCCATCGCCTTCTGCCGAGCAGAATTTTGGGATGCTTCTTCACATGTCTTTGACTCTTTGACTCTATCTTCTATAATAGCTATGTTGTCACCAAGTTCGCTTGATTAAGTCACTTCTCGCTAACCAACATTTATGTCACTTGAATATTCAAGTACATCAATATTTGACCCGGTGTGTGCAATTTGCTCCTCTGACCACAAATTTCCACTATTTACTTTGATCACATCCAGAAATTATAAACTTGATTGTCTTCTTTTCAAACTTGCTACGTAGATGACTAGACATAAATACGTAGTAAAGGTAGCCAAATATTCATAAGTAGCTAACATAGGTTTCATGTCCCATAGTATCTCAAATGATGAGATGAAACCTAATCTTTGTTGGGAAGCTTGTTGATCACATGAGTAACGTTATAGCTTCAGCCCAAAATCTTCTTGAAACGTCATTCACATGTAGCATGTTTCAATAAATCAGTGCAAGATGTCGATTTTTTTCTCTATGCTACACTATTTTGTTGTGGTGTGTTGGTACATGTAAACTAATGACATATCCCAAACTTATGGAAATATTGATCAAACTCAAATGACGTGCATTCTCTATAAGTGTAGTGAATCAATACAAACAATTTTTTTAAAAAAATACGAGGTCGCCAGAGGACGCAAAAATTCCGGCAACCGCTAGAATTTTTGGATCCCACCCGACCACGACCTCGGTGGATCGTTAGGACGCCCCTAGCCTTCAGCCACGCTCCACTTGATCCCAGAATCACTTGTAACGAAGAAGTGAAGGAAAATACGAGAGAGAGTTATCGAGAATGCCGGTGAGGATTCGAAACGAAACCCACGATCGAAACATTCAAAACCGACGTCAAAACACCCAAGTTACACCGCAAAAGAGATCCCGAACGACTGCACATCAACCTAAAGACGTTTTGTGCCATTTCATACATGTCGTTGTCGGTAAACGAGGTCAAGATTTCGGGTTTCCTAAGCATTCCTAAATCTGTGATTATAGGCACACTTAAGCCACGAAACTCGAGGGAAGGAGGGAAGGAAGGCAAACAGAGAGGGAAAAATGACCAAAATCAACATCTAACGTTGCTTTATTGGGTACCTATGATTGGTTTTGATTTTTGTGGATAAATAAATCCCAGTACACCAATTCCCTTCAAATTGAAAACACAACTTCCAATTCAACATGTTTTTGGGGGGTTTTGTTGGGTTTGTTCATAAAATGGTGAATTAGTTGCACTGAAACTATCAAATATTTCTCAAAGCCGGTGAACCACTTCCCCTCCTTCTTCACTACATTTCTAAACATAAATATTAAAAATTTAAAATTGGTTCTTTGTTAATGACTTCAAAAAAAATACATAATACATTTTTATCATCAATTTAGCATTTTGATAGCTATAAAGAAACCCCATGAGTTCTTTATTTTAATTGGTTGGCCTAATCTACTATATATATCCTCTTGGGTCAACAAGGAAGAAGCCAAGAACAAGAGTTTATAATCAACAAAAGAAGAAAAACAAGAAGCCAATTCTTCCAGAACTCCCATGGCTGCGATCCTTCCGCCATGCTTATTTCTTCTCAACTCCATTCTTTTTCTCATTTCCATCCTTCCTCTTTCTTCTGCTCACTCCTCTCCTCAGAATATCCAAACTTCTTACCCTTTTCCACTGCCATTCCATTTCCCAACCATCAATAATACTACAGACAATCTCTCCATCTCCTGGAGAAGGTCGCCGCCGCCGCCGCCACCACATCCACCACTTCAAGAACCGAAGAGGATGACGAAACCGAAGCTGAAGCTCAAGAAAGCCACCATTGTAGCGGTGGCGGTTTCTACTTTAGCGGCTACCCTTCTGCTTTCTCTGGGTCTCCTCTTTTACATTCGAAGACGCATTCTTGCAAAACTCAAGGAACATCAAGTAGAGTCTCAAGAATTTACAAGATTCGAAGGAAACCTTAATGGATTGATTGTTGAAGAAGATGGTCTGGATGTGATGTATTGGAAGAAGAACAATGAAGAAGATGAAGAGATGGGTTTTTCAAGAGATGGATCAATCATCCCTGAGATTGTGCAAGAAACTCCTTTGCTCCATGGAATTTCTTCAATGAAAGCTCGCGATCGGTCTCTCTCTAGTTTACGAGTATTGCCATTGCTGCCTCTACCTCCTCCTCTTCCCCCATCAATGCCCCTACCGCCCCCACCACTACCACCATCAACGGCAGTTGCCAATTCAAGGTCATCTTTGAAGCCATTACATTGGGATAAGATCAATACCAATGTAGATCATGCTATTGTGTGGGACAAGATGGATGGAGGTTCTCTCAGGTAAAACCCATCATCATAATTCAATTTCTCTCTCTTCTTTAAGTTTTTCACTACGATTTGATCTTTCTTGTTCAGCTTTAATGGCAACCTTATGGAAGCTCTGTTCGGGTATGTAGCCACAAACAAGAAATCACCCATAGAGCAGAGTGGCCTCAACAATGGAAGACGAGTGCTAATTTCAATTCTTGATTCCCGAAGGGCAAGAAACATTGCCATAATCCTTAAATCCTTGAACATAACTCGACAAGAACTTCTTGATGCTATCACAGAGGGACATGGCCTCGATTTAGACACACTTGAGAAGCTTGTCAAGATCACTCCAACAAAAGAACAACAATCCAAAATCCTTGAATTTGATGGCAATCCATTAAGGCTTGGCGATGCAGAATCTTTCATTTTTCATCTTCTCAAGGCTTTTCCGACGGCCTTCAATCGTCTAAATGCCATGTTTTTCCGATCAAGCTTCAAATCAGAGTTGAATCGACTCAAGGACTTTTCACAAACACTTAGTAGGGGTTGCAAAGAATTGAAAGAAAAAGGGGTATTTACAAAACTATTAGAAGCAACTCTCAAATCTGGAAATCGATTGAATTCAGGAACAACGAGAGGTAATGCAGAAGCTTTCAATCTCAATTCACTCTTAAGAATTTTAAATGTAAAAAGCACGGACATAAAATCCACATTGCTTCATTTCATTGTCGAAGAAGTCATAAAATCGGAAGGGAAAAAACGATTCTCAAACACAGATTCAAAAAATCTCAAATCAGAAGAAGAAATAGAAACCGAATACGTAATACTTGGATTATCATCTATGGAATCACTCACTTCAGAGCTCTCAAACGTCAAGAAAGCATCCACAATTGACTACGAAGCCTTCATTATCAGTTGCCCTAATCTTTTAATCAAAATCTCAGAGATACAAAACCTTATATCCATTGAAGGTGGTGAATACAAGAGGAAGATGTTGGAATTTGTGAAATCCGCATCGGAAGAAGTTGAGATAGCAAGAGGAGAACAAAGAAGGGTGTTGGAGGAATTGAAAAAGACGAATGAGTACTATGAAATATGGGATAGAGAAAATCCTTTGGAGATTTTTGTGATAGTGAGAGATTTTGTGAATACTGTGAATCAGGTGTGTGATGACATAGCTGGAGAGTTGAGGGGGAAGATGAAGATGAGAAATATGGATGCATGTTTGCCATTGAAGAGCACAGTAAGATTGAGATTTCCACGTTTGGCGGAGCATTTCAAGTGTAGAAGCTTTTCCAGCGATTCCACAGATTAGCTTTTCTCAATCGGTGGATTCTCCCACAATTTTTTTTTTTCTTGTTCTTTTGTACAAATTATTTTATACGGAATTACACATTTTTGTGAATAGAGTTAAGTGTTTACATGGCTTTATCAAATCCTAGTCCTCTCATACTTGTGTAAGTCTTTTTATCCATCTCACTCCTATTCCACAGAGGTAAGTAACTCTAAATAATGCAAGGCGGATTCCCCCGAAGCTAAATGGTATGGTATGTACGACGTAGGTCTCACGTTTCCCATGCTAAAACGGTTATGTAGCAGTCAAGTCCTGATCAGGAACCCTCTGGTCCCCCATGAAGTTATAACACCAATCACATACATGTAACCTAAGGGTACTCTAGAGGTGGTTCGTACCGTGGTAGTTTGTTAGGCTCCTAGGAGAGAGTTAGGTCTTTACTTAGTGACTTGTCACTCTAACCACAAAATCCTAGACTTATCGTTATACTGAATCATGAAAGCTAATAGAGTATGCACGCCGCTATATCTAGCATCATCATACAACATTCATGCAACAATAAACAAACATGCTCAATGGGGCGATAACATCCATCAATCTCCCGGAGCGCAGAGTTTACAAATTTCCATCCTCCTTTCCGCATGAATAAACATATACATAAACATATATATAGCAGGAACTAGAAGCATATTTGCACACTCAGACATTTCATATAATGAGTGCATAATACATTCATACTCATATTAATTGACTTACATAAACGCATTCGAGGAAAGCTACATCAAAGGAAAATATACTAGCATGCATGCAAACCAAGTGATTCCGACAAGTATCTCTTTCTAAATACCGTGTGGAGACTTACATGGATAATGCGTGCCCTTTTGTTAGTGTTCCTAAGTGAGTAGAGTGTCCAAAAATACTGATTTTGTCAAACTAGGTCCTAAATCACATAAAAATTGGGTTAGAATACGAATCGGGTTGAAACACGCTTACACGCGCTAGCCACGCGGCGAGAAAAGCCCACTCGCAGGTTCCACGAGTGAGTGCCATAAGCGCACTTTTCTGCAGTTGCAAGTCTTCGATTCGGTTCGAGTAAGGTGGTTCAGTTGGGTCGCGTGGGTACCAGGTCGACTGAGGAACGCGGGTCGGGTTGGCGCTGTCGCGGACGCGTGTCGCTAGAAGAATGGAACTGCGTCGCTCCAGGCAGTATGCGATGCATGTCTGGTGGCTATCAGTGCACGAGAAACCTCTCGCCGGTTGACACGTGGCACGTCGTCACCTTCTCTCTCCTCCTAACAGAAAAATGAGATTTCTGACGTTCTTCTTATTTTTTTATCTCCCGATTTTTAATGCAAACTGAAATGATTTCTTCATCAAAGTTTTAGATCGTACTAGAAACTATGTTCTAGTATTTTTTCTTGATTTTTGCTTAACTATACGACGAATTATGTGCGTTGGAAGGAGGTCCGTTAGCACTCTTACCGTTCTTGGAAGAATTCTTAGATATCAATGTTTCCAGCCTATTTTATTCATGAAATCAGCGGATATCTTCCCTAGAGGACATCAAACTTTAGCACTCTATTCACAAAGGAAGATCTCAAATTTGAAGAGGAACATTTGAGATCTTATCTTGCAGATTTCTCTCGGAACTTCACAGAAGACGAAACCTCAACTACATGAGTTGTCATTTTCTTCAAGAAGAAGTTCCTGCATGTAAGTTTTGGTCGAGAGTGAACTTCGATGATGGTTTTTCCAACGAGAAGTCCAACCGGTTACTTTTCTCCTCTTAAGTTTTTCTCTCAACTTTCTTTCTTTCTCTTCTCTTTTGCAGGTGATCGGTGGAAAATCCTCAAGACCCCTATAATGGGTTGAGGGGAGAAATGCCCCTTTTGTCCCTCTGACTTTGACCGACCCCCTCTTGTTTTTAGCGTTACATTATTGCTATTTAGTATAAGTCGGATGCCCTCATCAGTCGCGAGCTCTAGAGTGAATCTAACATGCATGGAGGTTTTTAGTCTCCTTAATAGGTTCCATACGAGTTTGCTACTAAGTGCTAGCTGGAAGCTGACCTAATGTCACCTACCAAGCTGTTTATTTGTAACCTTAGGAATTCGATCTAAGAAATTGGTTGAAGGTCCAGACTTATCTAAATTATCCCGGGACCCAAAAATGATAAAAAAAATCAACCCAAGGAAAGTTTCAGAATGAACTATCTTGAGGATGAAGATCAAGAGTGAAAAAAATCATTTCTAAACCACTATTCTAATTACTCCGCAAGAGTGTTGATGAACACCACTAGAATTGCCAAAATGAAAAATTAAGCCCTTAGCAAAGTTTGATTGAAACTTTATTCATTATTCAAAATATGAAGTCTACCATGAAGAAAAAGAAGGTTTTATATAGCTTTTGACAACCGGTTAAGAATGAGAAGGCTGTATTAAAAAACAAAAGTTAGATTGAAAGTCTAAGAAACATAGGTTGGATTGAAAGTCCGATCATTAATGTTCACAACGTTTAATAGGTGGGATTGAAAGTCGAATCATTAATGTTCACAACGTTTAAATAGGATACAAACTACCAACTAAATCCTATAAAGA
This sequence comes from Cucurbita maxima, assembly GCF_002738345.1. Lineage (NCBI taxonomy): Eukaryota > Viridiplantae > Streptophyta > Magnoliopsida > Cucurbitales > Cucurbitaceae > Cucurbita > Cucurbita maxima. The sequence goes on along the minus strand of NW_019272035.1, from coordinate 3,064,138 downwards.
AGATAAAATATTCTACTAACAAAATTGGAAAATAAGATAAAATATATCAAATATACTATTAACTAAATCGTGAAAATAAAGTAAAAAAATTCTAATGATTACAGTTATATAAAATATATTCCAATACTTCCCTCAAGTTCGAAACTTAAGAGTGTAAGTCAATAACACCCAACTTGGGGAGTGTCTCACGTTGGAGAGTGTAGGCCAATAACTCTTTCCAGAAAATAAAATTGTTGTGTTCTCCATAGTCAAAATATATGTCAAAGTTAACTTTAAACAAGTATTTGATGATGATCTTAGACATATTAGTTTTCTTTTTAGACTTCCAACAAATAAATGAATTTCCAAGGAAGATGCAAAACTTGAAACATTGGTTTTCTTTTTAAACTTCCAAGAAATAATTGAATTTACCAATAAGATGCAAAACCCAGATGACACGTACACGTTTGTTTGCTTTTTAGACTTTCAAGGAATTATTGAATTTCAAACCCAGAAATACACTGTCTTTGATTGATTGCATTTTTAGACTTTCAAGAAATTATTGAATTTACTGATGTACTGATTCAACTTATCCGGGGCAACTCAGCCCTTTAACATTCTCTCTCTCTTTCTGGCTTAGCCTACCACGGAAATGGCTCATCTCATAACTTGAAGAGTTGCTTTTTGGTTCATGATAAATGATTTATGCTAGGGTTGGTAATTGGTCCCATTTAATTTAATTGGAATTTGATTGGAACAAAGTGAATATCTTGGCTGATGAGAGTGATGAATATAATAAAGATGTGTTAAATAAACATTCGAGCTTTGAAGCTAGATTTGACTAATTCCACCCTAAATGAAATTTTGACATTTAAAGAATACCAAGATCGGTGCTCTTAATCACTTGAGAGGTTGTAAAAGAAAATACAAATATCTTCAACATGCCACTTTAAGCTTTGGTGAGAAATTTGTGGATGCTTATAATGTTAGTCTTGTTATTGGACGTCCGATAACAGTTTGTCAACCACAGTTCTCGGTTTAGGAGAATGATTGAGAATATCTTTAGTCAATTCAAGACCTAGATGGAGATTAGGAGGCTACCTTTTGAAATCAGGGACATTTAACTTTCATATCAGAATGACTGGTTTATGATGAGAATATGATAACCTAAGATAAAATATACCCATAAAAATAGTTAAGGATGGAATATGGTAACTTAGGTAAGTAACAATATTAAAATTTGAACCACTCACCCATACTTATAATGGCATAGGGATGTTATCAAATCCTTCTCTCAAGAGGTGTTCGCAAGATCAGATTGCAAAGCAATGTTGCATGTGGATAACTTCCAAACTGAAATTGATTCCAAAATAAAACTTACCAACTTTCCCTTACACGTAACATGTTATGGCGTTACAATGATACATGGCATAGAAGGCATGGTAGAGACAACACTCAATTATAGTAAATAACTAGCATGTTCATAAGTATTAAAACTTAATGAGTTTGAATACTAACATTTTGTAGTTCAAATTCCTTTTTCTTCACGAACCGGTTTCGAACCACCACTAGTATCTTCTCCACTATTCTCCGGCCTTAGAATGGGATTGTGGAATCCTATGAGTGACTAAACTTGGGAGGGATTTTGTATATATGAAGAGAATGTTTGTGAGAAAAAGAAGAAGATCTTTCATGTTTTATGATCACTCTATTTATAGAGTCATGTTTGCATGTTCATCAAATTTGAAATCACCAAATTTTGACACTCAAAATTCAACTCAAATGTTTCGGATTATGTGGCAAGCATGCATACTTGCTTGAGTTAACCAAATTTTGACACACAAAATTCCACTAACATAGATTTTTTCATTAAATGAAGTCAACATTTTGACTTTCTTCATTTTTATTCAACAATCAATATGAATTATAAATTTCAAATTAAAGTAATATTAAATTATTAATTAAACTATTTAATTAATATTTAATATTAATTCAAATGCCAATCTCAATTAATTCCGACACATATTTGATTAAGATATTTAAATCTTATTTAAATATCTCGGATTCTCTCTTTTTGTTTAATTCGTAAATAAAACAAAAATACGGTTAAATATATCGTATATATGTAGTGCATTTTCCCTAATTTGAATTCGAACACTTCGAACTCACTCGTCACACTGTTCTATGGTTTAGTCCGATATGAGCTAGCAGAGGAACCTAATGAACCTATAGATCATGGGCTCCAACGATCCAAGATTAACTGGTTAAACTCATTAACCTTGTTAACCAACATTCGTTAACTACTAGGACATTCCACTATAGCCTAGTAGTTGCACTCCCCTCACTATAGATATATTTCTGTCCATTTGATATAACCATGATTAATAAGTTGATCATTCACAGGTTGTTTGTAACTAGAGCTAGGTCAATTTACCATTTTACCCCTGAAGTTACTTCTTATTTCTTATGTCTCACTGATCCTCTAATGAACAATTGGTTTGTGGTCCAACCAGTAAACCAAATCCCTCTCAGGCCAATGAGAGGGTGGGGCCCCTTGTTCAAGACCGGGAGTCAATACTTAAAGGAACTACCTCTCTTCTATACCTAAAAGTGGGTAGGAGTGAATTTCATCTTGCACCCCACGTCCCCAGCCATTTACCCAGTCTTACCCCTAAAATGGGAGGCCTATTGAGTCGGCGAACTTGAGCCACTTTCACCCATGCAAATCTAAGGATAATTCCGAATAAACAGGAGTTCATGGTTAGCTCAGGATTAAGATCGAGTTACCTAGGTCATCGAAGGAAAAGAAAATCAGTTTCAATAGTAAACGACATTATAAAGTGAGAGTGATTTTCTTCATGGTCCAATCTTAAGCAATACTCATTGCATAGGACGCCCCCACTCACATGTCTCCACATGTACAATTTTAGTGATCACATTGTTTATGTCATATACAAAAGTTGGCTGCATCCATAGTGTCCTCAGAATAAAGTGCTCAGCCTTATCCTTATACTATAGATCATTTTGACTATATACTTGAACTTGATCAACTCTTATGTCTCTACATATAGTTCAACTAATCATACTATAGCCAAAGTGTTCTTAATTTATTGGATTTAGATGAATGATCGTAAAGTTCACTTTATTTAATAACAATTTTTACTGAATAAACAACAATAATAACTTTATTGAAAATAAAATATGTTTTTGTTTACAAACTATGAGTTTTAGGGCATAAAACCCAATACCAATGATACGTGGCATGGAAGGCATGGTAGAGACCACACTCGCCAAATCTATATTTGATAAACTAATGGATGATTCCTATGGGAGAAAGGCTTTAAATTATTGTGGTGGGTTTATTGAAATGAATGACACATTGCAGGTGGATGTAGTATCACAAGGATTACTGTCTTCCCAAGAATATCGCACAGTTTTTTTACTATGGGTGTAGATTTGACTATCCGAAGGATATGGGTGATGGAGATGGTCAGTTGAATTGTGTAAAAAATTCAAGGATGGATATGTAAAAGACATTACATGAGAGTAGACTCGTTAGAAATGCATGGAAATGTTAGAAAGACCCTTAAAATCTCCCACAAAGTTGTAAAGCTTTTTAGTAGACATGCTTCTTTGGAATAGAAAATCATCCATAAGATGATTATATCAATTTTTTTTAAGACAGTTGACAATGAGTTTTATGGAAGGAAATTTTGTTGTAAGTTCTCGGGAAGGTATATTGTCATAACTCTAGTTAGTTCATAACGTTTATATCCTCACTTAGTTTGGTTATTAACGGTCATTTAGTTCTTAATCATATTTGTTTATATTCTCATTTTGATACATGGATATCTTAATTCATGCATGAACATTAATATTGTTATGACTATATAAAGGTCTGTCTAGTGGTATTTGATTTAGATGTGCAGCATTACCATTTTATATTTGTCTAGTTTCATTTACCAACAAGTGGTATCAGAGCATTGAAGGTTGTGGCATTAGGATACAACAAGTGGTATGCACAACAAGTGGTATCAGAGGGCCAGGTTGTGAATTTGAAATATCGTGAAAGACTTAACCTCATCAACCACTAGACATATTCACACTCACCATCAATTATTGAAGATAAGCTTCTCATTGGAAGCTTGCTTATTTGTTCTTGGAAATCACATTTTCAAGAATTCAATTATCTCTATATTTTCGAATTTTATTGGCTTTGGTTGCTCAATTAATCTTGAGTTTGCACAACTCGATGTAAAAATTGTTTCTTGTATGGAGATTTGAAAGAAGAAATATATATGATGCAACTAGTTGGTTTTCGAGTAGTTGTACACCAACATTTGGTATGTAGATTGAAAAGTCTTTGTATGAGATGTTGGTGATGTTGAGGATTGTTGGGAGTGAATCCCACATTGGCTAATTTAGGAAATGATCATGAGTTTATAAATAAAAGAATACATCTGCATTGGTACGAGGTCTTTTGGAGAAGCCCAAAGCAAAGTCATAAGAGCTCATTGTGGAGAGTCGTGTTCGTCTAACACACTGATTAAACTTTAAAAAATTTATAGATCTATTAATGAACTTGATACCTTGAACCTTGAAAGACTTCTAAGCTACCTTATACTCGATTCTCTTAAATATTTGAATTTCGCTCCTTCCAAAAAGCTTGAACTTTCCTACTTTCTTAAATCTTAAAAGTTTGTATCTTGAAAACTCCAAAGTGATTATGAATTTATGGGATCTTTTTGATAGTCTTGTACCTTGCACTAAACTTAGAAATGTTTCCAAAAATTGCTGAAAACATGAAATCGTTAGTGTTCTTGCATTTGAATTATACCGGCATAAAAGGAGCTACCTTCATCAATTGAAAACTTTATTGGGCTCATAAAATTAAACCTTGACGGTTGCACAAACCTCATCTCCGTTCCTAGTACAATTTATTTGTTACAAAATCTTCAAGAACTTCGTCTGGGTGGGTGTTCTAGATTTGAATTGCTTCCCCATAGATGGGACTAACCCATCCATATTATGCTCTTCTTCACATCAATGAAACTTACCCAAAAACCCTAACCCAAAAACCCTATGTTTTCCTGTTGACTTTGTTGGAGGTTCCATATTGCAACATAGATTCCTTTATTAGATAGTATAGTCTTGTCCAGAAACAAATTGGTACTCTACCCTCGTATCTTCATAAGTTTATCTCCTTGAGGAACTGCAAGTTTCTTCGACAAATTCTAAACCTTTTTCAGCGTATGAAAAAAATGGATGTCAGTGGTTGTGAATCGTTGGTTAGAAGTCTAGACAACGTTTTGGATATAATATCAAGCAAGCAGGTTCATCTCTTCTCATTTCATTTCTCTTTGTTCATGTTGTATTTTTCTCTCTCATTAATATTTCCATGCATGTTAATTCTTATGTCATAGGACATTACACTGGATAACTTTTCTAGAGAGATTCTTCTAATGAACAGAGACATTCCATAATGGTTTAGCCACCAAACTATATCAAATTCAATGAAGGTTAGTTTTCTACATGATCACAATATAGAAAGAACTTTAGCTATCTAAGCTAAATTTAGAGTGGATGGAGATTCATATCAAGGGGAAGCCTTAATTTCATTGAACATATTCATCTGCTCCATCATCAAGATCAGAATATAGGTGGTTAGTAACAACTTCTTCTCCAACATTTAGTAGCTCCTTAGTTGCGAATGATTGGAATGATGTTATAGTCTGATTTGAAGTTGTGAAACATCGCGAGGATAATATAACTATAAAAAGCTGTGGTGTCCATCTCACTGAGGTCCATGAGATAGCCAAAAATGATATGAAGGGGCGAGGCCTAATATATACAGATTTTGATGACTCAGACGAATTGTCAAGCCGGTGAGTGAGCTTTTGGTTTCTTGTGTTTTTTTGAGTAAACTATGCTTCTTTTCATATATAATATTTTGTTATGTATGATGTTGATAATGGCATAGGGATGTTACCAAATCCTTCGCTCAAGAAGTTTCCGCCATATCATATTGCAATGCAATGTTGCATGCAGTGAACTTCCCAGTTGAAGTTGATTCTTAAAATACAAGTTTCGAACTTTCCCTTACACGTAACAGCTGATGGTGTTACAAGGATTCGTGGAATGGATGGCATGGCAGATACTACACTCGGAAAAGCTATATGTGATAAATTTAAAAACAATCATGATTTCGGGAGATACGAAGGGAGAAAGGCTTTAAATCACTCTAGTGGAATTCTTCATTCGAATATCTGAGGATTGACTTCTCGGTTGAAGACTTTTACTGTTGAAGATAGTAAAAGAGGAACGCTATCCTCCCAAAGTTATCTCAAAATTTTTGAAGGTTAGTATAGGTATGAATATTTAAATGGTTTCGCTTATACTCAGTATGAGTAACCGAGATGTCCATAACAAGGAAGAAATCTCTATTCAAATAGGGAATGAGGGAGAGAGTGGAGAGATTTCTCCATGTTAGCTAAACGGGGTCAAAGACGAGGATTATTTATTCATCATTTTCTCTCCTCCATCAATGCTTCTCTGTTAATTGTTTTCAAGTTTTGGTAATTCTTCACTACTTTAATCTTCTTCCCACCGGTCAGTTTTTAGTGCTCATCTAACAAGAAATGAGAAAGCATACAAGAGAGCCACTTCCAAGGGTGCCCCAAGCCATTACAATATTGAATGCTAGCGTCGCAAGTACATTTTTAGCCAGCATGACCTTAGACAACAGTAATGAGCGATAGCCAGCATGACCTTAGACAACAGTAATGAGCAAACAGTCTCATCAGTACATGTCGTTAGGGAGTTCGTTGATGTTTTCCCTTCGAATTTTCCAAGTTTGCCCCCTATAAGGGGAGTGGATTTCGAGATCGGTCTAGAACCAGGAACCGTGTCAATTTCCAAGGCACCCTACAGGATGACATTTACAAAACTCAGGGAGTTGAAAGAATAGTTAGAGGAGCTTTTGGACAAAGGTTTCATTCGACCCAGCGTATCACCCTATGGTGCCTCTGTTCTGTTTGTCAAAAAGGACGAGTCTATGCGTCTATGTATTGATTACATAGAGCTGAATAAGGTCACCATAACGAACAAGTATCACCTCCCGAGGATTGACGACTTGTTTGATCAACTATAGGGAGCAACAGTTTTCTCCAAAATTGATTTGAGGTCGGGATATAATCAGCCGAGGATCAGAGAAGAGGAGATATCCAAGGCGGCCTTCAAAATTCGTTATGGCATTACGAGTTCTTTGTTATGTTCTTTCGCCTTACCAATGCACCAGCCGTCTTCATGGAACTAATGAACAGGGTGTTTAAGGAATTCTTAGACACTTTTGTTATAGTTTTCATTGATGATACTCTGGTATACTCTAAGTTAGAGACAAAGCATGAGGGAACACCTAAATAAAGTCCTGACCGTACTGAGAGCCCAATAGTTGTACACAAAGTTTTTCAAGTGTTAGTTTCAGCTATTTAAAGTGGCTTTTTTAGGTCATGTGGTGTCAAGTAAAGGGATCACGGTGGACCTAGCTAAGATAGAAGTAATGATGAAGTGGCCAAGGCAAACCAAAGTCATTAAAGTGAGGAGTTTTCTAGGGCTAGCTACATACTACAGAAGGTTCATCCAAGATTTCTCCAAATTATCTTCAACGCTAACTCAATTAACCAAGAAGAGCAAGCCCTTTGTTTGGACACTTATGAACAAAGTTTCCAGGAACTTAAGGAGAGGTTGGTGACAACACTAGTCCTCACAATTCCAGATGGGTCAAGCAACTTCATGGTGTAGAGTGACGCATCAGGGAAAGGTTTAGGGTGTGTGCTCATGCAGAAGGGTAAGGTGATAGCGTATGCCTCTAGACAATTGAAGAAATATGAACAAAACTATCTCATGCATGACCTTGAGTTAGCAGCAGTAATATTTGCTTTGAAAACGTGGCGACATTACCTGTATGGGGACAAAGTTCAAGTCTTCACCGATCACAAGAGTCTCAAGTACTTGTTCACGCAGAAGGAGCTCAATATGAGACAAAGACGATGATTGGAATTGGTAAAGGATTACGATATAGAGATCCTGTACCATCCAGGCAAAGCCAATGTTGTAGCTGATGCATTGAGAAGGAAGATCATTCATACTTCTGCGATGATCACCAAGCAAGAGAAATGACAAGATGAGTTAAAGATCGCTAGGATAGATGTTGTGGTTAAAGGTGGCTCCGCTCAAGTAGCACAGATGACCATGCAACTCACACTAAGAAAACATGTCATTAATGCCCAGAGGTCTGATGAACACCTCAACAAAGTGTGGAGTCAGAATGAAGCGAAGAGACCAACTGGGTATTCTATCTCTTCAGATGGGGGCATGCAGTGACAAGATTGCCTGTGCGTTCCCCGAGACGAGAGAATCGTAAAGGATATTATGACGGAAGCCCATGATACATCTTATACGTTTCACCTGGAAGTACTAAGATGTTAGGATCGCACAACAACGCAAACACTAGATCTAGATGAACACAAAGAACCGGATAGAGAAAATTGCAAGGAAAACTCTGGCTAAAATAATTTGTATTGATGAGTATGTATAAGAGAGAATACAGAGAATAGAAAGTACATTTTCAAAGCTCTGCCCGATGGGATATATATATGGTTTAGCTTACTATATTTAGCTTTACCAGATATAACCATCTACTATATATAACTATTTACCATATATAGTTTTACTATGTATAATCATTGACTCCGCTATCAATAAGCAGTAGGCTCCATAACCTAACCATTCTCCCACTTGCAGACTAATTCAGTCAACCAAGAATTTCATTCTCAAACAATCATGAATATCTTCACTGCACCATACCAATTGAGGTTTTGCACAACCTCAATATTCCAACATCAACACATTTTGTTAACATGTTTGCTGGATTCTTTGCACCCTCTATCTTTTCAATACACATCATCATCTTCCACTAACCTGCAAGTGAAATGGTATCGCCTTTCGTGTTTTATCTTTAAATGATAGACCGGGTTCCTCACCAACTGTATGACACTCTGACTATCTCTATAAAAAATCTTTTCATGCTGCTTCTTGCCCAATTCTTCCAGATAGTCAATCATCCATATCGTCTTCTTTCCAGCTTCAGCTATTGCCACGTACTCAGCCTCAGTACAACGCATTTTTGAAGCCTAGACGTCCCATCATCCATGGCTTTCTCCTACTTGGTTGTATCCTCCAACTGTAGTGGTGTATAAGGTTCTAGATTTTGAGCCACGTGCTACCACCATAGCACCCTTCATAATCTTCCACAAACTCTTCCCTAACTTTGTTGCATAACCTGTGCTGTCCAACTGACCAATAAGATCAAGTTCTTCTTGAGACCAGGAATATATCTAACATCTTTTAATGTCCACTGATTTCCTGCTGAAGTTTTTATGTAGACATCTTCTTTTCCTTTAATCTCCAAATCTTTGTTGTCGGCAAGATACACCTTCTCGAAATTTCCAGACTTGAAATTCTGGAACAACTCTTTATTTGGAGATGAATGAAAAGATTCACCTGAATCCAAAAGTCTAGGATTCAATCGAACTATCCACGCTAAGGATTAGAGTATCCCCAATGTCTTCTGCTGAATTTATAGAATCACCATCATCTCCAGATTTGTGATTCTGCTTCCCCTTTGGTCTTGTACAACCTGTCCGAAAGTGACCTTTTTCTCCACAATTCCAACACGTTACGTTTGGTCTATTTAGAGATTTTTCTCAATTCTTTGATTTTGATCGCCCTTTGTTTGGGCCCTTCGGTTTACTTCTTCCCCGTTGGTCAACACTGAGAGCACTACCAGATGAATTTTCAATTTCTCGTTTGCGAATACTTTCGTTGAGAGCTACATCTCAAATTTCATCAAACTTCAGTTTATCAGATTCTCGCGAACTGCTGATTGCGGCAACAACAGTATCCCACGACTCGGGTAAAGATGACATCAAAATCAATGCTTTAATTTCATCTTTGAAATTAATTTCTACCGAACTTGACTTACGATCATAATGAATTCATTTATATGATCAGCAACAGATCCACTTTTAGACATTTGTAGATTGAACAATCTCCGCATCAAATACACCTTGTTCATAGCCGACGATTTTTCATACATATTTGACAGCGCCTTCAATAGATCTGACGTTGTCTTCTCCTTGATAATGTTGAACGCCACGTTTCTGGATAGCGTCAATCGAATCAGCCCTAAGGCTTGTTGATCCTTGAGCTTTCACTGTTCCGTGGTCATGGTATCCGGCTTCACCCCCAACAGGGGTTCGTGAAGATCTTTCTGGTACAGATAATCTTCAATCTGCATCTTCCAGAAACCGAAATCGGATCTATCGAACTTCTCAATTTCAATCTTTGAATTTTCCATCTTCACAGATCGTTGTGAATTTCGCCTAGCTCTGATACTAGTTGTTGGGATCACACAACAACGCACACACTCAATCTAGATGAACACAAAGAACAGGATAGAGAAAATTGCAAGGAGAACTCTGGCTAAAAGAATTTGTATTGATGAGTATGTATAAGAGAGAATACAGAGAATAGAAAGTACATTTTCAAAGCTCTGCCCGAGGGGATATATATATAGTTTACCTTACTATATTTAGCTTCATCAGATATAACCATCTACTATATATAACTATTTACCATATATAGCTTTACTATGTATAATCGTTGACTCAGCTATAAATAAGCAGCAGATTCCATAACCTAACAACACATGCTCAGATTCCATAACCTAACAACACATGCTCGTTGGATATTTATATTAATATCATTTTCATGCTCTTAGGGTTCTATCATATATCGGTCTATCGACATGATATAATATGACACTCATCATCATATAACATGCTTAATATGAAAAACATCAACATATTAGGACAAACCTCATGCAATCATCATACTTATCATATTGCCATAAAATACATATAGCATATCAAGAACGTCATACATCAACTATATATATTGCACACATCATCAAGCATCATAACTCATACATCAACTATATATATTACGCACATCATACATCATCATAACTCATACATCATTATAACTCATACATCATCATAGAATCATCCATCATCATATACTCATACATCAACATATACTAGGATAACGCATCATACAATACAACTCATACATCATCATAATTCATACAATTTCTAGCCTATCCTGTAGTAAGGCCACTTACTTCGTTGGCTTTAACCAAAGCATTTTCTAATTTAATTAATGTAAGCTCCCGTTTCTCGAGATCTTCTCCAAAGGTTGTCGGGGTTTGCTTCCTATCGCACAATTAGTCACCTTTTGTTAGTATTTCACATTTTATTTAATAATCCAACTAATAATGTGTAATACGACTCTAAAATGACCTCAATTACCTTAAACGAGATCCACAATAGGTTCGAGAGGGTTAGAACGCTGATAATTGGAACAAAAATTAGAAGTCAAGCAAGATAAGCCGAGGAGCAGCTAGAGGATCTGCCGGAGGAGCCGTCAGAGCATCGTCGCGAGCCCTTTACGCCGAGTGAAGCCGAGGGTGCGTATGCGCCACTGGGTGCCATGTCGCTTCAGCAAGACGCACCACGTAGTGCAGGTCGCATCGGGTCAAGGTCGGTCAGAGTCGCGGGTTTGGGTTGGCTCACGCATCGTTGGCTGCAGGTGTGGGTTGTTGGGCTTCTGTTCCCAGGATGGGCCGCGGACGCGTTCGGCTACAGAGCGAATTGGCTGGGTTGAGAAAACTTTGGCTTCAGGTTCTAAAAATAGGCTGGAGATAGAATTCGGGCTTGACTGGTCACTAGTTGTTGAATCGACCAATTTTGGGTCGCGGGCTTATGTGCTGTGCCTTGGGTTCGAATCGGGTCCAACCCGGATCCGACGGATCCTTTCTTCTTCGCCCGACTCCTTGTGTGATTTTTCAACAGATTTTCTCTCTATTCCCCACAACGTTTCTGACGTCTTTTTCCATCCTTTTTCTTCCCTTTTCTCTTTATTTGCTTCTCCTCCTCTATCCCACGAAGTTTCGTGGTTGTTGGACGTCGGGAGAAGTAGATCTCGTTTCTCAAAAATCTTATTTTGAACTCCTTCTTCGATGGTAAATACGACGACCACGACGACGTAGATCTACTCTGAGTGGACGTGTTAAGCCCGGTGAGGGTTTTCCTGGTTGGTTTACTTGTATTGGGGTAAGAATGAAGGTTTTCGATGTTGCTATTCACAAAACTATTAGTAGCAACCCTCAAAGCTAGAAACCGATTGAATCCAGGAACAACTAGAGGTAGGGGCCAGGCCTGCATTCTCCCGAGCTCAACTCAGGGATTCGCGGGATGATGAAGTTTGACGATGGCTATGTTGTCGAGATCGAAAGGCTGTAAGACGGGAGTCTCATCGGCAAGCAGAGGCGCACCCCCTTTCCATCTCAAGCATCCTACTGCACCAGTGAGCCGTAGGAGCTCGTGCACGACGATAGCTATGGGCCCATCAAGCCGGCGACCCTTAGCGGCAAGACTCTTTTCTTTCTGATGGTCGATGTCAAAAGTCGCTTCATGTGGCTGATCCTGCTGCAAGTGAAAAGTGAGGCAGCGGAGGCAATTAAGCGCAATTAAGCGTGAGCAGAGGCCAAATGCGAGAAGAAGATGCGAATGTTGTGCACGGACCGAGACAGAGAATTAACCTCAGTGTGTTTCGGTAAGTACTGCAATGATCTCGGCATGCAGCAGCAACTAACAGCGCTCTACTCCCTCCAGCAAAACGGGGTGGTGGAGCGCCAAAATCATACCATCATCGGGATAGCAAGATAACTGCTGATGACGGCAGGGATGCCCGAGAGGTTCTTGGGAGAGGCAGTCATGACGGCCGTCTACCTCCTAAACCGTTCTCCACCGCGAAGTCTCGACCGGAAGACGCCACACAAGGTCTGGTAAAACAAGTGAAATATGAAAGATTTGTTTCTCATTCATGACATTTAAATAACAAATATAAGCTAAAAATTGAAATGAGTGGCAACTGGATTAAAGCCCTTCCACGGGACGTGTCCATTCAACACTTGATGTGTCCATTCCACTTGAATTAATGGTGTGATTTTAACTAAAAAATAGGGATCACTTTAACTGAACTCCGATCTTCATGCAAAGTTCTTCAAATTTGAATAGGAGATGGTTAGATAAATTCCTATTTTTTAACTCCGATCTACCTTATTATTTGAACTCCGATCTTCACGCGAAGTTCTTCAAATTTCACCCGCACCAAAGATTTAGTGAAGATGTCTCCAAGTTGTTCCTCTATTCAAATGAAATCAATTTTGAAGAGCCCCCGATCTGCACATTCCCGGATGTAGTGAAATTTGATTTCTATGTGCTTGCTCTGATCGTGCAAAACTAGATTTTTAATCAGGGAGATCGTAGCTTTGTTGTCCATGTATAGCATTGGTGGATCATCTTCTCTTCCGATGATTTCATCCATCAGTCGCGCAAGGCAGACCCCCTGTGTTGCTGCCGACGAAGTGACAATAAACTCTGCATCACAAGAAGATAAAGCAACTACATTTTGCTTAATTGATTGTTAGCAGATCGCGCTGCCCGAGAGAAAGTATATCATCCCGCTAGTGCTCTTACGATCATCAAAGTCACCGGTCAAGTCACTATCACTATAGCTGACTAGCTCAAGCTTCTCCTTTCCTCTCTCTGCGCAGTATCTCACACCCCAACCTCTAGTTCCAACCACATAGCACAAGATGCGCTTGACTAGTTCTGACCACATAGCGCAAGATGCGTTTGACAGCCACAAGATGCTCCTCCCTAGGTGATTCCATAAACCTACTCACGTATCCATAAATCTACTCACGTAGTGCAGGTGGCATCAGGTCGAGGTCGGTCAGAGTCGCGGGTTTGGGTTGACTAACGGGTCGTTGGTTGCAGGTGTAGGCTGCTGGGCTTCTATTCCCGGGATGGGCTGCGGACGCGTTTGGCTGCAGAGCGAATTGGCTGGGTTGAGGAAACTTTGGCTTCGGGTTCTACAAATAGGCTGGAGATAGAATTCGGGCTTGATTGGTCTTTAGCTGCTGGACTGACTAATTTTGGGTCGCGGGCTTACATGCTGGCCATTGGGTTCAAATCGGGTCCGACCCGGATCCGACGGATCTTTTCTTCTTCGCCCAACTCCATGCGCAATTTTTCGACGAATTTTCTCCCTATTCCCCACAATGTTTTTGACGTCTTTTTCTGTCCTTTTTCTTCCCTTTCTCTCTATTTGATTCTCCTCCTCTCTCCCACAAAGTTTCATGGATGTTGGACGTCGGGAGAGGCGGATCATGTCTCTCAAAAATCTTATTTTGAACTCCTTCTCCGACGGTAAATACGATGACCACGACGACATAGATATGCTATGAGTGGACGTGCTAAGCTCGTTCAATGTTGTCGGAAAAGATCTCCGTTTCTCTCTCTCTCTTCTATATCTTTGTTGTATGTGTTTCTGGGGAGCTTCGGGGAGTTGGATGGGGATCGTTTGGCTGAAGGTTGGCGTTTAGAGAGGGACGTGGAGCGTCGTTCCTTGATGAATTCAGAAAACATGCTGGTCGCCGCAAAACTCACAAGTTTTCTAGCAACTCGGTTTTTCTTTTTGTTTTTGTTTTTAAGTTTCCGTTACATTATATACCCCGAAAAGAACTTTTATGGAAGGAAGTCTCAAACTCTTGTATTAATTAGGGGTATTTTTCTCTTATTTTGTCCTCGTGCTCCTACGTGGCTTCCTCGGTGTGGTGGCTCTGCCACAACACCTTAACGAACGCAATGTCTCTGTTGTGTAGTGCTTTCACTTCTCGGGCTAAAATTCTTATTGGTTTTTCCTCGTAACTCAATCTTCGTTGAGTTGGAGAGGCTCGTAGCCTATTTTGTGTATAGGGTCCATCATGTATTTACTTAGCATTGACATGTGAACAACGTCGTGCACTCTTAATAGTTCCAATAAATCTTGGACTTAACTTGTCGTTATGTCTAAATCTCAAGACACCTTTCATAAGTGACACCTTTAGGAATACTAGATCCCTATCTCGAACTCTACGTTTCTACTCCATACTTCGACGTAGCTTTTTTTTCTACTTTTAGCTGGTACGCATCCTTGCTCAAATTTTCTTGATAGCCTCATTGGTGACTCGAACCAGCTCGGGTCCTACTAGCTCTCTCTCACCTACTTCGTCCCATCCTAGTGGGAACTTGCACCGTTTCCCATGACCCAAATGGGTAGATTGGAATCCCAACTTCCCTTAAAGTCAAATACGCAAGCGTGCAGTATGTCCTCTAAGATTTGGTTTAGGCGCTCTATTTGTCCATTTGTTTGGGTCATAAGCTCACACTAACAGGCTTGGCTATGTCTCTCTTCATAATCCTCTACCAGAAGTGTTGTTTTAAATCTTGGTACATCTCTTGAGTGCATGTAAAATGGCGAGTTGTGTGCCTCCGTTGATATCTCTTTTCTTAACTCTTCTATTATTAGACACATAGGCATCCCTGACACTAATCCTTCATCTCAGATTTCGAGGCCGATTTGGGTCGCGCGTTCAAGTTGTCTCGCGGGTCATTGGCTGCAGGCTTGGGCTACTGGGCTTACGTTTGCGGGTTGAGCCGTAGGAGCGTTTGGCTGGGCCAAGGGAACTTAGACTTTGGGTTTTACAAATGGGATGGAGTCGAGTCGCAAGTCGTATGGGGTCCTCGTGCTAGACTAATCTCTAGCTGTAAGGCCGTCTGATTTTGGGTCGCGAGCTTACGTGCTAGACCTCGGGTTTGAATTGGGTACTTGCACGATTTTTTGATGAATTTTCTCTCTTCTACCTGCAACGTTTCTGACGTCTTTTTCCATCATTTTTCTTTCCTTTCCTCTCTCCCATGAAGTTTTATGGTTGTTTGACGTCGGGGGAGGCAGATCTTGTTTCAAAAACTGATTTCAAACTTCTTCTCCAATGGTGACTACGGCGACCACCACGGCATAGGATAGAATATTTTTCCTGGTTGGTTTACTCGGTATTGGGGTCAGAAGGGAGGTTTTCGACGTCATTGGAAAAGATTTTCGTTCCTCTCTTTTTCTTCTTTTCTTTGTTGCAAGTGTTTCTGGGGAGCTAGGGGGGCGTTGGCTGAGAATCGTCAAGCTGAAGGTTGGCGTTTGGAATAATCCTGTAATCCCTCAACATTGCAATAATCCTTTAATCCCTCAACATAACTCGACAAGAACTTCTCGATGCTCTCACGGATGGACATGGCCTTGATTAGAACACACTCGAGAAGCTTGTCAAGATCACTCCAACCAAAGAACAACTCCAAATCCTCGAATTTGATGGCAAACTATTAAGGCTGGGCGTTGCATAATCTTTCATTTTCCATTTTCTCAAAGCTTTTCCAATAGCCTTCAATCGTCTAAATGCCATGTTTTTCAGATCAAGCTTCAAATCAGAGGTTAATCGACTCCATGGCTTTTCACAAACCCTTGATAGGGGTTGCGAAGAACTGAAGGAAAAAGGGCTATTCACAAAACTGTTAGAAGCAACTCTCAAAGCTGGAAACCGATTGAATTCAGGAACAACTAGAGGTATGAGCCAGGTCTGCATTCTCCTGAGCATGACTTGAGGATTCACGGGACGATGAAGTTCGACGACGGCTATGTTGTCGAGATCGAAAGGCTGTGCGACGAGTGTCTCATCGGCAAGTAGAGGCGCACCCGCTTTCAATCTAGGCATCCTACCGCGGCAGTGAGCCATGGGAGCTCATGCATGACGATATCTGCGGGCCCATCAAGCCGGCGACCCCTGGTGGCAAGACCCTTTCCCTTCTGCTGGTCGATGTCAAAACCCGCTTCATGTGGCTGATTTTGCTGCAAGCAAAAAGTGAGGCTGCAGAGGCGATTAAGCGCAATTAAGCGCGAGCGGAGGCCGAATGCGGGAAGAAGATGCGAGTGTTGCACACGGAACAGACAGATAATTCGCCTCAGTGAGTTTCGGTAAGTACTACGACGATCTCGGCATGCAGCAGCAACTAACAACGCCCTACTCACTCCAGCAGAATGGGGTGGTGGAGCGCCAAAATCAGACCATCTTTAGGATAGTAAGATCACTACTGATGACGGCAAGGATGCCTGGGAGTTTATGGGGAGAGGCAGTCATGACGGCCATCTACCTCTTAAACAGGTTGCAAACGTGAAGTCTCGACGGGAAGATGGCATACGAGGCCTGCTACAACAAGTGAAATATGAAAGATTTGTTTCTCATTCATTTGACATATTTAAATAACAAATATAAGCTAAAAATGGAATTGAGTGGCAATTGGATTAAAGCCCTTTCACCTGACGTTTCCATTCAACACCGGACGTGTCCATTCCACTCGAATTAATTGTGTGACTTTAACTGAAAAGTAGGGATCACTTTAACTAAACATAGAGGTTTATCTAAGAATCTACTCTTAAAAGCCCTGTCATATATCTATCTATCTTCACGGAAAGTTCTTCAAATTTCACCCGCACCAGAGATTTGGTGAAGATGTCTCCAAGTTATTCCTCTGTTCGGATGAAATCAATTTTGATGAGCCTCCGATCTGCACATTCCCGGATGTAGTGGAATTTGATTACTATGTGCTTGCTCCGGTCGTGCAAAACTAGATTTTTTTATCAGGGAGATCATATCTTTGTTGTCCACGTATAGCATTGGTGAATCGTCTTCTCTTCCGATTAGTTCTTCTATCAGTCGCGCTAGCCAGACCCCCTGTGTTGCTGCCGTTAAAGCAGCAATGTACTATGTATCGTAAGAAGATAAAGCAACTACCTTTTGCTTAGTTGATTGTCAACCGATTGCGTTGCTTGAGAGGAAGTAAATCATCCTTCTAGTGCTCTTACGATCATCAACGTTACCAGCCATGTCATTATCACTGTAGTCGACTAGCTTAAGCTTATCCTTTCCTCTCTCTGCGCAATATCTCACACCCTAGCCTCTGGTTCCGACCACATAGCTCAGAATGCACTTGACAATGCACTTGACAGCCATAAGATGCTCCTCCCTAGGTTCTTCCATAAACTTACTCACGTATCCAACGAAATAAGCAAGGTCAGGGCGTGTGTTTACCAGATAGCGCAGACTCCCGACAATGCTGCGGTAATTGGTGGAGTCAATTGTCGTTATAGTGTCGGCCTTCCTCAAAAGTTGGGCCTCCATTGGTGAAATTGTAGAGTTATTAAAATTATTTATTTTAAAATAATTATTAATACTTAGAGCTAAACCATTATTTATAGTATATTTATCCATGAATGAAAATTAAATTAAAATTTAAGTTTTATTATTGTAATGGTATAAGATTGGTAAGTGTATATATCATTTAATATAATTATCTCCCCCATATCTAACCTTTGATTTTTAAAATCTAAGTTCAACTAAATAATTATAATTAAAAGTTTATAAAATTTTATTAAAATCATTTACCATTTAACTAACAATTATTAGATCACCTTCAAAAATTACTACTATGTTTTACATTTTAAGTTTTTATTTGCAGAGATATTTTGTATTTTTATCATTTAACTAACTATTATTAGATCACCTTCGAAAATTACTACTATTATTTACCTGTGTTTTACCGTTTCCAGAGTTATTTTGAATAGTAATAGAACTCTGCGCAAAGTTTACTCCCGTAATATGAGTTACGAACCCTTGATCACTTACACTACCCCGAACATCTAATTGCGTTTTCCAACTTACATGGAATATTACTACCGAAATTGAATTGTACATCCAAAATAGCCCTAATAAGACATGATCCCAAACAGATACTTGACATGTACCCCCTCTTCTCGGTCCATCAGAAGGGAAACGAAAACCAAGATTTGCTTTATCCAGTATCAAACACGAGCTACCAGAAAATAGAACCCCTTTAAGGAGTATCAATACCATTACCTGAATCGTAAATGCATGAATATGATGTACGAAAAAATATGTGGTTCCTAACATTGTAGGTTCAAACACACTCCACTTAATGTGCAAAAGATCTTAAGTCTTCCCCTTAACCTCTCCCCCGCTCTTTCCCAATCCGAACCATGGGAATAAGCCTCTTACGGGTCGGAAGGCTTCCTTCAGTGAATGCGCCTGTTCAATTGATACTCTTGAAGATGCCGAATCAGAAGAAGCTAGAGAAAGATCAGTCTATGAGTAAATAAATATGAATAGCTCTCTCCTCAAAACCTTCTATATTTTTATAGGCAGTAGTTTAACTAGTTAAAATTATGAAAAGAAAAAAAACGATAAATTATACATTAAAATTTTTAAAAAATAATTATATGCATATTTGGTAAAGTCGACCGTTATGAATCTTAACAAATCTTAATTTTTCTGAATTGGATTTTCCCACTCTTTAATAACTGAGGGAGAAATTTAACTATATTTAGTATTTTCTGACAAATGTTATCAGAATTTCTGACAAATGTTATCAGAATTTCATATAAATAAAGTATTTTCGACCCGTCTTTATTTTAATTAATTAATTATTGTTGACTATTTTTATTTTTATCAAATTATATAGTTAAAATAATTTTAATTAATTAAACTTTAATTTAATTTTCTAATCTTAAATTTTTCAAGATGTTGAGTTTATTCCATAATAAATCTTAATAATTATCTTTTAATAAATGACTTTCAAGATGTTGCATGAGGTGTAATCAATTAGATAAATATATTATAAAATTATATAATTGAAAAAAGAAAATAGGTTAAAAGCGTTATAAAAAACAAAAATTAGAGAATTTTTTTTTTTTTAAAATCGAGAAACTAACTCTAAATTTGTTTGGATTTTATTATTTAACAAAATTTATAGATATAATATATATTAAGATTGATTTAACAAGATTAAATTTGATTATCAAAATAATAAATCCAAATAATCAACAATAATATATACTATTTTTAAAATTGATAGGAGTATAAAAATTATATTTAAATAAATAATGATACCCGTAAGAAAATTACTGACATCACTTTATTTTTAGTTAAGACATTGCATATAATTATTTTAAACACCTTATAGGTTCCTGAATTTAAATTTCTATTCTGTTTTATAAAATTCAATTTAATTTTATGTATGGTTTGGAAGGGGAGATGATCATTTTACTTATGTTAGCTACCGACATTGAACTATGTGATTTTATTTAGTGGCCTCCTCAGTGTGGTGGCTCCGCCACAACACCTTAACGAACGCAATGTCAATGTTGCGTAGTTCTTTCACTTCTCGGGTTAAAATTCTTATTGATTTTTCCACGTAACTCAAATCTTTGTTGAGTTGAGGAGGCTCGTAGTCTATTATGTGTATAGGGTCCGTCATGTATTTACTTAGCATCGACACGTGAACTACATCGTGCACTCTTGAAAGGTCCAATAAATCTAGGACTTAACTTGTCCTTACGTCTGAACCTCAAGACACTTTTCATGAGTGCCACCTTTAGGGATACTAGATTCCTTATCTCAAACTCTAAATTTCCATGTCTTACATCAGTGTAACTTTTCTGTCTACTTTGAGCGGTATGCATCCTCGCTTGGATTTTCTGGATAGCCTCATTGGTGACTCGAACCAACTTGCGTCCTACTAGCTCTCTCTCACCTACTTCATCTCAACTTAGTGGGGACCTGCACCGATTCCCATGGCCCAAATGGTGTCATTCCAATCGTGGCTTGGAATCCCAACTTCCCTTAAAGTCAAATACGCCAGCGCGTAGTATGTCCTCTGTTTGTCCATTTGTTTGGGTCACAAGTTCACACTAACAAGCTCGACTACGTCTCTCTTTATGCTCCTCCACCAGAAGTGTTGTTTTAAATCTTGGTACATCTTAGTACTTCTTTGGTGCATGCAAATGGCGAGTTGTGTGCCCTATTGATATCTATTTTCTTAACTCTTCCTAGGAATCCGCAGGAGAGTTCGACTACAGGCCGGATTGGCTAGGCCGAGGGAACTTGGGCTTCGAGTTCTACAAATGGGCTGGAGATTGGTCGTAGGTCGTACGAGGGTCTTCGGCTGCTAGGCCGACTGATTTTGGGCCACGGGCTTACGTGTTGGGCCTCGGGTTCGAATCGGGTCCCTGCACGATCTTCCGACGAATTTTCTCTCTTCTCCCCGCGACGTTTCCAACTTCTTTTTCAGTCATTTTTCATTTTTTTTTAATTTTCCATTAGTTACATCAAAATTATTAATGAGAAATTAATTGTAAACATATTTTTTTTAATTTTTTTTAGTTAATAATATTATGAAATTGTGAGCTTGAGAATTCCACGTTTAGCGTTGCATTTCACGTGTAGAAGTTTTGCCCGCAATTCTAAATATTATGAAGAGCATTGTGAGCTTGAGAATTCCACGTTTAGCGTTGCATTTCACGTGTAGAAGCTTTGCCGGCGATTCCAAATATTAGTATTTCTGAATCGGTGGATTCTCCGAAAAAAATTTCTTATTCTTTTGTATTTCTTCTTGTACAAATTATTTTATAAAGAATTACACATTTTGGTAAATCGAGTTTGACATGATTTCATGGCTTTAGCAAATTCTAGTCCTCTCATGCTCCCAAGTCTATTTATCCATCTCACTCCTATTTTGCAGATGTAAGTCACCCGTTAGGATTTTTTTGAGTTAGAAGTGTACTTAGTCATTAAGTCATTATGATATCTATGTATAAGTTGGGTGCTCTCATCATTCACGGGTTGACTCTAGATGGATCTAACATGTATAGAAAAGTCATAACTCTCTATTAACAACCCTGAGTCTCCCTAATGGATTTTATAGGGTAAACTTAAATCTTCAGTTAAAATTATGAAAAAAGAAAAATTAAGTAGGTCAAAATACACATTAAAATTAAAAAAAATTAAGTAAAGTTAACCCATTAGCTGAATTATATTATAAAGTAATACTCATTTTGATTTAAAATAAATCTAAAAGAGAAATTTTAAATTTAGAAATTAAAAATTAGTTTTTTATCGACATTAGCTAGATAATATAGAAATTAGCTAAATGGGCTATCATCAATTTTCTTTCATGCTCAATATTTATTTTGTTCTAACATGATATAGAGTTAGTCCATTCTATGGCCTAATAAATTCTAGCCCGCTTTCACGGGCGTAAGTTACATTAGGGTTTCTACAAGGTTACAAGTGTATTTAGTCATTGATTTCTATTCTTTTTGTTCCATCTAAGTCATTATGTTATCTACGTATAAGTTGGGTAAGGGTGCTCTCATCAGTCGCGAGCTCTAGGGTGGATCTAACATGCATGGAGGTTTTTAGTTTTCTTAATAGATTCCTTATAAGTTTGTTGTTAAGTGCTAGCTGGAGGCTCACCTAGTGGCATCTAACACGCTCTACTCTTAGAAAAATTAGAAAAGTAAATCTAAGAAAGCTATTTATTCAAATTACCCACGGGGAGGATCAGCGAGTGATCGATTGATTGGATAGAGCAAGGACATTCCTTCGAGCTCCAAAATTTGAAACTAGCCCAAATCTTCAAATGAGTCGATATTTAGCTTTCCCGATTCGAAAAAAAAAAGAGAAATGAATCATAAGGTCCTAAAAACTTTTTGGTAAGCATTCTCCAAGTTTTTTTTTAAAAAAAAAATCGGTGAAAGAATTGAGAATTGAAAATCTCTTAAACTTTTAAATTGGGGCTTTTTTCTACGGGACCGATTTGGACTTGAAACCTATTAATGGAAATGGAGAAATTCTCCCTCGACAGTGAATTTCTTTGACTAAAACTTGTTCATACAGCTTCATAGCGAAGAAATAAAAAATTCTGGTGAAGAACTCGAAGGTTGAAACGATCTAGAACTCCATGAGAACCCAGAAATTAGTAGGTTTGAACACACACGATTGTTGCAGACTTGTAAAGTGAAATGCCCATATTTTTTAAAAAGAAAGCAATCAAAGATAAGGTCTCAAATCCTAAACCTAAGAGGAGGAAATCCCGTAGATATAATGGATCAAATGACTTAAACCTTTGTGGATCATAGATCTACTCTTTTGATGAAGAAACTATTTTGACTTTCACGAATTGGAGATCACAAGCCCTTATCATCGTTTCGGGCGGAAGGTAGAAGACAATCACGTGGCTGATTCAATTGAACTGGTCACATTTTCTTATTAATTTTCTTTTAGTTAGGGTTTAGGGTTTAGGATTTATGGTGTAAACTTAACTTAGATCCTTTCCAAGAAATTTCAAGAAATTTGGAGCTAAGAAAGCTCGAGAACTGAGCCATCGAACACACCCAAATATGTAACATTTTTCTAATTTTAAACTATTGTAATTGTTTTTCCCGATTCAACTACTTTTAGACTTGTCCTTACGAATTTTCTTTAAGTTTTGTAACTTAACTTATGACTTCTCCAAACAATTTCTAGGAATTTGGAGCTAAGAAAGCTCGAGAACTGACAGTAAGAAGCCGTTTAACCTATTATGGAGGAAATACTTGTAAGAAAATTAAACCTAGTAAAATGGAATTTGGACTGTTTTTGCTCTTGAACCTAAAATAGGACTTCCATTATTTTGAGTTGCTAGGACTCTCATTTTGTATATATAGTCTCATTATTATTCCATAGAAGCATGTTAAGGAGATTGGAAAACTCTATTATGCCCTAAAATGATATTTGGATTGAATGGTGAGTCGTCTTAGCCTACGATTCACCTTCCTTTTGGTCCTTGAGCCACAGTCAAGGTCATTTATGATTATGTGGGTTGACTAATACTAATTAGGGACGGTTATGATATTACCCTTAATCATGAGCTCACCTTGTTTGGTGAGGGTCTACCTAATATAGAGGAATGTGATGTCACTTACTTAGGGCCCGTGGTTCGTTAGAGGATGCTATTAAAGGAGTTTTTGTTGTGCTTAATGGAGAGTTTGCCTTGCATTATTTAGAGTATAGAAATATGAAGTGATATGAACAATGACTAAGGATTTTCATACTACAAGGTCCAATTTGAAGGTCAAGGGCAAAAACGCTAAAAAGAGCTTTAATCACTTATATTTCTTTTATTGTATTATTTTAATTGTAATTTCAATTTTTGTTTATTATTTAAGTAGTTTTAATATGAGAATTAAGGTTATATTATAACTCACATGTTACCATATTCTATTATTAACTATGTATTTTAACATGAAGATTATGGGGTATTTTATCTTGGGTTACCATATCTCACTATTTGTAATAGCAAAAAAAAAAAAAAAAAAAAAAAAAAAAAAAAAAAAAAAAAAAAAAAAAAAAAA
>NW_019272035.1:3003515-3039600 GCF_002738345.1 Cucurbita maxima | reverse complement strand
AAAAAAAAAAAAAAAAAAAAAAAAAAAAAAAAAAAAAAAAAAAAAAAAAAAAAAAAAAAAGAAAGACGTAAAGTATCAAAAGGGGAGAAATTAAGAGGAATAAGCAAGGACGAGGATCTTAAAAAGTCACTCCTATATCCTAACAAGTAATCTTGGAGTTAAAGACCTATGGAAAAAGGACCGGAAAGTAAAAGTGAAAATGGAAAAAATGTCATTTTTCCAATTATTAAGGATCTTCCCGAATTTTTAATTCCTTATCTACAAGGAATAGATGCTCAAGAAGTAAAAAATGACCAACAAGGGAGGGAGAATATCTAGAAAAATTATGGATTTTTTAGGAAAAATAATATTAAAATATTTGAAAAGTGGCACATGACCAAAATACCCTTGGAAGAATGTATAATAACGAAAATGCCCCTATGATCAGAATCAAAGCATCTACAGCGACCATATGAGAAATATCTCTCAAAACTCAAATCCCAGCCGTTGGATCTTCCCCAAATTTGGATAAGATGTAGAAAATGGACAGATCATCACATCCAATGACTGGTATTCAAAATTAAAGTCGGTAAAGCCCTGATCAGAGCGGATATTTTCGACGAATTATCCAGAATGTTTAATCTCCAAATCACGAAGATTCTGGAGCTTTCAATGTCGGTTTAAACTCCTTCTATAAAATCCAAAGTAGGGGGAAACAATATGGAACAAGACTTGAGCAAGGTCGAGCACCCATTCGAGAGTTATGAGCGTTTAGATTGTGAGTTTCTTACTCTCGGGTTTCTTCCAAATTAGAGGGCAATTCTCCACCATTCCTCCTCAAACTTATTCCTATAGTTTCTAAACAAGATTATCCACAACTTTTATGAAGGAATCAAGAGCTGAAACGTCGTAGAACAAGATACCCAAGAGATCGAAAATCCGACATTTCGGGTGAGTTGCATACCGAGAATGATTTCTCGAAATTAAGGACCCACACTCAAAAGAAGTTTCTCCAAACCAATTCCTATAGCATGATGAAAGGATATGGAAGAGGTTCCATGAAGAAATGGGGCCTTGAAAACCCCTAGAATTGGCTACCCGATAAGAAATCCCCTATTTTAGCTCCGGCGAGAAAAATGATTTTGGACGAACTTTGGAGGCGAATATCTTAGGCTATGCTCAATGAAAAGAAACTTGACACAATAAGGAGTCTATGGAAGGAAATGTGAAGTAATTCGGATACCGGAAGCTCAAGAACGAAGGTCCCGAACGTCGACGATGAGGTAAGTAGCCACCTTGGACTTTTTTTAAGAAATACTTGTAGGAATCGCTTGGATTTTCATATGAACCCTGAACCAAGTATGACACAAGAATATATGAAATAAAAACTGAAAGAACTATAAGATAAGGCCCTAAACCGACCAAATTGCTCGAGATTTAAGAAACGTTAAAATAACCCACTAAATGGGCCAGGATTCCTGTGAAAATTTTAATGATGAGCATATTTTAGCATGTTTAGGTTATATGTGAAATTTGATGGTCAATAGATAAGAATAAGTAGGTAAACCAAGAAATGGGGCAAAATGACCATAATGCCCTTAAGGATATTTACCTACGGTTCATGAACTAGATGACCTCCAAATGCTATGAAACTCTACAGGAGATCTTTTTTATGATGATTGATGAGGTGGTGAAATTTGAAAGCCATTGGAACTTGTTAAGTAGCAAAACCAAGAATTTGGGGTAAAATGACCATAATGCCCCTAAGGAAGACTACCTACGGGTTAAGCCCTAAATGACCTCCCAGCATTTGAAATGCTGTATGAGTCCTTATCCCAGGATGTAGTATAAGCTTATGAAGTTTGGGAGTCATTGGGAAACGTTAGATAGCAAAACTAAGATATGGGGAAAAATGTACATCATGATCCACATGACTTTACCTCCTAGGATGACTAACGAGGTAGCCATAAAATAAGAGATTCCCCACAGGTACCTTTGGTTGCTAATAAGATTCTAACTGCACAAGGTTACGTTGGGCTATTCCTAAGAAGAACCTTTAAGTTCCAAGCTTGACCCAAGACTTTATGCATAAACCTAAGATCCCCAAGAATACAAGGAAACACCTAGGTTAATGCAAGTGGTATGCTTAACAAGTTGCTAGGATCCATGCTCGGAGCAACCATTATCTCCCATCACGAAGGGTACCACGAGATCCCTATTCCTCTTTAGGTGAGATGCCCTGCTATATGTACCACGAGCAGGTTGTCATGATGGACTTATTATTTTTCTCACCTAAATGAGATGCCTTGCGACACGATATGCTAGCAGGATCCCACGTTTATGATAATGTCACCTATGCACTCATGGGGAGAAAACTAAGGGTTACTTTGAAAGTGTTTTCAGGACCAAAACACATATATGACATGACAACCTCTAAGGGTTAGTTCCTGAAAACAAAACAAGAAGCCATATCCTAGCACAAGGTCTAAATATGTTTCAAATCACCTACCATGTCCTATAAGGTCTATTTTATATGACACGAGGATAAGCTCAAGATTTCAAGTTGGTTGGAGCAAGTTTGGAACATAAGCCAAGATGGAACTTAAAGAAACGCCTAAAGAAAGCATGTCAAGATTCAAGACTCTTCTAGAACCCTCTAAAGAACTCCCTAGGAATCTATGACCTTCTAGAACAACTCAGAATATGATGGGTTCATATGACTATGAATGCATGTTACAAGTTATGCTTCAAGAGAATAAGAACCTTAGAAACTTACAAGGTTAAGAGCCAAGAACCTTAGAAACTTACAAGGTTAAGAGCCAAGAACCTTAGAAACTTACAAAGTTAAGAGCCAAGAACATTACCAAACAAGCTTTACAGCTACCAAAGAAGAGGACCAAAGTCCTTAGACATGAAAAATTCAAGAATGCTAGGTATTACTCTAAGCATGTCTAATTGTGGCTCATAACTTCTACCATGCGGTGCTTTCTAAGGAAGCTTTTTTCCTCTTCTAGGTGGGATGCCCTGCACCGTGTTTCCTTTGCAGGATGTTATGCTTGGTCTTATTCCTCTCACCTAGATGAGATGTCCTGCGCCATGTTATGATTTGCAGGATGTCATGTTCATGTATGCACCGATCACACAACCTATATGGTCTATGTTAGATTAAGCGACCTTTATGGTCTATGCCATGTTCATGCATGCATCGATCAAATGACCTTTATGGTCTATGCTAGGTTCATGCATGCATGGATCACGTGACCTTTATGGTCTATCATGGGGAGTAACCTATGGCCACAATGGAGCAAGAAGAGAGTAAGTTACCCTAGCCATGAATCAAGAACCTCTTAAGACCTCCCACGGTACATCATGCTTATGACTTAGACTACGCTGCTTGGAACGTATGAAGCCTTGAGCATAGGTATTAAGACTATGTTGCTTGGAATGCATGAAGCCTCAGACACAGGATACAAGTTAATGTCTAGTACCGTAAGTCCTAAGGGGAGTGTCTTGGAGAACGAATTAAGAAACATAACAAGAATTTACAACAAGAACAAGAACAAAAAACAAGAACATGAAAAGAAAAGGTTTGGTACCCTAGCATATCAAGGACACAATTAAGAACCTACAAGTAAGCTGCTTACTGTTTTGTACTCATTCCTTATTCTCCATTTTTTTTTCAGAAAATAAGGAGCTGGTCGAGGTCGGGAGTGGACTCTGGAGCAGATGCCATAGAAAAACCTCACCCGTCGTCCTTCAACCCTTTTGTGTGTCCCTTAACCTGTGTTTTAACTGTTGTGTTGTGGTTTAAAATACTTTGTATCATCTTTATTTTGATATAATGTTTGATATGTTTTAAGTTTTGGTTGTTTTATTTTGTTAAAAATTTTACTGTCTTTTAGAGTCATCGAATCAGCCCGGTCCTTACACTATTAACTAGTCATTGCAATATGAAGGTTATATGTGTGTTTAACTGACATAGTTCAAGGTTGTCAAAGGCTATATAGAGTTTCTTTCTCTTCATCGTAGACATCATATTTTGAATAATGAATAGAGTTTCTTTTTAGCTTTGTCGAGGGCTAAGTTTTTCATTTTGTAAATTCTTATGTTTTAGAACTTCCATACTAGAATCGTTCAAGTGGTGTTGATCAATACTCTTGTGAATTAATTCGAATCACGAGTTTAGAAATTTTATTTTTTTTACTCTCGATATTCATCATCAAAATAGTTCATTCTGAAACTTACTTTGGGTTGATTTCTTATCATCTTTAAGTTTTTGGATAATTTAGATTTAAAAGTCTTGACCTCCAACCAAGTTGTTAAATGGAATTCATAAAGTTACATAATAGAGAGCTTGTTAGGTGTCACTAGGTGACCTTTCGGCTAGCACTTAATAGCCAACTCGTATGTAACCTATTAAAGAGAATAAAAACCTTCATGCATGTTAGATTCACCCTAGAGTTCGCCACGGATGAGGGCACCCAGCTTATACATAGATAGCATAATAACTTAGATGGAGCAAAAAAAAAATAATAATAATTTTTAATTTCGACAAAAATTAAAAATATGGAAGGATGAGGAACGAAATTTCGACAAAAATTAATTTTTAATTGCTAAATTTAAAATTTTTCTTTTAGATTTATTTTAAATAAAGAAACGAAATTTAAATGATGAATTAAAGATCAAGACGCATATTCCTTTATAATATAATTTGTACACAAAATTTTTTTGTGGGAGAATCCAATAATTTTGACCTACTTTTTTATTTTAATTAACGGTATATTTTTTTTTTCATATTCATTATATATTTTTAAATGAGTACTTAAAAGACAAAAATATGGAAGGGTGAGGAGGTATTTAATTAACTAAACTAATTTTGTTGAAGTAAATTATAGTTATTTGGTTTGCTGAGGAAGAATTAAGATCTTATGCACATCAATGTGCGTGTGAGTTTAAACTTAGTAGATATAGATGAACATTCTATAAGAATAGATAATTAATAAAAAAAAATTAATTTTGATATTCACCGAAGTTATTAGATCATTGAATTAAAGTTACATAATGGAGAACTTTACTGCAGAGCTTGTTAGCATTTAAGTTATTAGATCATCGAATTAAAGTTACATAATGTTCCTTGTTAGATACCAATAGAAAAGCAAACTCGTATGCAACCTAAGATCATCGAACTAAAGTTACAAATAGAGAGCTTTACCAACGAGCTTGTTAGATACTACTAGGAAAGCAAACTTGTATGCTTTTTATTAGAGAGCCACTGAACTAGGAAATCAAACTCGTATGCAACCTATTAAAGAGCCACAGAGCTTGTTAGATACTATTAGGAAAGCAAACTCGTATGCAACCTTAGAGAGACTCAAAGTTAACTTAGATCCACCGTAAAATCCGCGAATGATGAGAGCACCCAACTTATACATAAATATCATAAACTTAATGACTAAGTACATTTGTAACCCAAAAGCAAATCCGTGGAATTGCCGTGGAATTGCCGGAAAAGCTTCTACACTTGAAATGCTTCGCCAAACGTGGAAATCTCAAGCTCATTGTGCTCTTCAATGGCAGACATGCATCCATATTTCCCATCTTCATCTTCTCCCTCAACACCCCAACTATTTCACGACACACTTGATTCACGGTGTTCACAAAATCCCTCACTATCACAAAAAGCTCTATCCGATTTTCTCTATCCCCTGTTTCATAGTACTCATTCGTCGTCTTCAATTCTTTCAACACTCTTCTTTGTTCTCTTCTTGCTATCTCAACTTCTTCCACTGCGAATTTAACAAATTCTAACATCTTCCTCTTGTATTCACCACCTTCAATCGAAAGAAGGTTTTGTATCTCTGAGATTTTGATTAATAGATTAGGGCAAGTGATAGTGAAGGCTTCGTAGTCGATTGTGGATGCTTTCTTAACGTTGGAGAGCTTTGAGGTGGGTGATTCCATACCTGATAATCCAAGTATTATGTATTCGGTTTCTATTTCCTTTTTCGATTTGAGATTCTTTGAATCTGTGTTTGAGAATCGTTTTTTCCCTTCGAATTTTATGAATTCTTTGACAATGAAATGAAGCAATGTGGTTTTTCTATCTGTGGTTTTTATATCTGAAAATCTTAAGAGTTTAGTAATTTTATGACCTCTCGTTGTTCCTGAATTCAATCAGTTTCCAACTTTGAGAGTTGCTTCCAAGAGTTTAGTAAATAACCCTTTTTCCATTAGTTCTTCGCAACCCCTACTAAGTGTTTGGAAAAAGTCCTTGAGTCGATTAAGCTCTGATTTGAAGCTTGATCCGAAAAACATGACGTTTAGACGATTGAAGGTTGTGGGAAAATCTTTGAGAAGATGGAAAATGAAAGATTCTGCATCGTCAAGCCTTTATGGATCGCCATCAAATTTGAGGATTTGGGATTGTTGTTCTTTGGTTGGAGAGATCTTGACAAGCTTCTCGAGTGTGTCTGAATCGAGGCCATGTCCCTCCGTGAGAGCATCGAGAAGTTCTTGCCAAGTTATGGTGAGGGATTTAAGGATTATTGCAATGTTTCTTGCCCTTCGAGAATCAAGAATTGAGATTAGCGCTCGTCTGCCATTGTTGAGGCCACTTAGCTTTATTGGCGGTTTCTTGTTTGTGGCTACATACTCGAACAGAGCTTCCATAAGGTTACCATTAAAGCTGAAGCTGAAGAACAAAGGAGAAACAAAATCAAAATAAAATCTCTCTCGAATTGAATTAGATTTTACCTGAAAGAACCGCCATCAATCTTGTCTCACACCATAGGATGATCCATCAATCTTGTCCCACACCATAGGATGATCTACATTGGTATTGATCTTATCCCAATGTAATGGCTTTAGTCTAGTTGATTGATAAAAATTAGGAATTGTAGGGAGAACTCAAACCGATTTGTTTTTGTTTTTCTTCTTCGTATTTAGAGTAGTTTAGGCCAACCTTGCCCAATAAAAAAAATAATAAAAATTAAAATAAATTAAAAAAAAAAAGTCTTTTAACATTCTATTTTATTTTTAATAATACTATCAAACTAAAAATAAAGTTAATTTCTCATTAATAATTTTCAAATTTTTTTTAACCCTTCTAAATTACTTCTAAATTTTTTAAATTTAAAAATACTCTTATACTCATATTAAATAAACTCAAAATCATAAAATTTTAATTAATTATCTAAAATAAAATAATGTAATAAATTCTGATAATATTTCTAATAAATATTAAATACAGACATATTAGTTGGTTTTACTGGGAGGTTAAGCGAAAAACTTAAGATTTCTCACATTCGTTTTAATCCCACCAAATATTTTTTTTCTAAATACAACCCATTTTATTCCAATTTTTTTTGGGTGATCTAATAATTTTTTTTAAAAAAAATATTAGCTCAGGAAAATATAGCAGAATTGAATCAGAAGAAAAGAAGAACAAGATATATAGTTAACACAAAACTAAAATCAGCAACCACAAAACTCAAAATCAGTGCAAAAAAACCAAACTTTTACCTTGATAAACACGTAAGACAAACCATTTATAATTTATTTTATAATAAAATTTTAGGTAATTAGGTCGACACTAATCATACCCAAAAAAATTATTTATAAATAATTAGAATAGATAATTAATCATAAATATTGCCATAGATTTGAATCAAATGAATTTCTTTTAATTTTTTTTGGTTATTTGATAATTGAGATTTAAGAATCTTCTATTAAATTCATTTATTATCGGTGGTATAATATAGATTTAAAGATCTTTATCTTCAACCATCATCTTATATCAAATTCTTCGAGTTGCATAATGGGTAGCAGATATCACTAAAAATAAGCTTCCGGCTCGCGATTAGTAAGAGACTCGTATGAAACCTATTAGAGAGACTAAAAAAATGTTAATAGAAAGTCTTCATACACGTTAGATCCGCCCTATAACTTACCACTAATGTGGGCACCCAAAATCAAATCAGTCGGCCCAGCAACCAAAGCCCGGTCCGGCCTGAGACATCTGTACGACCTGCGACCCATCTCTAGCCTATTCACCTTTTTTTTGTCGGTCACCTAATTAGGGATAGATCTAATTATAATTACGAGACTCAATTATACTAATTAGGATATTACCCTAATTATGAAACTACAGTATACTACCTTCAATTATACTAATTAGTATATTACCCTTTATACTAATTAGGATCTTCAGTATATTACCTTTATACTAATTCGTTAGTATATTATCGATAGTATACTACCTCCCATTATACTAATTAGGATATTACCCTAATTATGAGACATAGTATATACTACCTTCAATTATAGAAATTAGTTAAGTTACCCTACCTTCAATAATTAGGATATTCAATTATAATTAGGATATTACATACCCTAATTCTTACATCCACACATAGTATCCTAATTATGAGATCACATAATATACCAGGATATTACAAACCCACCATAAACTATCTAATACCTTCAATTAACCTAATTTACCTTTCAATTATAGTAATATTATAGTAATTAGGATATTACAAACAATCAATTAACTTTAGTAATTAGGATACTATAAACAAACCCACTGTAAACTGCCTAATTATAACCTAATTATAATTATTAACTATACTGCCTAATTATAATGATGAGATTCCCACATATTATAACCTAATTATAATTATGAACTATATTGCCTAATTATAATGATGAGATTCCCGTATAATTATGACCTAATAATGATGAGATTCCGTATAATTATGACCTAATAATATGAAATTCCGTATAATGATGAGACTATACTCCCTAATTATAATGGTGAGATTTAATTATACTAATTATAATTGTGAGATTTAATTATACTTATGAGATTCTGATATAATTATGAGATTTAATTATACTTATGAGATTCAATTATACTAATTAGGATACTATCCTAATTATAATTATTTCAATTTAATTATACTTATGAGATTCAATTATACTAATTAGGATACTATCCTAATTATAATTATTTCAATTATACTAAGGATACTTCCCTAATTATAATTATGAGATTCAATATACTTATCCTAAACCTAATTATGAAAACCATTGTTACTTAACATTTGTCCTAAACCTAATTATGAAAACCATTGTTACGAACCTTTAATTAAAATTTCATTAAAATTATTTTAATAATATAAAATAATTAATAAGAGTTAATTATAAATAAGGTAATAAAAGAATAGAAAATACTTTATTACAAAAAATAAAAAAGGTAGTAAGAATGATTTTATTTGGTAGAAGTATTTTTTTTTTTATATAAAATTTAGCCTAAAATTAAAATAAAAAATATATTTTTTTATGGCATTCTTATAAAAATTGATAAATTAACTTTTGAATGCAAAAACTAAGGTAAACTCCCAAAATAATAGTTTTAAAACTAGCCAAAAAAAATAATTGTGAATAGCAATGGGAAAGATTACAAGAACAACAATAGTCCAGCTAGAGACTATCTGCTCCATTCAAAGTCACGGCCATATCTGGGATTCGCTTCATTTGCTCGCCTGTTATCTTCTGTTCTCGTCATGCTGTTTGCAATTGCATGCCAACCCATAAGGTGCGGCAAGATAAACTACACAAATAATGAATAAAATTTGTAAGAGTAAGTGATCATCAACCGACGTGAGAACTCACAATCGACATCGGCTAGCGATAGGCTTGAGCCATTAGACAAACACAAAGTGACTAAAACTGAATCCGACTCATTGTCAATTTTAAACTTAATGAAACTGAAACAGACAAATATGTGTTTTTTAAACCAACCAACCAATTCAATTACAGTTGTTTAGTAGTTATTTTCCTGAAATTTTGCAGTTTCGAAGTGACCCAAATCATATACGGCAGTTTATCACTCTATGATCTCAAACATGCGTCCTAATTGAATCAAGCAAGCATGAGAAGAAAAGATAAGCATGTAAACTGGAAAGAACTTTACCTTAAAAGCCTCAACAAGTACAGTATACTCTGCTTTGGTGATGGGAATATAAATGCTCTCATCCACGTTGGTTAGATTGTTCTGAACGCCTTGTGCAACAAAATAGAACAGAAAAGTTAAGGGGTAAAATAAAGACTTTCTCTAACATCATTGCAGTTTACATTCAACCTCAATGGATCATGAAGGTTTCAACACAAAGGCTTACTGAGATTGAAAAAACGGCCAGAACCATCCGGAAGAGGCTCCACTTTCAGTATCTTTCTGACCTTCCCTTCATCACTGTAGAACAAATATTTTGTCTCTTGTTATCATAACATACTATGTTTTCAAACCTGCAGAGTTTTGTTTACAAACAACGTACGACCTAAATATTTGGCTATTAAAAAGAAAATGGTCAGCATGTACACTCAAGAACGAGGTGGTTTTGTGCTACTAAAAAGATCGACATTGTTTTCAATGTTACAATCAAGCAATTTTGAGATCTAAGAAGAGCAAAAATATTTGAGGAAACCAAAGATGCACAATACCTAAACATGAATACGACACAACAAATGGTATATGTTGAGGATGGTTGGAAGAGGAGTCTCACATCGGCTCATTAAGGGGTTGATTATGAGTTTATAAGTAAGGAATACTATTTTTGTTGGTACGAGGCCTTTCAGGAAAACCAAAAACAAAGTCATGAGAACTTATGCTCAAAGTGGACAATATCATACCATTTTGGAGAGTCATGGTTTCTAACATGGTATAAGAGCCATGTCAATAGAATCCTCAAATGTCGAACAAAGAAGTTGTGAGCCTCGAAGGTGTAGACAAAAGTGACTCAAGTGTCGAACAAAGGATATACTTTGTTCGAGGGCTTTAGAGAAGCAATCGAGTCTCGATTAAGGAGAGACTATTCGAGGGTTCCATAAGCCTCAGGGGAGGCTCTATAGTGTACTTTGTTCAAGGGGAGGATTGTTGAGGATTGTTGGGAGAGGAGTCCCACGTCGACTAACTAAGGGATTACAAAAGCAAAACCAAGAGAACTTATGCACAAAGTGGACAATATCATACCATTATGGAGAGTCATAGTTTCTAAAAGTACAAGTTTAGATGGTACCTTTTTCCCTTATAGGGATCGTGAAAGAGTTCACAAGATTCACGTGGGCCCAGGGCAACTAGACTTCCCAATTCTGTCACTGATAATGAGAATACCTACATACAAAACAAACTATAATCTAATTGATAACCTATCAGAAAATTATTATAAACAATAAAGACAAGGGAATTGTTTTCACAAAAAGTTCTTCACTGTCTGATTTAGTGATTTCAGTTGATAATGTTCTTAAAAATAATTTAGAAAAAGGAATGATGAACGCAGCTCCCCAAACATGTCTTGGTATTTTCAATATCATCCACTCCATCATGGAAATCATACTACAGATTCCCAACATGAAACCAGTGGAATAGTAATCAGCATTAACCTAGAATTTCACTTCAGCTAAGTTAAATATCAGCTTGTTTTTTAGAACCTGTTTTCTGCTCCAATCATATTGACGAACACCAGCTGCAGGGGCAAACTGAAGCAATACAAATCCTTCCCTGGATATTTTGAACGCCCCTGACTGACAAATTTTAAAAGATTAATAACCATGAAGAAAAAAACTAACAAGGAAAACAGCCTATCATGATTTAAAGCTCAGAATTCAAGTCAAACATACATCTAGAGGTGTGAACTCTGGTGGCCTAGGCTCAACTGTAAGAGCAGCCTTCCCTTTGTATATTGAATGACCAACAAAAAACCTTGGTGGCAATGCTGCAGCAGCTACAAACAAGCCAAACCTACTTCAGAACCCGAGAAATCAAAACAACTAACAAGGAATAAACAAAGAACTTCAAGAAAAAGGCCCCTGGATTTGCAGAGCTCCTTGAAATTGAATCATTTCTAAGTAATCCAGTAAAATTTGAGGAATAGGAGATAAACAAAAAGAAAACAAGGTCATAATAATTCAGTCCACACACGGTTAAACAAAATCAGTCACAAACGGAGCTATACACTACATTTTCCTTCCAACATAAACCAAAATTTCCAAATAGCATCAATACTACAGGATACACGAAGTTCTTCCCGAAAAAACTTGAAAGGAAAGGGATAGAGAAGTACCTCCGGCGCGAGTTTGTGAGGGAAATGAACCCGTCGGAGAGCCCGATTCGAAGGCCGCCTGATGCTGCTGCGTGTTCCAGGAGTATTGGCACTTTGGAGAAAATTTTGGTGCAGTAGTGAAAGTGAGGAGTGGGCGAAAGGAGTTGAGGCGACATAGTCGGCGGTTCGAAGAGGTTTCCGGCGAGAGTTCGGGGATTAATGGCAGAAGCAATGAAGAAGAAAGGCATTGAAGACGCAGCATGGTTTCGGCTTCGTCTTCGCAGCTATTCTATGGCGGTGAGGATTAGAGAGACAACCGGCGGGAGTTAGAGCACCATTTTTTCACCGCCAAAGCTCATGGCCCTACAAAGTTTTATGTCCTTTCGTAACCAAAATGTTCTATGGATAAGCGTAAAAGGTGAACCTATTTATAAGGCTCCTGTATTCCTTATTTATAAGCCCATGTTCTTAATTAGCGAGCCCTCACAAATTAGTGCAGTCCTCCAGCCGCTTAACGTTTCGAACTCCTTCAATGTTCTACTTGCTGCTAGATTCTTTTTGTGTACTCTCGAGATGTTTATTGCCCAAAAGAATGTGATTCCTTGTTCGTTTAAGGCTAGGGGAAGACGATTGAGCCAAATTTGTTCGTAACCAAACCGACTACGCCATCCTACTCGGTTTTGCAGCTCAGTGAGCGACTCCCCATTCAGCCGGCACCAGCTATCCGCCACCGCCAACAGGTTTGCAGTCGCTTCTCCCTCCTTCCTCGTGCTTTCTAGGTTGAAACATAACGCGGATTGATGTTATTTTCTTCTCTTGGTTCATGTGCTATTTCTTTCACCCTAAATTCGACATCCTTAACTTTTGGCCATTGTTTATTGTAGATTATGATTTGTTGATCTCAATCAAAGATTGTTTATATTTTCTGAAGGAAATGATTTCTTTCAGTTATTTTGTCTGATCTAGTTTATCTGAACTGAATTTCTCGTTTGTTACCTTCTAGGTTTAAACAATCTGACATGTTATATATACAAAGAAGTTTGATTGTCTTCATTTGGATAAGAGAAAATTGCAGCTCTAGCTTTGATAGGCATTCAACCTGCTCAAGCTAAGGAAATTCCAGTAGCCTCTGGTTCTTAAGAGGACTCTTGTTAAGGTGGTTCTAACCTAAGAGAGTTTGAATATTGATATTTTGGTAGAGATTGGTTCATTGGTTGTATTTGGGACAAACAGTGGGTGGAATCGGAGATCCGGGGAAGTGTTTATGATCCCCAAAGGATTAGAAACAGGAAGGATTTTTAGAATGAGTTGGGTTATCTTTATGATTTTTGTGGCTCGATTTGGTGTGTTGTTGGTGATTTCAATGTCACTCTGTCCCAGCAGAGAAGGCCTATCCAAGTAGGATAACTAGATCAATGAGGCTCTTTAATGGCTTTATAGAGAGGGAACCTATTTGACCCTCTTATTCTAAATGAGAAGTTCACTTAGGATCTGTATTAGGATTGGCAGGTTCTTGCTCTCGAAGGATTGGATCGAGAGTTTTGGTGAGGTTAGGTAGATGATGGGTTTGAGAGTGACTTTAGAAATGGGGTTCATGTTGCATCGTTTTGAGAACACGTGGTTAGAGCACCCCTCCTTTAAATCCCACTCGTCTTTGTGGTGGAATGTCACGGTCCTATTTAACTTGGTAGGTTATAGTTTCATGGTTAGAACACGTGGATAAAGAGGGGTTCATGAATTTATTAATATACGTATAGTTGTATACAACACGAATAACCTTGATGCCATGATTATTACTCTTATCATGAAGAAAAAAACGTTGATGTCATATTTTCTTAACAAATACACTCTTAGATTATTATTATTTTCTTTGTTAAAAGGAAACAATATCTTTGAACTCTTTAATTATTGTGAATGTAGTTTAGCTTAAGATGAGGAAGTAGCATGATCAAATTGAGATATTAATTTGCGCGTCCTAACTCCGTCTTTCAGGTGCTTTTATGTTCGTACATATTGTCCATGAAGGCCATAATTTTTTGTTCTCGACAAATCTTAACTTTCACAAGGTTTGGAGGTTCTGCGGCCCATAAACGTTTTAATAGTTCTAAAGTTGAACTTTTTTCCAAAGAAGTGTGTGAGATAATATTGGACCAGTATCCTGACCTCAAAACATTGAATAAACTCCACTCCAAGATTATTGTTAATGAACATCTTCGGATTGATCCAACTCTTGCTATTAAGCTTATGAGAGCTTACTCTGCTAATGGGGTAACAAGAGTTGCCCGATACATATTCGATAGAACTCTTGAAAAGAATGTTGTGTTTTTTAATGTCATGATAAGAAGTTATGTGAACAACAACTTGTATGTTGAAGCTCTTTCCATTTATCAAGTCATGTCAAGTTGTGCTTTTAATCCTGATCATTACACATTCCCTTGTGTTTTGAAGGCATGTTCTGGATTGGATAATTTGAGGGTTGGGTTACAAGTTCATGATGCAATAGTGAAAGTTGGTCTTGACTCGAATTTGTTTATTGGTAATGCTTTGGTAGCCATGTATGGTAAATGTGGTTGTTTAAGGGAGGCTCGAAAAGTCCTTGATCAAATGCCAAATAGAGATGTGGTTTCTTGGAATTCAATGGTTGCTGGGTATGCACAAAGTGGGCAATTTGATGATGCTTTGGAAATTTGTAAGGAAATGGATTCTCTGAAGCTGAATCATGATGCTGGTACAATGGCTAGCCTTTTGCCTGTCGTGAAAGCTGAATCATCACCGGAAAATGTTCGGTATGTCCATAACATGTTTGAGAAGATGGCTAGGAAGAGTTTGGTTTCATGGAACGTGATGATAGCAATATATGTGAATAATTCTATGCCAAATGAAGCCGTTAGCTTATTTTTACAAATGGAGGAACGTGGGATGAAGCCCGATGCAGTTACAATTGCGAGCCTTCTTCCTGCTTGTGGGGACCTTTCAGCTCTATTTCTAGGAAGGCGTCTTCATAAATATATCGAGAAGGACAATCTTCTGCCGAATTTGTTACTGGAGAATGCATTGCTTGACATGTATGCTAAGTGCGGCTGTTTAGAAGAAGCTAGGGATGTATTTGATAAGATGAAGTTGCGAGATGTCGTGTCATGGACATCAATGATGTCTGCATATGGAAAAAGCGGTCAAGGCTATGATGCCGTGGCACTCTTTGCGAAAATGCTAGACTCAGGTCTAAACCCGGATTCCATTTCTTTTGTTTCTGTACTCTCTGCTTGTAGCCATGCAGGATTGTTGGAGCAGGGGAGCCGTTACTTCCATATCATGACTGAACAATATAGGATAGTTCCTAGGATAGAACACTTCGCATGCATGGTTGATCTATTCGGACGAGCTGGTGAAGTGGAAGAGGCATATAGTTTCATCAAGCAGATGCCAATGGAGCCAAATGAAAGAGTTTGGGGTGCACTTTTGAGTGCTTGTCGAGTGCATTCGAAGATGGATATTGGACTCATAGCTGCTGAT
Source organism: Cucurbita maxima (assembly GCF_002738345.1). NCBI lineage: Eukaryota > Viridiplantae > Streptophyta > Magnoliopsida > Cucurbitales > Cucurbitaceae > Cucurbita > Cucurbita maxima. The sequence goes on along the minus strand of NW_019272035.1, from coordinate 3,024,007 downwards.
TGTCTTTTTCAATTGGCCCCTAAGCAATCGGGCTACTATGTCTTGTTATCGAACATTTATGCAAAGGCTGGTATGTGGAAAGATGTAATGAATGTTCGATATGCAATGAAGAAAATAGGAATTAAGAAAGTGCCGGGCATTAGTAATGTCGAGCTTAAGGGTCAAGTTCATACATTTCTTGCCGGTGATCAATATCATCCACAGGCAAAGAGTATATATGAAGAGTTGGATTTATTAGTTGGGAAGATGAAGGAGTTAGGCTACATTCCTCAAACTGAGTCGGCTCTCCACGACGTCGAGGTTGAGGATAAAGAATGTCATCTAGCTATTCATAGTGAAAAGTTGGCGATTGTCTTTGCTATTTTAAACACGAAGCATGGTACACCGATTAGAATTACGAAGAACCTTCGTGTTTGTGGGGATTGCCATGTTGCGATTAAACTCATCTCGAAAATAGTGTCACGTGACATTATTATTAGAGATTGCAACCGTTTTCACCATTTCAGTAATGGAATTTGCTCGTGTGGAGATTATTGGTGAGCGTCCTAGATGTTTAAGTAACGACAGAGATCATTTGGGAAACGGACCAAGTTTTTCTTGCCTTCGAAGCTTTGGGTGATATGATTTTTCTTCTTTAAGTATCTCTTCTCATAGTTTCCATTTGCATTTTTGGTGTGAATTGTGATGTATTTAATTTGAACTCCTTAAGTAAGAAACATAACTTTGTTAGTAATCTGCATTCTTGTACACCATAACTTTGTTAATAATCTTGTTTTGAGTAGCCTGTTTTGCATGTTGAGCAGGTCCTTGATGATGAGGCAGACAGGTTATTGAATGTCGACTTCGAAAAATCAATATATGAAAGTTCGAACGAAATGGCTCGAGCATATCTATATTCTGCTACTACAAAAAAGGTATATGAGAACATTTTCACAGTGCATATCTCTTTTGAATATTTACAATTTCACATAGCTTCCTCTTTCTTTAGTTTTTCATTATCTGATTATGATAATGCTATACCTTTTTTTATTCATATAAAATTATTTATGGTTATTGTTCTTTTGTGCTCTTCACAGAAAAATTATTAAAAAAAAAAAAGGGCATTAATGTATGTTTTTCTTTATGGAGGCGTTTGGTAATACAGTTTGTCAGTCGGAGATGTACCTAGATGATCGAGGAGATCCTCATCTGTCCGTCTCTTAGGTATAAGAGCTGTTTCTTGTGGTACGGGGTGTGCTTTATTATGGGGTTTGTGGGGTGAAAGGAATAATAGTGTGAGATCCCACATCGGTTGGAGAGAGGAACGAAGTATTTTTTATAAAGGTATGAAAACTTCTCCCTAGCACACACATTTTAAAAACCAAAAACCTTGAGGAGATCCCGAAAGGGAAAGTCCAAATAGGATTGGGCCGTTACAGATGGTACCAGAGCCAGACACCGGGCGGTGTGCCAACAAGGATGTTGTGCTTTGAAAGAGGGTGAGGGTGGATTGTGAGATCATACATCGATTGGAGATGGGAATGAGTGCCAGCGAGGATGTTAGCCCCCAAAGGGGGGTGGATTGTAAGATTCCACATCAGTTGGAGAGAGGAACGAAACATTCTTTATAAGGGCGTGGAAACCTATCCCTAGTGATATGAATCAATAAACATCAATCATACAATATACTTCAATGAAGATGTGAAGAAAAGGTTGTCAAAATTATCAAAAGGAGTTGGAGAGAGGAACGAAACATTCTTTACAAGGGCGTGGAAACCTATCCCTAGTGATATGAACCAAAAAACATCAGTCATACAATATACTTCAATGAAGATGTGAAGAAAAGGTTGTCAAAATTATCAAAAGATGTTTCAATTCATGTCACATCGAAGAAGAATGAAGTTTGATTGTTATAAATTTTGGGTGGGTTACATTTTAGAGTTTTTAGGACTTTTCATTTACTTTAGGTTATAATTGTATAATGGTTAATTATGACTCTTAAGTATGAATGTTACAACTCTTGGAATGTCTTTAGTAGTTTCATTTTAAGGCTATATAAAACCATGTAGGTTGTATTTGTAAGAGACTTGGAAAATATATAGTAAAAGAAGCATTTGTGCTTTCTTTAGCCAATAACTAAGTTTATTTGCAATTCTATGTAGTTTAGGTTACAATTTAGGTTACATGTAGAATCATTCAAGCTCGACATGATCAATCTTGCTTGTGGAGTGATTCGAATCTCAGACAAATGTTTGAGATATTTGATCAACAAGAATCATTCAAGCTAGACATGATCGATCTTGCTTGTGGAGTGATTCGAATCTCAAACAATGTTTTTGTCTTGAGATATTCGATCAACAAGGTAATCCGAATCTTACTCCCCTTGTAGTGGTTCTTTATCTTATCACCTAGCAGACGGGTTTTAAAAATCTTGAAGGGAAGCTCAAAAAGGACTGACTTGGGTTGTTACTCTTAGTGAAGGAATGAGTGATTGAATGGTTGATGAGAAGATTATATTATGAAGAGCAAGAATGCTCTATCTATATATATATATACAAATAATACAAAAAGATATTTAAAAAATCTACCTAAAAACCTGCCGAAAATCTGGTAACAAAACAGTAAACAAATAAAAAACTAAATCAACTTCTAACTATAAGGAGATTTAATCAGATACTAACTTGCAACAGTCTAAACAAATATGTGATCTTTAACATTCCTCCTTGTTTAGATGCTATGATCTCCAAGCTTTTTCATAAACATCCATCTTACTCCAATTATCTTTCTGTTTAGAGGTCGATCAACCAACTCTCATGTTTTGTCTTTCTCGATCATCGAAAGCTCCTCCCCGAACGGGTGCATCATCAACCAAATCATCTTGTCGTTCATCTTCAGACTCTTTTAATCGTTCATCTTCAGACTCTTCTAATCGTTCATCTTCAGACTCTTCTAATTGTTCATCTTCAAACTCTTCTAATATGCTACCAAAGATTAAATTGTTTGGTGTATTAAAAATCTGATTCACCTTCGTTAGTTCTTCCCAATTCCATTGCTCATTTCCAGCAAAATGAACATCTCGGCTCACAATAACACAACTAGTGTGGTTGAAAAATTCTGTAAGCTTTGGATATAGTGCTATACCCAACAAAGATGTCAGCTTCTGCCCTTTTGTCAAGGTTATCACGCTTGACCTGTGGAATGTAAGTGAAACAAAGACACCCAAATACTTTAAGGAACTTTAAAGAAGGTTTGTAACCAACCATACCAAGCTTCAAATGGTGTCAGGTCCTTCACAGCATTTGTTGAAATTTGATTTTGCAAGCACACAACCGTGTTTGCTGTTTTTCCCCAAAAACGTTTTGGAAGATCCTTCTCATGAAGTATGCATCTCGTCATCTCCATTATGAATCTATTCCTCCTTTCACTAACCTCATTCTGTTGAGGAGTGTATGGTGCTGTCAATTGATGTTCAATTCCAGCCTCTTCACAAAACCTATTAAAAGTTTCTAAAGTGTACTCTTTGCCATTATCTGATCTTATAGTCTGAATCAAGTATGCACTTTCATTCTCAATTCTGGCTTTGAATTTTCGAAATACACCATTCACTTCTGACTTTTACTTTAGCAAGAAGATCCAACACATTCTTGTTAGATCATCAATAAAAACAGTGTAATAAATATTACTATTTAATGATGGTGTTCACTGAGGACTACAAAGACCCATATGAACCAGCTGCAGTTTTTTCGAGGCTCTCCATGCCTATTTATGAAAGGGTTACCTATGTTGCTTCCCAAAATTACAAGCACGGCAAGGAGGCATGTCATTATCAATGTTAATGAGTCCTTCTACCAGCTTCTTTGACTGCATCTGAAGCAAACCTCGATGATGTAAGTGTCCAAGTCTTTTGTGCCAAATCTCGGTGGCACTAGCTCTAGATATAAAGGCCATCTGCTCTTTCTCCATCGGATTTAGAGCAAAGTTTTTTCCTTTCATTTTGACATTGAACAAGTCTTTACCACTAGCATTTTTGATCAAGCACTTCTTATACTCAAACAACACTTTATAGCCTTTATCAAGTAACTGACCAACACTTAAGAGATTTTGATCAAATTTAGGTACAAATAAAACATTTGGAATAAATTTTGTACCTTCATAACTTGTTATAGCTATTGTACCTTTTCCTTTGACTTCCAAGTGTTCACCATTGCCAATCCTCACTCTTGATTTTAGTATCTCTTAATTCCTCAAAAAACTCATTGTCATATGTCATATGGTTTGTGCACCCACTGTCAATCAACTAGCTCTCGCTTGATTCTTTGCCTGAGAAACAAGTGACCACAAACCATTGATCTTCTTCTTCTTGATCAACGACCTGTGCATCTCCTTCTTTCACCTGTCCTTTGACTTTGCAAATCACAGCTTCATGTCCAAGTTGATTGCATTTGGAGCATTTGGCATCAGGTTTTCTCCAACACTTGTATGGTGGATGACCTTTCTTCTCACAATGGCGGCAAAGTGGATAGGATTTTTTGAAACCTCCTCCTTTTGTCTTCTGATAATTAGCAGATGAATTTCCATTCGTCGATTGTCTTGTTTTTATATCTGCTATTGTCTTGATGCTCAACAGGTAAGGCACCTTCAATCACCCCTTCTTGCCTCATAGGCCTCCTTTGCTCTTGTGTTTGTAAAGCATTTAGAGCTCTGTAAGAGAAATCTTTGACAAGTCTTTGGTGTTCTCTAGAGGAGTAATGGTGGCTTCAAACTTCTTTGGAACAGTGATTAGCAGCTTTTCAACGATCCTGAAATCATTTAATACAGAACCAAGCAATCTCACCTTGTAGCTATGCTGAGAAGTCTGTCAGAGTACTCTTTCACCGATTCTGACTCCTTCATCTTCTGCAACTCGAAATCCCTAATTAAATTCTGGACCTTCATTCCACGAATCCTCTCATCTCCTTCATATTCAGCGTTGAGATAATCCCATATTTCATTTGCTATTTTGAGGGACATTATTCGCATGAAGATCATTTGAGATATAGCGGCAAATAGGCAAGCTTTCGCCTTTGGTTTCCTTGTCTTCGTTTTCTTCTGTAATTTGATTTGTACTACAATAGGATTTGCTGGAAGTGGAGGGACCTCGTAATCCTCTTCTATTGCTCCCCAAAGATCCAAGCCTCCAAATAAGTCTCCTTATGAACTGTCCACATTTGATAATTGTCTCCATCGAGGACTAGTGGTGCAACAGCTGAAAAATTGGATTCTCCACCCATTTTGATCTCACAAATTCATTAAGAAGATAACTCTGATACCAATTGTTAGTGAAAGAATGAAGGATTGAATGGTTGAAGAAAAGATTATATTATGAAGATCAAGAATGCTCTATATATACCAACAATACAAAAAGATATTTAGAAAATCTACCAAAAACTAAATTAACTCTTAAGAGATTTAATCAGCAATCTAAACAAATATGTTTAGAGGGTTGGAATGGGATCCAAGAGATGTGTTCCTTTTTTGGATGCTCGTGTTTCTTTCATTTTTTTTTTTTCAAAAAAACTCTATTCTCTATGAAATGATGGTTTTTTTTTTTTTATTATTATTATTAAAAAGAAAAGGCTAAAGTTTAACAAATTGTTTCTAGACACTGATATTGAATTCTTTCAGATTGAAGCAGCAACCAAATATTGGAGAGTAGACACATTGTAGCAACAATATTATTCTATCACGGCAAAGTATAAGGTTATTCTACTTTTGCTTTGTTACTTTTATTGTGTCCATCTAATAATGTTGATTTTTCATTTTTTAAGGATCCTGTTTCCTTTTCCATTCTCCCTTCCTTGTACAGGGTTCGTAACTTGATCGTTTTAGTTATCGGGGAGGAGAGGGGTTCGTGTTTTGGGTTTTCGTTATTAAATGTCGTTTTGTACACGGGAGTGTTATATGGTTTTCACTTGCCTTTTATCATTGGCTCTTCGAAATCCTTGTTTAAAAGTCATTCCTGTAAGTAGTAGTCTGTTAATGAAAGAGGGATTTATTGAATGATTGATGAGAAGATTGATCAAATTTTGAAGAGCAAGATATGCTCTATATATATAGAGAATACAAAGAGATATCTAGAAAATCTACCTAGAAATCAGGAAATCTGGTAACAAACCGGTAAACAAATTAAATCAAAACAAAATCTAATCAAATCAAGAGTAAATCAAATAAAAACAAATCGACTCCTAACTATCAGAAGATTTAACTAAATACAGCAATCTAAACAAACACTAATCTTTAACACTCCTCCTGGTTTAGATGTTGCAAACTCCAAGTTTTTTTTTGAAATTTTCAAACTTACTAAGTGGCAGAGGTTTGGTAAGGACATCTGCAATTTGATCTTTAGATTTGCAATAGCAAAGAGTCACATGACCACTCTTTTGAACTTCTTGAACAAAAAATAATTTGATGTTGAAATGCTTAGTTTTTCCATGAAAAACTGGATTATTGGAGATTGCAATAGCAGCTTCGTTATCAACTAGTATCTCAGTGCTGTGTTTTTGCTCCAAGTTTAGATCCACGAGAATTTTCCTTAACCAGAGAGCTTGATTAACTGCGGCTGTTGCAGCTATCAATTCTGCCTCAACAGTGGATTGAGTTACAGTTTCTTGCTTTCTTGAGCACCAAGAGAACATGCCTGATCCGAGGCAAAAACAGTAACCAGATGTACTCTTCATGTCATCGATTGAGCCACCCCAATCACTGTCAGAGAAACCAATTAGCTTCATTTCCTTGTGCTTTAAGAACTTCACTCCATAATTCCAGGTCCCTTTGAAGTATCCGATAACTCTCTTTGCAGCTTTCATGTGAGTCTCATTGGGACAATGCATAAATCTGGAGAGAATACTTACAGCATTTACGATATTAGGTCTGGTTGTTGTTAAGTACATCAGGCACCCTACCAAGCTTCGGAACTCAGCTTCAATAACTTTGGCAGAACCATCATCTTTGGCCAACTTCTCCTTTTGATTCATAGGAGTATTTATTGCTTTGCAATCCTCCATCTGAAATTTTTTAAGTATCTCCTTTGCATACTTTCTTTGACAAATGAACACTTCATCTTGGGTTTGCTTAATCTCAATGCCAAGGAAATATGACATCATACCAAGGTCTGTCATTTCGAAGATCTTTTTCATTTCCAGTTTGAACTATTTAATTTGTTTAGGATTGCTTCCTGTAATTATTAAGTCATCTACATAAAGAGAAATGACTAAAGTATTTGTACCTTCATGCTTGACATACAGTGTGAGTTCAGATTGACTTTTCTAAAAGCCAAGACCAACCAAATGATTATCAATTTTACTGTACCATGCTCGCAGAGCTTGTTTAAGACCGTATAAAGTCATTCTTAGCAAGTAGACTTTATCTTCATTGCCTCTGCTCACAAAACCTTCAGGTTGCTCGACAAAAATTTCTTCTTGCAAGACTTCATTTAAGAACGCAGATTTAACATCTAACTGGAATACTTTCCAACTCTTTTGAGCAGCAATAGCAAGCAACAATCTTACTGTATCAAGCCTAGCAACAGGTGCAAATGTTTTTGAATAGTCAACTCCAAAAACTTGCGCATATCCCTTCACAACAAGTCTTGTTTTGTATTTGTTAACTGAACCATCAGGATTTAGCTTTGTTCTGAATACCCATCTTACTCCAATTATCTTTCGGTTTAGAGGTCGATCAACCAACTTTCATGTTTTGTTTTTCTCGATCACCGAAAGCTCCTCCTACATTGCAGCCATCCAATGTTGGTTGTTTTTTGCATCATGGAACCCTGTAGGATCACAAATAGCTACATTACACCTTTGATAAATATCAGACAGTAACCTTGTACCTCTCACAGGTGCATCATCAACCAAATCATCTTGTTGTTCATCTTCAGACTCTTCTTGTCGTTCATCTTCAGACTCTTCTTGTCGTTCATCTTCAAATTCTTCTAACATGCTACCAAAGGTTAAATTGTTTGGTGCATTAGAAATTTGATTCACCTTTGTCAGTTCTTCCCAATTCCACTTCTCATTTTCAGCAAAATGAACATCTCAACTCACAATAACCCGACTAGTGTGCGGTTGAAAAACTCTATAAACTTTGGATATAGTGTTATACCCAACAAATATGCCAGCTTCTGCCTTTTTGTCAAGCTTATCACACTTGACCTGTGGAATGTAAGTGAAGCAAAGACACCCAAATACTTTAAGGAACTTTAAAGAAGATTTGTAACCATACCAAGCTTCAAATGGTGTCAGGTCCTTCACAGCTTTTGTTGAAATTCGATATTGCAAGTACACAGCAGTGTTTGCTGCTTCTCCCTAAAAACATTTTAGAAGATCCTTCTCATCAAGCATGCATCTCGTCATCTCCATTATGAATTTATTCCTCCTTTCACTAACCTTATTCTGTTGAGGAGTGTATGGTGCTGTCAATTGATGTTCAATTCCAGCCTCTTCACAAAACCTATTAAAAGCTTCTAAAGTGTACTCTTTGCCATTATCTGATCTTATAGTCTGAATCAAGTATGCACTTTCATTCTCAATTCTGGCTTTGAATTTTCGAAATACACCCTTCACTTCTGACTTTTGCTTTAGCAAGAAGATCCAACACATTCTTGTTAGATCATCAATAAAAACAGTGTAATAAAAATTACCATTTAATGATGGTGTTCGCTGAGGACCACAAAAATCAGTATGAACCAGCTGTAGTTTTTTCAAGGCTCTCCATGCCTGTTTAGGAAAGGGTTGCCTATGTTGCTTCCCAAAATTACAAGCACGACAAGGAGGCATGTCATCATTAATGTCAGCGAGTCCTTCTACCAGCTTCTTTGACTGCATCTGAAGCAAACCTTGATGATGAAAGTGCCCAAGTCTTTTGTGCCAAATCTCAGTGGCACTAGCTTTGGATATAAAGGCCATCTGCTCTTTCTCCATCGGATTTAGAGCAAAACTTTTTCCTTTCATTTTAACATTGAACAATTCTTTGCCACTAGCATCTTTGATCAAACACTGCTTATTCTCAAACAACACTTTATAGCCTTTATCAAGTAATTGACCAACACTTAAGAGATTTTGATCAATTTTAGATACAAATAAAATATCTGGAATAAATTTTGTACTTTCATAACTTGTTATAGCTACTGTGCCTTTTCCTTTTACTTCCAAGTGTTCACCGTTACCAATCCTCACTCTCTCAACTTCAGTGTCTCTTAATTCCTAAAAAAACTCCTTGTCATATGTCATATGATTTGTGCACCCACTGTCAATCAACCAGCTCTCGCTTGATTCTTTGCCTGAGAAACAAATGGCCACAAACAATTGATCTTCTTCTTCCTCTTCTTGATCAACTACCTGTGCATCTACTTCTTTCACCTGATCTTTGGCTTTACAGATCACAGCTTCATGTCCAAGTTGAAGGCGTCAGGTCTTCTCCAGCACTTGTATGGTGGATGACCTTTCTTCTCACAATGGCGGCAAGGTGGATAGGTATTTTTGAAACCTCCTCCTTTTGTCTTCTGATAATTTGCAGATGGATTTTCATACGTCGATTGGTTTTTGAAAATTTTCTTGTTTTTATACCTGCGGCTGTCTTGATGCTTAACAGGTAAGGCATCTTCAATCACCCTTTCTTGCCTCATAGACCTCCTTTGCTCTTGTGTTGGTAAAGCATTCAAGAGCTCTGTAAGAGAAATCTTTGACAAGTCTTTGGGGTTCTCCAAAGTAGTAATGGTGGCTTCAAACTTCTCTGGAACAGTGACTAGAAGCTTTTCAACGATCCTGGAATCATTTAATACAGAACCAAGTAATCTCACCTTATTGGCAATGCTGAGAAGTCTGTCAGAGTACTCTTTCACCGATTCAGACTCCTTCATCTTCTGCAACTCAAAATCCCTAATTAAATTCAAGACTTTCATTCCACGAATCCTCTCATCTCCTTCATATTCGGCTTTGAGATAATCCCAGATTTCCTTTGCTGTTTTGAGGGACATTATTCGCATGAAGATCATTTGAGATACAGCAGCAAATAGGCAAGCTTTCGCCTTTGATTTCCTTGTCTTCTTTTCCTTCTGTAATTTGATTTGTGCTACAGTAGGATTTGCTTGAAGCGGAGGGACCTCGTAATCCTCTTCTATTGCTTCCCAAAGATCCAAGGCCTCCAAATAAGTCTCCATACAAACTGCCCACATTTGATAATTGTCTCCATCGAAGATTGGTGGTGCAACAGTGGAAAAATTGGATTCTCCTTCCATCTTGATCTCACAGATCCCTTAAGAAGATAGCTCTGATACCAATTGTTAGTGAAAGAGGGATTTATTGAATGGTTGATGAGAAGATTGATGAAATTTTGAAGAGCAAGAATGCTCTATATATATATAAAGAATACAAAGAGATATCTAGAAAATCTATCTAGAAATAACCAGTAAACAAATTAAATCAAAACAAAATCTAATCAAATTAAGAGTAAATCAAATAAAAACAAATGGACTCCTAACTATCAGAAGATTTAACCAAATACAGCGATCTAAACCAACACTAATCTTTAACATAGTCCAGAAGAGGCAGGTAATGTTGGTGGTTTATAATTATGTTTATGGTTTATAATTAAGTTTATGAAGCATGTCCCATTTTTAAGGAAAACACATCATCATTTGGAATGAAAGGGACATAAACATTACCTTTTGAATAATCATAGTTGGCATAGGAGTATGCAACATGATGGGAAGCCAAAGCCTAGACCTCCATCAGTTTTAATGGGTTAGGACAGAAAAGATCTTACAAGTAGTAAATGAGCTAGTTCTTAAGACATAAAGTTGGCTATCATGCATATTAAAGAAAAACATTGAATGTGACAACTTTCTCAGGAAGATTTGAATGTACAAATGGATTTACACTTGCAAAAGCATGGAACTAAAATTGTAAAACTACCGTCCTATTTTTTCTATTTAAAATCTAGTTGTCATGCACGACATGTTTAGTATACGCGGAAAAAATCTTTTAAAACATTTCATAAACGATCTTATGAACTTTTGTACCTAAGAAATTTTATCAACAAAAACAACTAAAGTGGAAATAATAGTTCGAGCAGGGCTGGATGTGCAATATTTCTCTACGCATGGCTTGCGCATGCGCACATGGATCCACCAGACATGCTCTTATATGACTCCTTGGACCTGACTAGTCAACAAACATAAATATCGTTTCATACTAATCATAATGGGGGAGTATCTCAATGCATGTGACTTACAAAATGCATTAGGTCTCGTAACATCAAAACATGACATACTTATAATGCAAGTCGTACCTTCATTCTTTTCTTGACATAGTGTTCCTATGGACATACATAAACAGTATTTATCATATTTTTCATAATTAACATACATGACTTTCTAATGTCTCATAGGCATAGAGTAGACATATTAACATAGTTCACATGACGATAGAGGTTGATGTATCATACAACATTGATAGCATGACATAGTATAATCATATCATAGTATCGCGGATAACATAGCATAGCTTGTACCCTTATGGTCATTTGGAGTTACCTTGAGACCTTGAAATATCTCAAAATTTTTATGGGATATTCTAGTCATTTACCCAAAAAAAAAAATCTTGGTTTTAAGTCCTCACCATATTCTAATGACCTTGAAACTTTGTGTAATCCCTTAGAAACTATGCCGTAAGAATGGGTCACAAATTAATGGTGCGTAATTATAGGGACATTTTGGTCATTTTACATCTATCCTTAGTTTAACTCTTTTAAGATAATCCAATAACTATAAATTTCAAGCATAACCTTATCATGTTATATTAAACCGTCTATTTAAATTTCAAGAGCAGTGGAGTCTATTTAATGGATTATTTTAAAGCCACTTAAATCTTTTTCGACTTAATCCAACTCAAGCTTTGTCCAAACTTCGATTGGATCCCATGAGCGGCTCAAAGATTAGGTCAGGTTCAGTAATCCAACAAAGGATTGAATGCCAATTATATGGTTCCCAAAACTCACTTTTAACTCTAAAATTGAACACTTTAATCATTAACAATACTTGTATACTATACAAAACAGTTACACATGATGCCAAAAATGTATGGAAATAGTGACAAAAGAAGCAAGTGGAAGCTGAAAATGGCGATGGAATAGGAGTTGGAGAAACACCGACCAAATGTACAAAAAGATATGAGAAAATGCCAAAAGGAAACAAAACACGACCACATGAGCAGTCCCCATAACAGAACACACATGTTAAGGTTTCAGACAGGGAAAACGGTGGTCAATTTTCACTCACATTACCCTGCTTTCCTTTTGTTTGGGAATTCACTTTGGGGAGCTGTTTTCGGACATGAAATGAACCAAGAGAATCACATGTTAATTAGTACAAAAGAGAAAGAAATACCCAACAAAATCTCAATTTTATCTTTGTTTTTTACCTTCAATTATTGGTGTCCACCTCTTTAGATCCTTCATAAAGAGCCTTCTGTTTGGTTCTGAATGTTATCACGTTCTTGCCCTGTCTTTTGTCTCCCCCAAATTTGGCCCTCTTTGTTTTTTAAATCTCTTATTCAATCAAATTCACTAAAGCAACGTTAACAAATGAGTCGGTTAATTATACCACAGATCTTGAGTAGAGTATTATAAGAGACACTATTTCCATTAGTATGAGATATAAAAGTGTATACTCAGATTGAACAATATGGTACCAAGTGTCAAACAAAAAAGTTGTGAGCCTTGAAATTGTAGTCATAGTGAAGATTCATGCTAGACAGATAGATGACTCTTTAAGGGAAGGCTCTAGCAATGTGCTCCAAAGAAGGATGAAGTGTCTAGATAGTGCTAAACGGATAAGCGACCGTCCAAGGGAGGACACTATCTCTATCTTACTCCTAGTAAGATGAGATTCTAAAATGGCGAACAAAAAAAAAAGAATAAAAATATATGGTTTAACCCTATTTTTCTCAAGAACCTCGTTTAAAATTCATACCCACATCAAGTTTCAAACAAAAAAAAATCTTGTTCGAGACGAGGATTGTTGGGAGAGAGTCTCACATTAACTAATTTAAGGAACGATCATAAGTTTATAATAAGGGAACGAGGCTTTTTGGGGAAGCCCAATTTCTATCATGGCATTAGAGTCGTACCCTTAATTTCTATCCCTCTTTGTTAAGATAATAATGTTGCAAAGACTAATACTAAACAAACATATCAAGAGAGAAAAGGGCTTCGTATCTCGAACCATGATTAAAAAGACGAAGACAATAGCAAATAAAATAAGAAAATCAAAACAAAATAAAAGATGAAAATTCAATAAAATTTAAATTAAAATTGGTTAGTGGTATTTACGAGGATAAAACCGACTTTTGATCCTATTTAATTATGACAACTTATGAATGCAGCTTATTAATTTGAAAGGATGAAATTAATTTTTAATATATTTAATATATTAAATATAAAAGAGAAAAATATTTTACAGAGGACTCACTACAAGGGGAGTAAGATTCGGATTACCTTGTTGATCGAATATCTCAAGGCAAGAACATTGTTTGAGTTTCGAATCACACTACTAACAAGATCGATTATGTCTAGCTTGAATGATTCTTGTTGATCAAATATCTTAAGGCAAGAACACTTGCTTGAGATTCGAATGACTCCACAAGCAAGATTGATCATGTCGAACTTGAATGATTCTACATGCAACCTAAACTACATAGTATTGCAAATAAACTTAGTCATTGGCTAAAGGAGAGCATAAATGCTTCTTTTACTATATTTTTCAAGTCTCTTACAAATACAACATACATGGTTTTATATAGCCTCAAAATGAAACTACTAAAAACATTCCAAGAGTTGTAACATTCATACTTAATGGTCATAATTAACCATTACGTAATTGTAACCTAAAGTAAATAAAAAGTCCTAAAAACTCTAAATTGTAACCCACCCAAAATTTATAACAATCAAACTTCATTCTTCTTTAATGTGGTATGAATTGAAACATCTTTTGATAATTTTGACAATCTTTTCTTCACATCTTCATTGAAGTATATTGCATGATTGATGTTTTTTGGTTCATATCACTCTTGGTTAATAATTTCAACTGAAAAAATATACCAAAAATGGAAAAAAGAAGGAAAACAAATTTATCAACGACTCAAAGCAATTGAAATCACTCAACACTCTACAACCGTGTGAGTAGCCTATCATCTCGAACTGGAACTTTTAAAAGTGTTTAATCTCGAGCGACAGTATCAAATCGAGGAAAAAAAATTGAGGTGTCTCAATTTAAACGGTATGATCTTAAAATTAGTGACGATCGAGTAAAACGTACTAAATAAATAATTATTAACTAGGTGCTAATGCAGGTGCATACACCACATGATTTGTACCATCTCTTCCACATGACATAGTTGAATAAAGTGCAACATTAATGGCTCTTTTTGACTTTTTGAACACGAATTCTGTAATAATGTTCGATTTCATCTATAATTGTTAAACTAAAAAAAAAAAATTAAACCAGAAACGTTTAAACCTAGAAAATTACGTATATTTAAGGTAAAGAAAGTCCTAGAATGAGTGTGACTATAATGATTGTGAGGGACAAAAATGTATAATTCACAAACTTGACTACATTTTAAAGTGGAAAATGAATAAATGTTGGTCGTGCAAATGTTAATAGTAACGGAGATTCAATTATGATCCTAATCAAATGTGAAAACTTCCAATAATGTATCTCCCTGCCTCATCGAATTTACTTTCTTTTGGATTTTTATTTTAAAGCGGTCCTATGAATATAAGAAATTGACTCAATATTTCCATTTCCAATTAAAAATTAAGTAAATAAGTATATAGCGAAAAAAAATATAATCATTACAATAAGTCGATCATTTATTAGGATTTATACAATATATATATATATATATATATGATAAGAAAGAAATAAAAACAAATATGAGGTAAAGAAAATTTTGACTTAAAGACATTTTACTCTTATTTTGTTTATTTATTGAAAATAAATTTAACTAATAAAAAAAAACTTATTTTGGTCTTAAAAATATTGTAGATAATATATAAAATCATTTCATAATTATAAGTGAAAATAAAATAAGTCGGATTGAGATATAAAAACAATAAAATAAATGAATAAGGTTTCTTCCCATAAACTTTAAAAAAGTAATAAATTATTGCAAAACGAATTTTTCCTGCCTGTCACGTGGGTGATCCGGGTTCGATCCCCTGCAACGGCGATTATCTTTTTTATTTACATTTATTAACTCTAAACGGTTCGTTTTAATACATTATGTGCAACTCCTCCTCCTTTGAGACCCGAAGTAATTTTATGTAATTATTTACTGTGGTTTTTGTGATGTGATTTTTTTTTTAAAAAAAGAAATTAATAAAATTGCTTTAAATTATTTATTATCATTAATGATATAATTATAGAATATAAATAAACAACAAAGGTGTGAATTATGCAACTTTTTGTATCCAATACTTTGACTTTGGTATTTATTGTTTCTTCATTTTTTTGATGTAACATTGAATTCAGATTTTTTATATAATAATTTAATAGACTTTTAATGTATAAGGAGGAATATTTTGTGAGGAATATAAAGATCGCATTAAATCTTTAAATTAGTTGAAATGTTCGAGAATTATATAAGTGAATAATTAAAACCATGTAAAATAAATTAACAAATAAGTTGCTGTAATATAGTGGTAAGTATTCCTATCTGTCACACCGGTGATCGATCTCAAGTAATTTTATGTATTTATTTACTTTTAATGAATTGATTTTTTCTTTCCGATTTTTATAAAATTAAAAATATAAATGATGAGAAATGATGTACGGAGATTATTGCTCGAGTTAGGTGGAGAAGACGAGTCCATGTTCTTCGGATGGTTGTGCAAGCAGTATTTGATTCGACCTGAAGTCCGTGGCTAATGTTAAAATGCACATCTTATCACCTCAAAATGTAATGACTAATGTTAAAAGTAGTTGAGTATCAGTTACATGAAAAGAAAGACATGTCTGAGAATTTGACTCATAACTTTGAAGACAACCTCTAAGAGAGAAGAGAAAGAAAACAAATGAAAATTTTATTTATCATTATTAGATGAACACAACTCTCCACAATGGTATGATATTATCCACTTTGAGTATAAGCTCTCGTGGTTTTGCTTTTGCTTTGGACTTCCCAAAAGACTTCTTTCTAATGGAGATATTATTCCTTGATTATAGACGTATGATCATTCCCTAAATTAGCTGATGTGGACTTTCATCATTCAACAATCATTTTACCTTTCAAATGAAGACGGTATTACGTGATCATAGATGACTTTATCACTCATTTCGTATTCAACAATTCATAGCTTTTGTAAGTTTTAAGATGAAGATTTTGTAGGATTTTATACTTGGACTTGAAGCTTCCTGTCCTATTTGGTTGGTTGCTAAGAAAATGACGTCATAATCGGAAAATAGGGAATATATGAGATTAAAAAAAAAACGTTCGAGTATCGAAGAAAAGCGAGGGAAGAAAATAAAAAATAAAAAATAAAATTTAAACCATTATAATATTAAATATTTAGAAAAGTAATATAATATTTGTCAAAAAAGAAAGCCCTAGATTTAAGTAGTAGACCAAACACGGCGTCGTTCCACCAAATAGGTTTGGATTTTGTGCAGAGTTCACAAGACGACACGTGCGGTGTCGTGACACGAGGCATCGAAATCACTGCCATTAAAACCCTAAATTAATAATATTAATCTTTTATTAGTCTTAATCTGACCGGTCAACTTTGTCGTTCTTACCATCAAACCTCAGCCACACCTTCCTCCTTTCATTTTTTTTTTATTATATTACCCTAAAATCAAATTCAAAATTTTAAAAATAAAATAAAATTATAATTAATTTTAGGTTCCTCATTCTTCCACTAAATCTTTCTAGTATACTATAGGATCTCTTGTTTTATGCTTTTAATTTTTTTTAATATAAAGTCTACAATATTTATTAAACCTACCCACCCACATGAACTATCAAGTTCTTATACTATATAGTTACATAAGTCTCTTTTTTAAAGTATGAACGGTAATTGTAGATTAATTCTGAGAACGATAGTCTGTATATAATGGGTGAAGATGTAACTTTCAATCCAAAAGTGAAATGGTTGAATTTGCAATCCAAATTCAACTATTGGGTCGAAGATTGAGTTGAGTTTCGATCAAACTAACTCATGAATCTTGATTTTTTAATTGATAAGAATGTTGAAAGTGACCCGATATAAAAACTAAAATCATGCTCAAATGTCACTTTTTAATTTTTGAATTTTAGTTTGATGGAGTGAGGCTTTAATTTAAAAGTTTGTCACATGATTATATAATCATACCTAATTATTTGTTAATGAGTGAACAGATCTTGTTATTAAGTATTCAAGTTGTAATTAATGTAATGTATTATTACAATCATTTGAAACTATAATAATGACTAAAAGCCTCATCATTTTAGCTTTTATTATATATAATTATAGAATAAAAAAACACATTTTTTTTTTTTAAATTCAAATATCAAATATTTTAAAATTTTAATTTTTTTAAAAATAGAGTTTGATCGTAACCTGACTTGATGGACCCAACCAAACAACTGTGACAAAATTGACTTTTTTGAAAATTCAATCTTAGGCTATTCAACCTCATTGTTAGCAGATATTGTTCTCTTTAGACTTTCTCTTTTGAGTTTATCGGGAGACGTTTCTATACCCTTATAAGAGAATGATTTGTTTTCCTCCTCAAACCAATGTGGAATCTCACAATTCATCCCGCTCGAAGCCCAACGTCCTCATTAGGAAATCATATCAACACGCACATATAATTTAGATGGGAAGTTGGAAGAGGTAACATGGTTTGCTGGAGAGAATGACACAGAGAGGGCCTTTAAGTAGGCAGATACACAAGCATATTTTCCTTAACCCACTTGAACTCATGCCCCATTTTGGCGACAGCCTCAGAAATAGACAGTATGGACGACGAACCACCTGCTCCTTCTCTTTCTCTCTCTCCCTAATCTACTCTCTATCCCGTCCTGATTTTAAATTCCCGTCGACATGTTACACGTTTCATTAAATGTTTCTACCTCCGACATCGATACCATCATTACACCGTTTGTTTATTAGATACAAAATTAAAAGCTTAAGAGGTGAGAACGTAGTTAACACGCAAATTTGCCCACCGATTTCTCCCATGCAATTGTCTGCTTTAACCCCAGCAACCCCCTCTCTCTACTTATCTCTCTGTCCCTAAACCCTTCTCTCTCTCTCCGGGTTCTCTCCCTATATATACAAGCTCCACTCCATATCTCTCTGCATTCATCCCCATAACGTCGTCGTTTCTCTCTCTCAAGAATATAATGTCTAGCCGAAGATCCTCTCGTTCCAGAAACTCCTCAGGGGCTCAAATCTCTGACGACCAAATCAGTGATCTTGTTTCCAAGTTGCAGCGCCTCATCCCTGAGATTCGTAATACTCGTTCTCATAAGGTAATTAACAAAAATCCCCTTTTTTTTTTATTTTTTTTTCTTCCAAGCTTATTAACTCTCTCTGCCGACATGTCGGCTTGTGGGTCTCCTTTTGTTTCCCTTCCACCAGCATTGCAGCTGGGGGAGTTTTTGATTTTATACCCCAAATTCTCCCCCTCCCTTACATACCACCGGTTCATATGACTCGATAACTACACTAATCTTAGTAACCCAATTCGGTCATATGATTGCACATTGACATGTTATTGTTCGAGTCATCACTAATTCAAAAATAGGGTTACAATTCAACCTAACTCAAACCCAACTCCACTGTATGTTTTAAAAGATTAAGGTTTAATCCGATTTGAGTAATGTTTTGATATTTGAAATTTATGAAATTTTAGTTATTAATATAATATATATGGAAAATAAATATGATTTTTTTTTATAATTAATAAAATAACAATTCGACAACTCAACGCTATCAAACTTGAGAGTTAAGTTGAGTTGTGAACTCTATTCGAGTTGCTTGGGTCACTAATCTAATTTAACCCAATCAATCAATGTATACTCTTATATTCAATAGTTTCGATTCATTTAAATCGAAAACTCGTAACGTTATTTGATTTGATTTATTGGTATAGGTATCCGCTTCAAAAGTGCTGCAAGAAACATGCAACTACATAAGGAACTTACATAGGGAAGTGGATGATTTAAGTGAGCGATTGTCACAGCTTTTAGCAGCAACAGAAAACGACAGCGCTGAGGCAGCGATTATTAGGAGTTTATTCATGTAAAACTCTTATTAATTTATGAATGTCCCTACCACATTACGACGTCGTTTCCATTTTATTTTTATTTATAAATATATATATATATATATATATATATATATAATATTTATGATAGTTGGATTATTTAGGTAGGGCTTATATTTATATATATATATATATATAACGCTGGTATTTTGAGCGAAGTTTGTAGTATTTTTAACTTTTATATTTCTCCTTTTTATGTTTCCAAAAAATATTAATTTTAAATTATTAAAATTTTGGTTGTTATTCACAACAATGCACGTGTTTTTGTATGTTTGAAAATAGTTATTTGATTAAATAATATAAATAATAAAAAAGTAATCCTAGCTTTGAATTTTCTAATTATGAAATTATTTAAAAATAATAACAGGGTATGCATTCGGTAATAAAATTTATTACATTAAAGAGAAATATTATAATAATAATAATAATAATAATGGTAAAATTTCTCCTACATAACAACATTTTTTATTATTTATTTTTTATTTTTTAAGTTTAATGAAATAAAAATAATAAATGGAAGTATTTTAAAAATAGTTATAAATGGTTTTCCCCTTCGTTATCTTTTTTATATTCACTATAGATATAATGTTGTGGAGCCAATAATAAAGGAAAGGACAATTCTACCCTTGTTTTTTTCCCCTCAAATTAAATAAAAAAAAAATAGAAAATGTCTTTTCCACACTTAAAAAACAGAAGAGAAAGAGAGAAGAAGCTTCTCGAACTAAAATTTTCACAAACTGCAAAAATATCTTAAATTTTTATGTAATGATTATTAAAAATAATATAAATTTTCGGTGTACTCATTGCTTTCGGTAAATAAATAATAAAAAGTCGTAAGCTTTTAATTTTATATTTAATCATAAGTCGCCTAATTTATTCGACGATGTTTTGTAAGGTTCTCGAGCTCTATTAAATATAAAATTTAATTTAATGTTTAAAAATTTATTAATTAAAAAGTATGGAATATATTAAATATTTATTTAGATCCAATAAAACGTTCAAAAATTTATTTGAAATGGTTAAAAATGCATAGTTGACAAATAATTTGAGGCATGTTTTATTTATGCAAAAATTAAACTTTTTTTACACTTTTTTTTTTTTTTTTTTTTTTTTTTTTTTTTTTTTTTTTTTTTTTTTTTTTTTTTTTTTTTTTTTTTTTTTT
>NW_019272035.1:2983926-3003389 GCF_002738345.1 Cucurbita maxima | reverse complement strand
TTTTTTTTTTTTTTTTTTTTTTTTTTTTTTTTTTTTTTTTTTTTTTTTTTTTTTTTTTTTTTTTTTTGTTATCACGTGAGTCTAGTCAACAAACACGATGTTTCAAATAAGTTATAAAGTGTCCTACATTGGTTAAGTTAGGGAATGATCATGGGTCTATAATCTAAAAATATACTTAAAGTGGATAATATCATACACCATTGTGGAGAGTTTCTACCTTTTAGAAATAGATGTTTATTTAATCTATGGGGTCAGAGATCCAGGGAGATCCACACCAAACACGATAGGAAGTTCTCATTTAAGCGTTAAATGGAGAAGATAGTGGATATCTAAATGGGATGGAAAAATATTATGGTGTAATATTAAGTTTTGAATTTTAGAAATTATGTTTTATTTATGAAATATTTATTATGATTTTACAAATTTTGAAAATTAATCATTAAATACCTCATTCATGAGAATCTCCCTGCAATTCCTAAATAAATAAATAAATAGATAGAGAATTTTAAGAGGATGAGAATTGAAATAAGAGGGAGGGATTAACAAATACTTATTTGTCTCTCTCACACCGAGAGGATTATAATCACGAATAGAATCCTAGCCACTTACCTAATGGACTATAAAAGTTGAGAGAGGTCGACTCTCCTCAGAGTCACACAGCTTGAGGTCTTTAATCGTTGTCATGTTACTGATGTGCTCAGTGTCACGGTCATGCTTGTCCAAGGCGTGTTGCATGTGGTTGCATGTTGGATGTCCCAGTCATGCTTGTCTAGGATGGGTTGTCCATGGTCGCTTGATTGTTCTATATCTATTTTACTTGTTTTCATGTTAGATAGACTTTTAATATTTTTGTTGTGTCAATACAAGAGTGTATGACCGGTCATCAAAATCATATCTATACGATAAAATGCTCCAAAAGGTACTATAAGATGATGTAACTAGTGTTAATTCTTCCAACCTAAGTTATATGCTATCAAAAAAGTTAGTGTTGCTTATTTGCTTTTAGCTTATAAAATTTCTTTCTTTAATTTTTTTTCAACATATTTCCTCGCTTACATTTTCTAAAATAATTCTCTCAAATGTGACTCAAGGCTCGAGCATAAGCTGTCTGCCAAGTTCGAGTTTCACACGGCTGACTTGTTTGTTAGGTTAGAACAAATGTCGCATAATCGTTATCCCACTGCTGTAAGAGTGCAATTGTGACAAGTGGTATCAGAGTCGAGTCGACTCCCTGTATCGTCGTACACAAACATGTTCGCTACAAAACAACTAGGCAAGTCCCATACTAACCGATTAATAAAGATTGAAAATTAGTTATCCTACTTGACTGAAGTTTGTGATGGAATGAGACTTTTGGAGTCTCGCATGAATGAGATTGTTGCTAAAACCAATAGGTTCAACGAGATGACAGGTTGTATTGAGGCAATCTCTGTCCTGAAATTAATGATTAGGGTCAAGGCTCTCGAAAACAAGGCTACAACTGCTGATTGCTTCAAGTGTAGAGATAGCTCGACGGGCTCTGTTGCCCAGATGGAGGAACACATCGAGAACTTAGACAATGCTCAATAAGTGATCATTCAGATGGTCTCAGAAATGTCTGAGGATTTGAGAGCAACCCTTGGAGTGGTCAGGGCTGAAGTGACGGATTTGAGCGCAAGAATAAACCTCACCATGAGAGAAATAGGGAACCAAACTCAGCTATGGGTGTAGTATTCAACAAGGTAAAGGTCCTAAAGTTCACACCCTTCTGTGGGGTTCAAGTACCAAGGCTCTAGAGAACTTTATCTTTGACTTCGAGCAATTCTTTCGAGCCAAAAATATTGTGGCAAAAGAAACAAAGGTCACGTTGGTTTCAAGGCATCTAGTTGATGATGCAAAGTTGTGGTGAATATCCAAGTACATGAACATTTAAGATGATCAATGTACTGTGGACACTTGGGAGAGCTTAAAACTAGAACTCCGCTCTCAGTTCTTCCGAGAGAATGTCGAGATAATCGCAAGAAGTAAATTAAGGGAGCTGAGGCATACTAGCAATCTCCAAGACTACATTAAGTTGTGTATGAACAAAGAGTTCAAGACATTTTAACGACCTATGTTACCGTCGTACAACTATTTGACCTTAGCAACGATCAATCCCAAGACGAAGGACAGAACTAGACTTTCGTAAGTTGGGGTAATAGAAATTATCGACTTAACTCCCCCAAGGATTGGGAGGGACAGACTTGAAGGCAAAGGAGGGGAATGCGAGTCCTCCCAATAGAGAAGTATAATTCCATGGCGGATTAGAATAGTAACACTCAAAGCCAAGGGTCCTCGCTTTAGTTCATATGCAATGGGGCCCACTGAGAAATCGAGTGCCCATTCGAAGCAAAATTTGAAATTGAACTTAGAAGTTGAGTACAAGACTCTGAAAGTTTCAACACAACTAGTAAAAAAATGTCGAAAACTCCCGCATGGAAGCCCTAAAGTATTTATCTGCCCTCTAGAAGAGAATGGGTGAGATAGAACAGCTAGTGGAACACGATCATATATATGTTGAGGCCTGGGTCAACCACAGAGCGTCCAAGAATAGTATTGTCGACTTTGGAGCCACCTACAACTTTATGACAGAGATCGAAACGAAAGGCTTAAACATCATCTCGCATCGAGATACAATACATATGAAATATATCAATTCAGCAGCCCTACTTGTCTCAGAGGTTATGAAGAGAACTCCGATCAAGATAGAGACTTGGATGGGACGAACTGATTTTGTGATTGTCAAAAATGGATGATTTCGACATCGTGTTAGGTGTGAATTTTCTACTTGAACACAAAGTAATTTTCATTCCCCTAGCAAAATGTTTAGTAGTAATGGGGTTCAACCCAACAATCATTCATATTATCAACCGTCAGCCAAAAGGGGTGAAGATGATGTTGACACTACAGTTGAGAAAGGATCTTAGCCAAGACAAACCTATGCTTACTGCCATTGTCGTAGTCGAAGAGGGAAACTCGAGTGAGCCAACCAAACCTTGCAGCCACTACATGAACACCATGATGCAAGGCCAAAAGGTAAGACAAAGAGCTTATCCCCACATGAAGAGATACATCACGAGATTGATTTTATGTTCAGGGATTAGATCGCCTGCCACAAACAGCTATCATACGGCTCATCTAAGCTAGCTGAATTTTACAAACAACAAAATGACTGGTTAACAATCAGGCTCATTAGACTTGCAAAAACTCTTGTTAGTGATCACTCAAATCATGGGGAGAGACAACAAGCCAACACCTCCGCTGAAAGATGGAAATATAGACAAACCTTTGAATCAACTCATGTTTACGCGAAAATACCATCGAGACAAATAAAGATAAGGGTCAGTCGGAAGCATTGGCCACGAAAATTTCAAGACGAAGAGAAAGTTATGATCAAGTTGAGGTCAAATCAATCTGATTTCAAAGCAATAAGGACTAGGGACTGGTGTGAAAATATCATGGACCAGTCTATGTTATCCACAAGGTCGGGAAGGCATCATATAAGATCCAATTACTCTCATGGATGTAGACTATCCCTGTTGTCCACGTCAATAACTTGAAACGTTACTATCTCAACTAAAAAGATACCAAACACAAGGAGGTGGTACGACCTCATGCAAATGAAAAAACTTTTTCTGTGAAAAAAGTAGGAGAGACCACGACAAAGAAGATGCGAGAGTCAACGAACCGAGAAGTGGATTCAAATAGTTCATAGCATATTGGAAGAGACTCTTCAATGCTACGAGAAAAGCTCAATATGATATATAATATTGATAACAAAAACGATGATTAACTTTGATATTTATCAAGTATAGTTGTACTAATCATTGATGTAGCTATTGAACATAGAACTTAAAGGATAATAATTTGAACATATGTATTCATTACCTTCTTGATATCTAATATTATTAAGAATCCTATTTATGGACATGCATCAATATTTTAGTGATATTCCTTGAAAAGTAAGATTTTGACCTTCGACACTAACATGGATATTTAATAGCCTACATAATAAGATATAAGATATATAAAAACAAAATTCAATTCAAACTAGAAATAGTGTTGATGAGTTGAATTGAATCGATCGGATTAAAATATTTCTTAGACTTAATAAAATATTTTTGTTATAAATTTTTTTAACTCAAACAACTTAATGAATCTAACCTCATTAAGTTGGATTAGTTCGAGTCATTTATTCAGTTATTCGTATAATATAGTTTTATTTAATTTCAAACTTTAAATTAAGATTTTTAATCTCAATTTTATTGTGAAAAATATTAGGATAACCCTTCAAATTTATTTTTGAGAATAAATTAATGAAAAAATAATTACAAAGTTAAAAGTAACAAATATTTTCTTTAAAAAAAAACAATAAATTTAGGTGATTTGATTTAACTAATTTAATTGGAAAGGAGGTAAAGTTTCATTTATTTAAGCACACTCCAACCCAAAGTAACTCTTAAAAAAAATGGAGGTTTAATATAACGGCTGAAGGTTCAAGTCCACTACTAAGCAGATATTGTCTTCTTTGGGCTTTCTTTCGTGCTTCCTCTCAATGTTTTTAAAATGTGTTGGCCAGTTTTTCACACCCTTGTAAAGAATGCTTCGTTCTCCTCCCCAACTGATGTGGGATCTCACAATCCACTGCCATTCGGGGCCAGCGTCCTCGTTGGCACTCATTCTCTTCTCTAATCGATGTGAGACCCCATAATCCACTCCCTTCTGGGCCCAACGTCCTTACTAGCACACCGCCTCGTGTCCACCCTCCTTCGAGGCTCAGCCTCCTTGCTGGCATATCACCCAATGTCAAACTCACTGCTAGCAGATATTGTCCTCTTTTGAGAAGCATTCTTTATAAAAGTGAAAATCTCTCTCCATCATACCCGTGAGAGAAAGCCCAAAAGAAAAGGCTTAAAGAAGACAATATTTGGCAGTGGTGGGATTGGGCGGTTACACATAAATATTTAAACTTTTGATCGGATACTCAGTAAAGGATAAAATTTTGAGGGGTCTCATGACATTGGTATTTGGGCATTTAGAGTAATGGAGGTATAGATTTTGATGATACATTTGGATTTGAATTGAAAAACAAAGAGAATGTGAGGGAGTGGGAGAAGAAGACCCGACAAAGCCCCCCCTGTGGATATCAAAAACAAAAGAAGGGCTTCAATCTGTGCTGCCTTATCCGTGAAGGCAATGCAATATGAGGCCGTTCTGATGATAATGTTTTAAAATACAATTCCAACAACAAACCCTAATTGAATCCCAAAGACATGCCGCCAAATTTGCGTAATTTTCTTATCCTATTTCCCATCAATACCTCAAAACGCAACTGTCTCTGTCTAACGGAGTTCTCTCTCTCTCTCTCTCTTTTTTATTATTATCATCCTCGGATGATAGTGGCGATATTGATGATAGTGGCGATATTGATGATAGTGACGATATCGACCGTGACCTTGATACGGAGTTGGAGCTTCTAACTATGATGAATGCGCCGCTAACTATGGATATGATGCCGGAAATAGACCGATTTTATATCACCCTTCAATTCGAATTAGCAAAAGCAATGTCTCCTTGCATAATATGGATTCCAAACATTCATGATCTGGATGTGAATGCTCGAATTACTTATCCCTTGGTCTATTAGTGAACTATCTCTCCAGGGATTGTGAAAGATGTTCCACTAGAAATATTCTTGTTATTGCTTCGACCCATATTCCCCAAAAAGTGGATCCCGCTCTAATAGCTCCGAATAAATTAAATACATGCATTAAAATACGAAGGCTTCTTATTCCACAACAACGAAAGCACTTTTTCACTCTTTCATATACTAGGGGATTTCACTTGGAAAAGAAAATGTTCCATACTAATGGATTCGGTTCCATAACCATGGGTTCCAATGTACGAGATTGGGCTATTACTCTCTAGAGCCACCCACGATCCCACGACTCTTGAACCAAAAGCTCTGATACACTATTGGGAGAGTAATATAAATAATGAGAAATGTACAAATTTAATTATATATTTCCCATATGATATTATCCAACTTTACTTTTCAAATGTACTAATGGAGATAATTATCCTCACTGTGTACCATGGTTCTATCCCTCACCTAACTAATGTGGGACTTTATTTACACCTGACGTGTTGTAAAGGAGGACAATCCTATTTGAGACTACTTCGGAATAGTATATGCACATGTCAATACAAACAACTGCTAGCTGACTTATCCAAATGGATCAAGATAACTCATTTAGGTCACCCCTCTAAGGTTGCAAATTCTCATTTAAACTTGTTTTTGGCAATCTAACCCACCATTAAGATTATTAGTGTATTGCAAGATGTTGTCTCTACTGCCTAGAATTGAACTTTTCCTAAGGTCTCAGTGTCCAGTAATATCCCACCGCCAAGCTCACGATTTAAATAGGCACACTCAAACATTCTATCTAATGAAACCAACCCTTTTGATATTGTTTGACGTACAAGAATTTAGATGTCTGATACGATCGAAAAACCATTTGGATCTTATTAACTAAAGAGATCAAGCTTTGCACTCCAGTTCAACACCAATAAAAAAATGAAAGACACTTACTTCTAACACTTGTTCCACTTTTGGAAGACCCTATGTTATACTACCGAAGAGTTATTTTTCATATATCAATGTAAGTTCTCTCCTTCATAAATAACATGGTTATCCGAAGTAGCTTCAGCTTCAACTATTCTATAATCGGCTGAATGGAAACAACAGCTGAAGAGACTATATATATATATATATATATATATATATATATATATATAATATTACGACCAACCTATACATAAATAACTGAATGAACAGCCAATCAATTGTCTCAAAGCATTCAAAAAGAACGGGCACTCTTATTTACGACTCCAGTAAATAGAAAGCTTTTATTTATACCTTACTGTGACCAAATTGGTCTCTTTGGTTGATATTATTCCCCCACGGTCCAATGGAAGGCTATCACATTGGAACCCCAATTCATAATCTATAAACGAGAATGTGCAGCAGCCTTCCACAGTTTCAGCATCGTCCAAACTTCTGGACAAGACGGTTCTCGATTTCGATTCTCTTCTTCATCAAAACAGCATACTTGGAAACCAGATCTTGAGCTCCAGCAGCCACTGATAGCTTGCACGCCAGAGAAGTCTTCTCTAACTTGTCTTTGTACATGATTGATATGGGTACAAAACTGCCCTTCTTGTTGCACAACCAACCATGAGCAGCCCTCAATGCTGCCCCGAGTGATGCTGAATCTGGACAAAAAGAAAATTGGGCAAAAAATATAACATAAAAACGAGATCGTTCAGTAAGGATTGCTAGCTGAAAGGTTCTTAGCATTGCTCCACAAATAGACAGTTTAAGTTTACAAATTAGAAAATGTCATTATAGATGTAATATGTAATAATAGAACATACCAGATCTTTGAACTGTATAGACATCACAGCCAAATATTGAAGCTATGGAGGAAAGGATGGCCTCATTTGCTGAAGCTCCTCCAGTTGCAATGATTCGTTTTGGAGGTGAAGGCATCCCGAATCTTTCAGCATGAGCTCGCATCGACACCATTTGGCCTTCAATCAATGCTCGGACCTGAAATATTAGTTCGTTTGTTGTTTTAATTAGTTCATTTCAGTAGGAATTCAAGACAAATGAATTTGTGCAAATATCCTAACCTCTGAGGGAGGATCGAATTCCTCCACCTCATTTTCGGTCACTCCCTCAACAGTGTCACCCTTGAAATTTTCAAGGCGATAACGATGAAAACCGACTGAAACCAAGAAGTAATTACCTCATCAGCCACAATTTTAGTAAAAGTGTGAGCAATAAAGGGAGTCCTACCTGGAAGGGGTGGAAGAATTTCATGTTCCTTGTAGTAAAATCCAATCTTTCCACCTATAGTATCGCTCAAAATAAGAACAAATAAACAAAATCACTAATATTACAAGTTAAGAAAAGGACATGTCGTAAACCATTTAGCGGAGGCGTTTGCTGCAGAAATTTATTGAACGTATCCCAAGACTTCTCTGCATAGCGGTTGCGAATGTCTGAAAAAAAAAAATTTATTCAATTTAGAAGATACGATCATACAGAACAATTAAGCATAGAGGTTAAGGAAATTGCACCACCTTCACGTGTCAACGATCCGTTCTTGTAAACCAACATAACCATGTAGCTTTCAGGGTCTACAGGGTTGGGAAAAACATGTCCCTCCAGCCTAGGTTGTGGATCACTAGTGATCCCAAACACCTAAGTAGTATGCACAAACTGTTTACAAACTACAAGAATGGAGTAAGACATGCAAACGCTTTGATACATTAACGAAAGGAAACGACTACAGTGTGTTTGGAATACATTCTACAGAGTTACTCGAACCACAAGCCCACACTATTCATTTACTAAAACAAAAGATTGTTGAACCCACCGTGTCACTAGTGCCAAGACTAATTGCAAGATCCCCAGGAGTATTAAGAGTTAGACCTGCATGTTCCCAAAACAAGGGGGGAAACAAAATAAAGTAGTTAAAAGAGAAAAAATATGCAAGCAAAATATACAAAATTTGGAATATGCTTGAAGAAGCCATTAATGATTTTTCCCCTAATAGTTGAGAACCTTGAAATATGGAAAACCTAGCATCATAATACGATTCCTTTGTGTTCCTTCACACTCAATTAAGCTTATGTGGAAATGGTTTAAATTGCAACACAACAGCCACAAGTTCCAATACGACGATGTAGCTTCATTTACTAATTCTAACCCGAAATAATACAAGTTATACATAGAAAGTAAATCGAACTGATCATGAATTTGGGTAATTTGTGAACTACATAGAATCGAGAAGTTTAAATCTATTTATGTCATAGATCCTGACCAAGCAGCATTACAAAGCTTTAACAGAAATCATTCATATCTTCTTGTATTAAGCAGAGCAAGAAAAGATGATGTTAAGCACCTGCAAGGCTGTTGGGATTGTCTCCAGACCACTGAACGACCAAGCACTTCTCATTAAAGTTGTATCTACACCAAGATTTGTAAGAGCTTCAGCAGGTGAACTAACTACTTTAATAAAACAAGTAGTTTTAGCAAAATACTTTAATTATGACAACTTAAGTTAAAAGTCTGAAAAAAAATCACTTTGTTATTTGGTTCTACATTCTTGGAAGCGTTTTTGAGATGCCTCCCAAGCATAATTCACAAAATTTGACTTCTTCCAAAAGAATTTTATGTTACTCGAAACGTGAAGGTTTTGGAGGGCACTCCCATACATAGCATAAGTAATATGGAAATTATGAGATGCAACCTTCATAAACATATAGAGAGAAATTCCCTATTGCTTACTCATGTCATACTGGTGAATATTTTTCTTGATTTTCAAATTTTAGGATTTCATGGAGCCAACTAAACGCATATAGAGCCATGTAAATTACTTTTTATTCAGAGAAGAAAAGCTCACAAAAAGGCGTGATAAAATGATTAGTTTCCACTTTGATCAAATTCAATAGGACAGAGAATTTCATTGTGCTTATCTTCAAACAGATACAGACATCCATATAACTCTCCTATGTTTATGTCGGAAGTAATATGTAACAGCCCAAGCCCACCGCTAGTAGACCTTGTCCTCCTTGGACTTTTCCTTTCGGGCTTCCCCTTAAGGTTTTTAAAGTGCGTCTATTAGGGAGAGGTCTCCGCACCCTTATAAGCTTACAAGGAATGCTTAATTCCCCTCTCCAACCGACGTGGGATCTCACAATCCACCCCCCTTAGGGGTCCAGCGTCCTCATTGGCATACTGCCCGATGTTTAGCTCTAATACCATTTTGTAACAGCCCACGCCCACTGCTAGCAGATATTATCCCCTTTGGGCTTTTCCTTTTGAGCTTTCCCACAAGGTTTTTAAAATGCGTCTACTAGAAAAAGGTTTCCACACTCTCATAAGGAATGCCTAGTTCCCCACTTCAACCAATGTAGAATCTCACATAATCATAATAGCATCCTATGAAAAACTTTTGTACTGTATTTTACGTTGACATATATCGAACAAGTGACATCATATGTACTACACTCAAATGTTAGAGACATTAGAATCAGGATTAATGAGAAATACTGTGATTATCCTCTTCTTTTTGCAGGTCTTAGGAAGAAAACTAACCTCTTAACAAAATATGGAGCAATATAACCAGCTACACCATAGGCAGGGGCTAGCTTCCCAAGTTTCTCCTCCAGACCAGGGGCAGTGGCCTAAGGTATTAGTGGAATTAAGAATAAATCAAGAAACAAGAACTTATGATTAAGAGAGACTAGCAGGTTATATCAATTGCATAATCATAATTCAACACATTGTAGTACCTCTAATACTTTTTTAGACCAGACTCGTTGTCGAATATCCATCAAATTCATTCCAGCACCATCAGTTTCATCAATGGAGGCATAGGCTCCAATAAGAAGAGACGCCACAAAAGAACTAACAAGGGAAATCCTTTCAGTATTTTGATAAACTTCAGGCTGAGTTTCATATATCTTCTTGATTTGGGGTCCAGTAAATCTTTCATGGGCTCGTGAGCCAGTAAGTTTAGACAATTCTAAAGCTCCCCCAACAGCTTGCTCGATCACCCGACATTGAGCAGTGGTGCTGCTATCCATCCATATGGGTGATTCTTTAATGGAAAAGGCATCAACTAGCTGTTCCAGTAATGGCTTTTGATGATCCAATGAAGATAAGATCGTAGAACTTCCAGTTTTCCAATAAACACTACCATGTTGTTGTCCACTGCCAGAGACAGCAGCAATCTTCCCAAAATCCAGTTTCGATTTGGATAGCTTTTGAAGCATGAGATCCAGAGCCTCCACCCACATAGAAGTGGGGGAAACGATTCGACCATTGATGGAAGAATCGCGGTAAACACCATCTTGAGTTTTGTAATGAGATAATTCAGTATCAAAATGAACAAATTCTGAGGCAACAATGTTAAGATTGGAGTCTAACACAGTGGCTTTCAAAGACCTAACAGAAAAACCAGTTCAACGAACAAGATCAAAGGGAAATTGCAGATACATTAACGATTCAAACATCGAAATGGGAAAATTTCCAATTTCGACAAACTCAACCGCGAATGAGAGGAAATCAAAATCAAAATCAAAATCGAAATTACTTACTGTGTAGAACTGTCGAATCCAAGAAAGTAAGAGTTATCGGGGAGAGATAAGTGCTCCATTTTGAAATCAAGAGAATCAGAGAGACTACAGGGCAAATCAGCGGAACAGTTGTTAATTTATATATGAATTGTTGGGGTTTATTAGAACCAAGAAAGAGGATAACTCCTATTTAAATGCGAATTCTAAATTTGGAAATCTGATTCATTCTGAATTTTGTTCATCTCTAAATTAAATCGGTTCTTATCTTTTTTTCCTTTTCTAATTAATTAAAAAATAATGTAAATAATTTTAAAAAATCAATATTTGGTATGTTGTTCTCAATTTAATTTAATTTAATTTAATTTTGTGGTATGTGCAAGGACAAGCATGCAAACGGATAATATTTATAATCAATTTATATCCAACAAAATCCCTAAATTATATACTAATTAATTAGATTTTTTATTTTTGTAATTTTTTGGAATAAAATAATGTAAACCTAACACTATTATTCATCTATAATTATATATATATATATATATATATATATATATATATATATATATATATATATATATATAGTGGAGACGGAGACAAGAAATATAAGCCGCTCTCGACCCTCTCACTTAATTCCCGTGAGTTAAATAAACGTCTAATGAGAGAAAAGATTAAAAGGGTGTAACGAGAATTTTCTATTACTACAGTTACAAAGTCAATTTGTAAAATTATTATATGCCAAAAAATAATTTCTCGGAAAGCTAATTAATTTCATGAATTCTCACTCGACTAAAAGGATCAAATTGTCGAAGGGTTCCTAATAGGAAAAGACCTACATTCATGTCCAATAAATCACAAACAATAGTCATTGATAATCATTTTCTAAAGAACATATACTAGGTCATGTTACCATCTTTTGTTTTGAATATGTTCGGCTCCACCTCTCAATTTATATGCAACTAATTTAACGATGTTATTGCCGTTGTGGTGACTTTTGATACAATGTCGAAAGAGATGCATCAACCTTCGAGTTTGACAAAGCAATAGTTTCACGTTGAACTGAGTGTGAGATTCTAGCTGCAGTTTTTGGGGATTCAAGCTCCTCCAATTCACCCAAAATCTCTGTCATTCGAGGTCGGGCCCTCGGTTCCCTCCTAAGACATTGTGAAGCTAAATTTGCAGCTACATAAGCTCCCTTTTTGGAATATCGTCCTTCAAGTTTGGTGTCCATAATTCGAAATAACCTTCTTTTATCACCTAAATATGGCATTGCCCACTCTACAAGATTGTCTTCCGCACGTAAACCCGATAACAATTCAAGCAACACAACTCCAAAACTGTAAACATCGCTTTTGGATGTCAATCGACCTGAGGAGTAAACGACGTTGCAATTTAAACCATTAATTATCATGGATTTCTTACCAGGAATTTAAATTGCAATATTTTGTAACAATTAAGATTGTAATACTTATTTAGGGTAATTTGATTAAAAAAAAAAAAACAGATCAAAATTTTAGGATAAAATTGCAATAAATATACACAAAAGTTTTGAAAAGTTTGGTCTAAGCTCAAATTGGACAATATAATATCATTATAGAGATACGAGCGCCCTTGTCTCTTATAAATGGTATCAAAATGATATCCCTAACTTAATTAGTTGTGTGGATTGGAATTCGTTAGTATCGAACAAAAAAAAGTTGATGAGTCAATTGTTCAGCCGAATAACGGATTGTTGAGAATGCAAACAATGTTAATAAAATGACCTAATTAAACCGGTGTTTATAGAAACGCCTTGAATATAAAATACCAACGAGTCTTCTCTTGATAGGTTAAACGTCTCTAACTTTGCATATTATTTCAAAAGTTGTAATATTACATGTGAGCTTTCGTAAATGTTTTAAACCTACCTAGAAGTAAAAATTTGTTATAATTTTGGATGGAACTTGGGATCTAAAACGAGAGGTGTTTGTATGATTCATTTACTCGAACAACTTGACCTTGGGTTAGGGTTGAGTTTTTAGAAAATCAAAAAATTCAATTCAATTCATGGGGTGAAACTCCTTTGGTCTAGTCAACCCAACCAACTCGAAATAGGGTTCACAATCTAACCCAACCCGAAATTGGAGAGTTAGGGTCATGAACTCGTTCAGATCATTTGAATTACCATCAACCAAAACAACCCAAATTTTGAATTGGTCCAAAAAATTTCGCAAACCCAACCGTGTATACCCCTAGCTAGACCATGTGTGGCAGTGATCTAGAATGGTGGGGTTAGAATCCTAATTTTCCTTTTAGGTCACTACAGATTCTAGGTCATACTATAGTCCCATTCAAGTCAAAAGCTTCTCCAAAGATCATGATTGGGGCAGTTGAATTATGCAGAGATTAGGAGATAAGATATGCATATCATGTTATGTAAATAAAAGATAAAATCATCAACATTGTGCAGAAGTGCAGTATAGGGCAAGCGTTACGAACCTGTAGCGATATATTCGGGTGCAGCGTAGCCACGGGTTCCCATAACTTGAGTAGTAACATGAGTTCTATCTCCAGTGGGACCAGCCTTAGCCAAACCAAAATCAGAAAGCTTTGCATTAAACTCCTGCATTAAGGATGCACAAAATTATGAACAACAGTTGTAACAAGATTGTATACCATTTGTGCAGAACAGAAATGGCTTTCTTACTGCATCGAGCAGGATGTTCGATGCCTTGAAATCGCGATATATGACGGGCGATTCGGCTTCGTGAAGAAAGGAAAGCCCTCTGGCTGCAGCTATGGCCACTTTGATCCTTAATGCCCATGAAAGAGGTTGTGAACCCCCTGCACAACAGAACTTGGCAAATCAACTTGGCCCCATGTCAAATTCAAACGCATGTAAAAGCACTTTTCGTGATTCCTAAAATGGTATCCTAGTCATGCCCTTAACTTAGCTATGTCAATAGAATTCTCAAATGTCAAACAAAGAAGTTGTGAGGCTCAAAAGTGTAGTTAAAAGTGACTCAAATATCGAACAAAGGGTGTACTTCCTCGATTAAGGAGAGGTTGTTCGAGGGTTCCATAGGCCTCAGAGGAGGCTCTATGGTCTACTTTGCTCGAGGGAGGATGGTTGAAAATTGTTGGGAGAGGAGTCCCACATCGACTAATGTGGATCATACCATTGTGGAGGTTCGTGATTCCTAAAATTGAACGCATTGAGTACTCGTAATCCAGTTCAAACCGGAAAACACACCTAAATTGTAACAGATAATTGTAGCATTTGAGAGAGGGAGGCAAACAAATTTCATGGAAGAATGTTTAAGAAACAGAGTCACTTTTAACATCTAAATGGATACAAAACTTACTTCTGAAGAGATGATTCTCCAAGCTCCCTCTGGGCATAAACTCGTAAACCAGTAGCCGATTTTCGCCTTCCAAGCAATACCCAATCAGCTTAACAAGATTTGGATGATGAAATTTGCCCAAATAATCAACTTCTGTCTGAATTTATAAGCAGTTAGTAGCAGACACAAGCTTATATTATAACATAAAAGGAACACATAACAAAATATCAACTACACTACGCACCAGCCACTCCTTGTGGCCTTGGGAAGCTTCAGCCTTAAGCTTCTTGACAGCCACAACCATTCCCAATCCAGGCCTCGCAGCAGCCAATTTGTTTTCATCAATCCATCCTTTGAAAACATAACCAAATCCCCCTTCACCTAGCAGGCTGTCGGGTCGAAAATTTCTGGTCGCGTTCTTCAGCTCATTGAAATGGAAGGGCTTCAAATTCGAAGACGACAGTATTTCACCTTCTGTTCTTGGTGTGGGAAGATTCAACACATTATTATTATCATTCCTATCCGCCACTGAGTTAGGATTATAGGAAGGAACAATCGGATTATGTTTCTTGCTTGAACTTCGGGAGATTTCTGATCCATAAAAGAAAACAAGACTTTAAATCCTTGTTTCTTTTGAAACAGAATAAAGAATTTGAAAATTCAAGGAACAAACAGCAGAATCTACCAAAAATTCCCAACAACTAAACCACGCACAACATCGAATCAATGAAAAATCGAATGAAAACCCAGAAACCATAAGGACAGGGAAGATCAAAAACACATAAATTAAGAGAACAGAAACTAAAATTGATAGAGAAAGAGATGGAGAAAAGTGTTACCGGAAGTGGGTCGGGAGCTGTGGGCGATTTCAACTTTGGCAGAAGAACCAAAGCAGTTACCCATCGAAAGCTGAAAGGGGAAGAGGAATTGGGTAACAAAAATGGAAGGTGAAGTCTGCAAGAACTACAAGCAAATGAGAATCATCCCGTCTTCGTTTAAAAATAATGTTTAAAAATAATCAAAAATATATTACTAACTAAATCTTAAAAGATAAAATATATTATCCAAATTGATGGCTTTCTAAAGTTATAGTGAAAATATCTGTTAATTGCATTTTAGTAGAAACATAATACAGTTTTAATGATTCCAAGCGTGTAATTTTTTTCTGACTATATGACAATCTATTTCAATATATTTCGTACGTTCGTGAAAAACTGCATTGGCTACTATATATAATACTGTTTGATTGTTACAATACAATAATGCTAGTTCGGACAATGAAATTATCTTAATCAATTTAATTTTAAACAAGTATTTGATCGGGACGTATTGATTTGCTTTTTAGAATTTGAAGAAATAATTGAATTTTCGAAGAAAATGCAAACCCAACTCAAAATATCTTAATAGAAATGGTCGGAGTGGGAAAAGTAAAAAAGGGGAAAGAAGAAAAGGAAGGTTTTGAGTGAGTCTTCATTGGTGCAAGTCATGATCGCCTCCATTGTCAATTGTCCACAAAATTCCACAATGCAGAGCCCACGCGGACCCTCCAAAATGGTCAAAAACTCTGAGTTGCATACTACACAACAATTACACTCTATTTCCATATTTGCCCTCATATTTATACTTGGGTCTCTTCAATAATACACGTTATTCCATAGAGATGTTTGTTTAACCTATGTCAAAAAATCCTCAATTAAGTGAAAAATAGAGGAACGAGTGGAAATAGATTTTTTTATCTTGGGCTAAATGGGCCAGGAACAGAACACACTCGCGTCATTTATACATGTATCTATATATATATATAGAATTTCGTGGGGATGATGATTGAAATAGGGCAGACATGAGGATGAAGGAAGATGGGTTTATATTTCCGATCTTGGATGGCTCGTTTAACAACACATTATGTATGACGTGACCCTTTTATGTTGTGGCCAAGAGATTATAGGAATTAAGCACATAAAAGCATAAATAGTTATAAAACATAATCAATCAAGGCATTCAACATATCAAAAAAAAAAAAAAAAAAAATCATAATAAAACTGAAATATATGTAGAAAGGAAAGAAGAATAAAATTAATGTTGTGTGTTGATTCTCATTTTTGTTGTAATCCCCGAGCTTATGAATCTCTTTCTCCTCTAAAAGCTCTCTTCTGATGCTCTAAAATTTGTTGGGCTCAAAATATACTATTTTTTCATTTCTAGAATTGACTACAAATAATAAAGGTATAAAAATTAATGTAACATTGAGACAGCTGACCTCTATTAGTTGCCACCGAATTATAAACTCTTGTTTGTGAGCGTTTGTGAGCATTTGTCCTTTTAACTTGCATGAGTAAATGTAACTTTTGTACCTAGTTCACCACTCTCTCGATCATAAATAAAGTGTTTAAAACACGCCTAATAGTCTTAAACGGTTTGCGTTGGAAATCATATATTTGATTGAGAAATGTTTGTTTCTATTCAGCCTCTCCCGGCCATGAACCATGGCGGTTTAATTGTACGAAATTCATGAAGAATAAAGGGGCAGGTGGAATAAAAAGGGTTGGAAGAAGTATTTATAATAGTCATCATTATAAAATGTTGAAACTTCTAATCTTCTATAGACCAAAATTCAACGGCATATCTTTCAACGTTTTGTATCATTTTGCTCTTAATATTGGATCTTCGTTTCTCTTTTGGTTCTAAAGTTTTTAAACCCTCAATCAACATGAAAATTGTCAGCACAAGATTTTCTTTGTGGCCTAAATTAACTCACTATTCAGCATTCAATCAGATACATGATATTACATGATTAGGAAGAAGGGAGATCATCTGATCCAACCTCTTTTATCTCCTTTACCTCCACATGAGCCTGCAGAGCTTTCGAAACGTCTCCCATGTCGGTGCTATGAAACTCAATCAACGTCCATAGTTTGTTCATCTTTGCTATTCACAGACCAGAGCTTTATGGTCCGATCGTGCGAGACAGTTGCAATACACTGTCCATCTGTTATTGAACAAAACAATAATTGGATATCAGCGGCAGAATCAAATTCCTCCAACTATTTTGAGCATACAATCTATAAACTTACTGACAACTCTTAGTGTTAATGGTTCATATCACATCGGGTAACCATTCACATTAAAACAAAAGAAAAATGGATGAAATCTTTTATGGTTGAAGTCATACACACAAGCAAATTCCATTCAAACGCATTCTAACGTTTTACTCGTCACAAAAAAAGTTGTCCATAATTTCCTAAAGCCTTAGTACCAATGACTGTGTTCAAAGGCACTTTTCCTATTTTTGTTCCCACAATGGTAAATTCTTTGTATGAGATATGACGAAGACCTAGATCATTTGTTTTGGAACTCTCAGTTCACTCACCAACTTTGGAGTGGTTGGCTGAGATCGTTTGGTGTTTGATGGGCTTTGGAATGGAGATGGCAAGGCTGAGTTGGAAGAGGTGCTTTTGAGTTCTCTCTTCAAGGGAAGGGTAAAATTTTGTGGTTCTTAGAAGTTTTGTGGGAAATTTAGCTTAAAAGGAATAATAGAATTTTGGAGGTGTAGAGACCAGGTGAGTAAGTTTGAAGGTGACTAGGTTTAATTCCCCATATAGGCGTCAGTTACCAGATTCTTTTTGTACTTATGACTTTGATCTTGTTCTTTTGAATTGAAGTCCATTTTTGTTGTTAGGGGTCAAGACTGTAATTTTTTTTGTTAGGGCTCTCTTTTTTGGTATGCTTTTGTAAATTCTTTCATTTCTCTCCATAAAAATGTGCCCCCCAAAAAAATAAAAGATGCTAAAAAATTTGAAAGAAATCTTCCAATCTAAGTTGAAGAAGACAGTGGAGAAATTACAAAAAAAAAAAAAAAAGAAAAAAAAAAAAGAAAAAGAAAAGTTGTGATAGTTACTCAAATTAATGACTGTGAACTGTACAAGATCACAAAAACAAACAAAAGAATTGTATATACTTGAAAAGACTCTTGTATTTCAAATGACGCATGCTTTTGTTAATCTTCAAACCAGACATAGACTTCAAAAGGCACAGGATATAGTTTAGACAAACAATAGGCGCTACCCCGTATAAATAAAAGAAGGTCGTACCATCAGAAAACCGACTGTGGGACAGTAAGACATTATCCCTTCCCATACCTCCCTGCCTCAAACTACCCAAGGATGTCCCCCCTACCCCTCTCAAGTAAAATTCAATTCTACTCGGGATATCAACAGCCAGAAAGAGGAGGGGCAACTTCAAAGGCAAACTAAATTAGTGATAATAGTTTTTTGGTTTTTGCAATCTGGAAACCCCAGCCACATTTTATCTTGTAGATTACAAGCAGGACAAACGTCATCAAACCTAACAGATTATCATCCTTACATTCTGAAATGCTTTCCAAGCACATTAGTTTATTTTACCAAGAAAATTATTGACATTGAACTTTTTAAAAACATGATGTAACTGGTGTCTATGTCATCAATTCCTTACAATAGAGCTAAAGGAAACAACTCGATGCTAGAAAAATTGAGATTGTTAAAAAAGATTTCCCATAGAAAAAATCTATCAGGTTAAACTCCAAGCAAAGAACGTACAGCAGAATAAGGTATTGCATGATTGTACCTTTCACTCACCCCCCAAGGTAGCGTGAGACATTAGTGATATCTATGAACTCAAGTTTATGCTAAATAGTGATATCTATGAACTCAAGTTTATGCTAAATACAGGCATGTGGAAAATACCATAGAAGAATGCATAATGGTGTGCAACAATAACCTAGGTGGTAATATTTGTAAATAATAGTAATACTAATAATGACCAAGGAGTTGATAAAACACTAACCTGAAATTATATCCAAAGATGTCACTTTTGCTTCGTGGCCAGAGAGTGTCTTCACAGGCTTAAAATCACGAGCAGACCAAATCTGCAAAAAAAAAAAAAAAAAAAAAAAAAAAAAAAAAAAAAAAAAAAAAAAAAAAAAAAAAAAAAAAAAAA
>NW_019272035.1:2974737-2983800 GCF_002738345.1 Cucurbita maxima | reverse complement strand
AAAAAAAAAAAAAAAAAAAAAAAAAAAAAAAAAAAAAAAAAAAAAAAAAAAAAACGATTAAAAGTGAAGCCTTTGACTAAAGTGAGAGGAAGCAACAACCAAATGAAAACATAACGTCTTGAACGATATTATATCATCCTGAAGTGTTCAAAAATACCTTTGCAGTCATATCAAATGATGCAGTTACCAAGAAGTATCCCTCTTGAGGCTCATATTTCACCTGTGAAATAAGGTTTGAGTGTGCAGGTATTATATAAAGAGATTTTTTCTTCCTTAAATCCCATATCCGACAGGTGTTATCTTCACCACCAGTAGCTAAATGATAACCATTGGGTGAAAAATTAACTCCAAGGACCTGATGAAAGGAAGGTATCAGTCAGGAACAAACAAGTGAAATTTATTAAAAATAAATGTACAATGCCAATGTAAGAAAGGAAAGAGATTTACTGGCTTGACGTGGCCTTCTAAGGCAAGAACACTTCTGCCAGTTCGAAGGTCCCAAACACGAGCAAGTGCATCAAGTCCACAAGATGATACTAAAGATCCATCATGGTGGAAGTCTATGCCATAAACACTTCTACTATGACCTTCTTGAAGAAGCAACTCCACACCAGTTTCAATGTCCCATAATCTCCACGTCTTGTCAAAGCTAGTGGTGCCCAAGTACTTACCTGATGGGTGGAAGGCAATCCGTGCAAGGCGGTCCAGATGGCCCTCAAATGTTCTAAGGAGAGACCCTTCAGCAGACCACAACCTTGCAGTTCGGTCAGCAGAGGCAGTTGCTAAACACTCATTCACTGGAGAAAATATTACATCAGTAACCCGCTCTGTGTGTCCCTTAAAGTTGGAAACCTTCCTTACTTGAGGCATGCTCCACATTTTCGCAACTCCACTTAATGAACTAAAGAAATTAAACAAGAAAAATACAAAAAGCATCATATAGACGAAAACTTTCAGCAGAAAAGTAAAACGAAAGCTAAATACAAAGCCTATCAAGTAATGGAGTGGAAAATGAAAAAACCTTCACTCATACGTTAAATTATGGTTAAGTAGGAAGATAACAGTTCATCTATAGCCACAATCATCTTTTCTATTTCCTTTTTATTTTTCCTTCTATTTCTTTGTTCATCTATCAGTAGGTAAAATGGGGGTTATATTGAAGAGAAGAAACTGGTATTAGTTAGTAACTGCAAATATATGAAGGTTACCTAGTGGCAAGGAATTTTCCATCAGACGAGAAAGAGCAACCAGAAAGTGGTCGATCATCTCCTATCTCACTGCAGTCCAGAATCAAACTTTCAGCCTGCCTCAGAGCCCAATCCATTTCAGCTTCCACATCTTCATCTGGATCATCCCTTTTCCTCTTAGCACGCTCCAGACGTGAAGCTGCTCTTACGATCGAATATTTTGCAATATCAATTCTTGCATCCAAGAGAGCCTTGGGCCCCTCAGTATAAAAAGGATACTGAAGCACTTCTTCCTCAGCCTCCTCAGTTCCACCAGTAGCTGCAGCCTCCTCTTCTTCATGAACTTTCAACAGCTTCTCTAATTGCCCTTCAGCATCTAAACGTGCCATTATTGATCGCAACCTATCCCGCCTTTCCATTTCTCTTTCTCCAAAAAGAGTTATGGGTTCACCAAGACGACGAAGACGGGCTCGAACAGCCATGTCATTAGTAGGTACTGCTAGAGCAGAAGCACGGCGCTTCATCAGAAATTCCTGCATGGCTTTTTCCTGACGCTCTCTTA
Organism: Cucurbita maxima; assembly: GCF_002738345.1. Classification (NCBI taxonomy): domain Eukaryota; kingdom Viridiplantae; phylum Streptophyta; class Magnoliopsida; order Cucurbitales; family Cucurbitaceae; genus Cucurbita; species Cucurbita maxima. The sequence goes on along the minus strand of NW_019272035.1, from coordinate 2,982,051 downwards.
CCTGTCTGCTCTCTTCTGATACCTCATATTCTGCAGTTGAACCTTGAGTGGCACGGGAAGGAGCCAATTCATCGTGTTCTGAGTCAGAGTCACTTGTTCTCATCTCCCCATTTTGTGCTACAGGGGGCCTGAAGAGGAGAGGTCGGCTCGGAAGAGGAGCCAATGGACGTGTAATTAGAGGAGGGGGGATGGGAGCAATGGAAGGCACAATTGAAGATGGAATAACTGTTGTAGCTGCAGGTTGCATTGGTTCTGCTGGATTATCAAGATCCTCATTTTCACCACCAGGAAGGATTTCAGGAGATTCCGCAGCAGTTGATGCAGGGTTTTGATCATCAACATCCATGATAGCTCGTAAATGAAACTTCTAAACAAAACAAGCTTATCCCAGATATTAAGCTCTTTTTTTCATTCTTTCTCTACAATCAAGCCCCTAAAAATTAGTTAATATAGCAAACGTGAGATATAAAGCCGATCATAAATAGTAAAACGTGAATTTCATCGTTAACTGAAAACCTCCAAAAGTAAAGGAATTTGAAAAATCAAACTAATCATGAAGAAAGTAGGAAATAATAGTTGAGACTGCACCGTCTTCGTAATAGATTATCGAACATGTATTTGAAGATATATACAAATCACTAAAATAGAAATAAAATCCCTTTTTCCTACTCTGAACACGACACTGCAATACACACTTTCTAGACTCCCATAGTTTTACTTACAAACACAAATTTCTCTTATCATGTTTGCAGTAACAACACGAGTAGGAAAAAAAGAATCATCACTGCTACGGCACTAGAATAGGCCAATCAAGAGAGTGAAATGAAATAGCTAAAGTTAACAGAGAAAGAGAATGAGAAATGGAGGGAGATTCGGATCTAACAAAGGATGTGTACCGTCAGAACAGCATTCCCAGCCGCCGGAGATGGTGCAGTCTTGCCCTCGTCAACAGGTGAACTTTCAGTCCGATTTGGGACGACGGGAATGTAAGACGGACACCAGTAACAAATTGAGAGGAGGAGGGGGGAGCGAGAAGAGAGGGAAGGAAAAGAACGGTGACGGCAGCGGCGGCGCGGAGCTGCTGAAAGGGAGGAACCGGCGTGAAGAAAAGATGGAGCCCTCCACGAGAGAGCGAGGAAGATGAATAGGTTGGGGACTGGGCACACCTAGGTTTCCGCTCCTTTTTTTTCTTTTTTTATTTTTTAATTATTTTATTTGATAATTTGGGCTGAATTATTGGGCCATTATATGTTTTTAACTTAAATTATTAAAAAATAATTTAAAAGTTATTAATAAATTTTGATAACTTTAAATTATTTGTAGCATATGTTGGAATTGTATCATTTTCACATATTAATGAATCATTCCAAATAAGAAAAAATATCCAATATTATTCTATTAATTTATTAATTTAATTATTATTTTAAAATAAGAAAAAATGTATATTCTTTTATATATATATTATGCGTATAAGTGAAACGAATTTTAATAGTTATTTTTGAATTCTATAAATCAAAGAGGGAAAATTATGAAAATAATCTTAATAACTTCGATAAGCGAAAAATGATGTATAATGATGTATGATAATACTAGACTTTTAGAAGCAATTCATCTTTACGCAAAAAACATAATTTATGATATTACTAGACTTTTAGAAGCGATTTATCTTCTGTGAATGCATTCAACTCTTCGTTGTACTTGCACTCTTCAAGTGTACTGTTCCCCTTCTTCCTTACCATAGGTGAAATAACTCTGATGAGAAGAAAAAAAGAGGTCGGAGAAACACTACCACTAAGAACAATTGATAGAATACGCATGTCATTCCAGACATTCACTCGATATATTGCCCAATTTAGGAAAACAGAATTTGACTTTGCTTCAACTTAGTAAGAAGTGATTGTACCAACAGCGAACAATATGATATGTCAGTTTCCGCCATAACCAAACCACAAACCACTGGTCAATTTTTGACGTTGATCCCAAAACTATGGTGGTGTGATCTCTTCAGACGTTAACAACCTTGATGAAGGAAAAGACTTCCATTGAATTTTAAGAAAAAAAAAACCACCGTACAGTTCACATCGCCACCGAAATAACAGTGGCTGTTCGTGTCAATTATTTTCACAATCCCCCAAGACCTCCAACAGATGCAACTAATTGAAAATATTGCGGAAAAGGACCTACCAATGTTCCAGTTGGGGAAGGGAAAAATTGATAATATGAAAAATCAACTGTCTACGACGCTATTTAAAAGCTTATTACTCTCCCAGTAAACTCCAAGTAGGAACAACAGGTCTCCTAAGGCTTAAGAGCCAAGGCTAGACCAATCTTTACATTCTTTTCAATAGCCCGTGTGTCGACTTCTCCTGAAATGGTGAACAACGATTTTGGGCGCCATTCGTGCTGGATTAGGGCACTTGTCCTACCATAGTTGTTCACCCGAGCCTTCACTGATGTCAGGTGATCAAGAGCATGCTGTGTGCCTATTGTAAGAGTATTCTCGTTGCTCGAGAAGCTGTGGGACAGCTCGGCACCAACTGCCGTGTTGCTCAATGGGCTAACAAGGTGGTAATAGGAAGCAGTGACAGCATCACCTTTGTCATTCCTGTAAACCGTCAACACAAAATGCATATCATTTGTATGGTCCAGGTTATGACAGAAGGGCCCATAAGTTCTCTATTGGGAAGAACAATAACATTGTTCTGAAAGATTTCCAAATTTAGAGTTGATCATCTTTTCAATAGAGCCATAAATCTTCTGATAGAAAGAATCCTTTCTTGACAAATCTCTCGCTAAAAATTGATTTATCCGAGTAAAAGTGCTCCATTTTTGTTATAATATTTTGAGTGGAATGAATTCAACAGGATTAAAAAAAAAAAGAAGGAAAGAATTCAACAGGATTAAAAAAAAAGAAGGAAAAGGAAAGAGCTTGCTTTCTTACAAGGTAAGGGCCGCAATAAGATCAGAGTGAGTGTAACTCAAGCCAGCGTTCAATTTAGTGAGGTTTCCTGAAGCAGTGTCGAATGACAAATCCGTCCCAAGTGAGAGTTTGTCATTTCCAACAACGCCCGAGAAGTTAACAATGGGGCTGGCAGTCAGACCAATGCCAGTGCTTATTCCAGCATATTCATGTTGATATAGGAGTTCAACCTGAAAAGGTGATCATAAACCAGATGCTTGCAAGAATATCTGTGCCCATACTAGGGGTGCAAATTGTTTTATAAGTAATGTTGCACGATAGTTATACTTTAATCTACTTTAACATACAGGCTAATATATAGCATGCACATTAAAAAACGAAAGTAAAATAATGCATAAAAGTTATTAAATGTTCAAAATAGTTGAAAATATAAACCAATTTAACTATTTTCTTTCAACAAAATTATATAATAACAGGGAAAAAATGCTTGCAAGAAACTCGTTCCAATAAATTATCCATGAGAGACTCTATCCCCATGTACCCCCCAAGGAATTTCTCAAAAGATGGGAGTTGTGAAATCTCACGTCAGTTAGAAAGGGGAACGAAGTATTCCATATAAGTGTGTGGAAACCTATCCCTAGTAGAAACATTTAAAATCTTAAGGGAAAATCCGGAAGGAAAAGCCCAAAGGGGGCAATGTCTGCTAGCGGTGGACTTGGGCAGTTACCGGAGTTCTTTTTGGGGGTAAGGATGGGGTGGAGAAGCCATCCCTGTTTCTACCAATTATTAGCAGACTACAGAAGATCATCAATTTGTTTTGTCCCAGTAACATGACATAATTTGAGAAGTAAATTGATAACTACCTTTCCAGATCTCTGGTCAGGAACACGAAAGCTGAAAATTGTCTTCAATCCTGGAGCAGGTTCATCAATAGTAATAGTAGTGTGAACCTATATTAAAAGAAAAAATAACCTTTTAGCTATAAGGCTTCACATCAGCAGCTACACAAGCGTTTTTTTCTATAATACAATCCAAAGAAAACTATTTACATGCCGAACACTTATGAGCATTTCATTATACAAACTTATTCAGTGAAACTAACTATATTTTCATAACAAATGGAAACATTATCAAATGTTTATTCATTTATAACTTACATTGGAGTTGGTGTCAACTTTTACATCAGTTGTGATATTGTTGTTCTTTAGCTGAGTGCTTACATCTGCCAAAAATACCTCACCTTTCTTAACTCCAGTTGAACTGATAGCCTAAAAAGCGAATCAAAGATAAAGTTCAGGAATAATAGAAGAGAGACACAAAGATTAAAGATACGTGCCATACCGCATCATTTAAGGGTCAAAGAATCGAACATTTGTCTCATAACAAATGCATAAAAGTTGGCCATACATTACGTTGTAAAATTAGATTATGGCAATTACTATATACACTAGTATTTTACATATGAAAACAATAATAACTTTATGAATATCTAAACATAATGAAAAACTTAGAGAAATTAGAGCTTTGTAAGAGATTGTTTAGACAAATGGTAGTATTCAATATATCAAAAATTTTATGAGTGGCAAAAAAGGGGCTTTCCCTTGGGAGTGCATGTTAAAAAATTGTTGAATCTAAGAAACAAAGATTACAGAGAGATTAAAAACAAGATCGACATCGGGTCTGAAAATGACAATACTAGTGGAAATAAATTCTTGAATCTAAGAAACAAAGATTACAGCCTTCCGACCAACCTACCAAGAAGCGGATATTAATTACATAGAAAGAAGCGAGGTCAGTCGGTCCGTCTGTCAGAAAGTCGGTCAGCCAAACACAAGCGATACACAAAGCAATTACAGCATAAAGAATGAACAATAATTTGCGATTGCAATAAAGAACAAAGAAAAAGCAACAAAATCCGATTGTAAATCCAAAAAAAAAAAAAAAAAAAAAATTCAGAAACTCACAACTCCACCGGAAGTGTAAGTAGTGACGGTGAATTTATGGTCGCTCTGGTAATCCTTGTAGAGAAGATCTACGGAAAAAAAAAAAAAAAAAAAAAATCATTTCAACGAGAACTACATACAGAAAAAGAAGAGGAACAACAAAATGAAGAAGAAATGAAGCAACCTCTAGCTCTCTTGCCGATGTCGGAGTAGAGACCTGGACCTTTCCCCATAGCTTTTTCCGAGAAGACGAGATTGAAGAGCTTTGGTTGAGCGCAGAGGGAGAAATGAGGAAATCGTGGTGAAGCCTGGCCCTTGAATTTTGAGGAAATAAAAACAAAGAAAAAATGAACGCCCAAGGAAGAAGAAAGAGAGAGTTTATTTGGACCGTTGGATGTTGCATTCGGTGGAGACGCGGCTTGGTGGCCGTTGATTTCCGGTCTAATGAGTCCTTGAGAATCGGAACATTGGACACGCATATTCGTTGTTGCAGCAAACCCTTGTGGTTTGGACATTTTCTAAGCTAATATTATGGAATTAATTATTAGGGTATTTCCATTTATTAAATTCCTTTAATCTATGGTTTCTTGCTCTCATCGGAACAAGATCACGATTAGGATCGGGAAAGGCCCATTAGCTGCACCCATAAAGCTCGTAAACATAAAGGTCTATAACAGACTTCTCTCGATCGGGGTAGATTTACTATTAGAAAATTAACGAGAAGACCCCTAATAGCTCCTTGTACGATACAAATCATCTTAGCTAGTTCTAAAAATATTGAGTTGAGTTCACAATTAGGAGTTAGCTGACGAACCCCTAATCATCTCTGTATAACAACATAAATGTATCATACACGAATATATCATCAAAGTCGTAAAAATTGAGCATACAATATATTGACATACTTTTCATTAGTTTATATCAATTTATTCACATAATCCTCCTTAAAATATGCTCAAGCATACCATACACGTATTTCTTAAATTAAAATTCTAAAGTGCTACTTACGTGGTTTAGATGCTACTTTGCTTATTAGCTTGGGGTATGCAACGTGCTCTAAATTGTTCTAAACTTCTTGAATAAGTTCTATATTAAGTGAAAATATTAGTACCATCGAAATTAGATCATAAATCAAACAAAAATAGGTCAAACCTCTCGAAATTCGATTTGGTGAATCTAATCGTGTATGAAAAAAATTATGACAACAATTTAGGCTTCAAATGGTGCTTGATAACATTTCATCGTACATACGATGACCAATCTATTTCTAATGAAATGACACTGTTTTGCATTAACATATAATGACGATTTGAATTTTACTTGAACAATCTCGTTTAGTCATAGTCATCGTCGTAGGTTGTGTAAAATAACGTCATTTTTCGTTGACATACAAAGACAATCTATGTATTTTTCTGTGTTGTTTTCACGAGGTTCACGAAACGAGTAATCAATATATGATCTTATAAACACCGTGACTCTTCATCTTTTAGACATAAAATATAGTTTGATCTAAAAAGAGAGAAGGAAAAAACTTATACTGAATTATAGTTTACCATATATATCATATTTGATATTTAGTACACAACCCAATGGTCAAGAATACTTAATGTTCACAACTTAGCACATAGCATGTCGGTAAGGGGTTTTGCGAGGATTAATAGACTAATAATACTCATACTCTTATCGTAAACATAAACTAGGAACATACGAATCTTTAACACATTCACAATTAATATAATTTAAATAATGTCATTTACCTACATTTATCATTCTAGCACGTAATCACATGATCGACATGCGTTTTTTTATAACAAACTAAAATTTGTTTAGGACCTTCGATATGTTACTTATATTGCTTAACTCCTTTTGTCGCGTATCACATCAATTTATTGATATACAATTAACAACCGAAAGGAAAAATTGTTTAAATTAAAATATATATTCATTTTTTTGAAACATACGTATGACTCGAAAATTCGATCAATTTGAACTATCCAATCAAAACCAATCCGAATTCGATCAAGATTGAGTTGGGTTAATTTTTTTTTTTTTTTTTTTTGGTTGAGTTGAGTTGAATTTGAAAAACCGAAAAAATAGGATTACACCGGAACCCAAGCATACCATACTTTTTAGATTATTATAAATATTAAGAATATTTGACATTTATAACGGATGTAAGTGATGATTACGACCGGCTAATATTTGATATTAGTTATTAATGTAACATGACTGAACAACGTCCCCCACACAAATCTAAACAAAATCAAGGAATTTACTAATAATTTGAACTGGTAACGATCTTCTCGCCATCTTTTTCTATGAACTTTCTAATTTTGGGCATTAAAAATCTATTATTGGAAGCCCACAATGAGTATATAAACTCAACAATCCTTCCTCATAATCATCAAGGCAAAAACATTCGTGGCTGGCCTAGATCATCTGGTGATTTTG
>NW_019272035.1:2859737-2969737 GCF_002738345.1 Cucurbita maxima | reverse complement strand
AAGAACTCGAACTTTTGAGTTGGTTCAAAAAATTCTCTACATCCAACCCGATCCAACCCCGATCTTACTAACGGTTATGTACGAACAAATTATTCACTACATTTAAATTATAGTGTTGTGGGAGCAAAGTGTTTCAAATATAATAAATATTTATTAAAAAAATGAGAAATGAAAATTAGAGAAATTAATGGAATCTGGGAAAGGTGAAAGAGATTGAAGGTTGAAAATTTAAAAGATGCTTTGAATTTATGAAAATAGCTAAAAAGAAAAAGAAAAAGAAAAAAAGAAAAAAAGAAAGAAAATAATTGTGTGTTCAGAGCAATTTGCGGTAGTGGACATATCTGGATGGTACTGATCCCTTATTTCACACCAATTTGCCTTTCCCTCAACTTGCCTTCCTTTTATTTTTTTACTTAATTTACTTTTTTCATTTTTATATTTTAATATATTCTTTATTCTTATCCGGAAATAAATATTTTAAAACTTCATCTTAAAATATTGTCATGGACGGCAAAGGTCTTTAAAGTAACCTAACAAAATATTAAATAAAAAAAATAAGCCATTAAAAGTAAAAACATCGTATACTGACCTAAAGTCTAAGAAATCAAATACCAATATCTAGCACGTATTATAGTTTCTACTTGCGATGTTGTCGTCGGCCGTATAAAGGTATCTTGCTTTTACTTGAAATAGAAGTAACACACCGTTGAGTATTTTAAGAAATACTTAAGTGACCCTAGGATTGGGGTCAGAGAATGTAAACACATGTCAATCGTGATCTTGGGACCTATGGTTAAAACTATCATAGGGGTGGCCTCTAGTTCAGACAAATTGGATGTGTAGTACTTCCCTACACACGACCCAGACATGCAAGTGCGGATCCCCAAGCGGTTCACACCCCCCTGGACTCATCATAGTCGAACTAGCTATCTGTATCGACGTCGGAAGTCAGTAGAACCCGAGTGTCATGCGAGACATGATATTCATCATCATCATAGTGTATGCGTCCGTAATCATCATCATAAATGGAAAAGTAACCCGATATATATGAACACGCATAATGCATGAGGTCTTTATAGTTTTTCATTTTTAAAATATTCTTTTGACACAACCATATGCATCATTCACCCATTAGTCATTATCTAAGGTAACATGCATGTATTATTCATGCATTTATCATCATTAATCATCCATTAGGAATAACTCACGTCCTTGTCTAGTTGCAGAGGTTCTAGAGCATACATCTTGTCAATCAAGTATTTGCGAAGCATTGATATATGACATATGTTATATACTGCAAAGAGGGGTTGTGGTAGAGCTGAACTGTATGTTATTGGTCTGATCCAATCTATAACATTGAAAGGTTCAATGAAGAACTTACCTGGTAGTTTAATCCAAACTTTTATATGTCGTTCATCAAGCGACCTTCAAGCATATCTTGGTCAGTTTCTTACATTTAATAAATAGTTGCATGATCGGATCATATCCTCTTATCAAAGTTAATGTGCTCAATAGAAAATGCTAAGGTGTCAATACTAATGCTAGAACTCCTCGAATACTTAATTGAGTCTTAATTCTCAACTTTCCCACTTCCGTCAAGAGACTTGCTTTCTTCTTTTAACATATTTTTATAGGGTTAACCCCTTGTTTGGTACCTAATTTTGTACGAAAGATCTTGGTCTAGAGTTTTGAGCTATTATCTCTTAGACTCTCTCCTGAGCGACCTGTGGGGTCCTATGCTCTATGAACAACTCAATCCTGACCTATGCCTAAGGCTGCATACATTCCCAGCGATATAGTCTAATACTTGCATCCAAGGCTTCATGCATTCTGTGCGATACAATCTGTATACCGATGTCTAAGGCTTTATGCGTTCCTTGCGACATAGTTTGAGTACCTACACCTAAGGATTCATATGTTCCCTACAACGTAGTCTATGTCATACGACCATGTTGCACTATTCATTGGTAGGTTTTTAGGATATCTCGGGTTCTCATTCTAAAAGTTAAATGTTAAGTCTTGACGCACAACCAAGGAAAAATTCTTAACAAGTATCGTTAGAAATCGCGACTCTCCACAATGATATGATATTGTCCACTTTGAGCCTAAGCTCTCGTGGCTTTCCTTTATGCTTTCCCTGAGGCCTATGGAGCCCTCGAACAGTCTCCACTTAATCGAGGCTCGACTCCTTCTCTGGAGTCTTGGAACAAAGTACATCCTTTGTTTGACACTTGAGTCACTTTTGACTACACCTTCGAGACTTACAACTTCTTTGTTCGACATTTAAAGATTCTATTGACATGACTGAGTTAAGGGCAAGACTCTGATACCATGTTAGAAACCACGACTCTCCACAATAGTATGATATTGTCTACTTTGAGTATCAGCTCTCATGGCTTTACTTTGGGCTTTCCCAAAAGGCCTCATACGAATGGAGATGTATTCCTTTTTTTTTTATAAACCCATGATCATTCCCTAAATTAGCCAATTTGGGACTCCCTCTCAACAATCCTCACAAGTACAACTTAATCCATTTGAGTTATAAACATTTCTTTGTATGTATAAACCTTTTATAAGCATCTTGTCACTTGGTATTCATAAAATCCTTATTTCTATAAGGTGTCTTGAGGGGTAGTTACATACTTTTCCTCTTGGTTCATATCCCGTTGTCTTAATCTCCTTAAGATCTTTCATACTTAACCTTAACATCGTAAATGAGTCTCATATAAATTTTCGTAGTATTTTGAGTATTTTAAGGTGTTGAAAACATCCTAGAATTCTTATAGGGGTGTTTTGGTAATTTACCACCCACAAATCCTGGTTTAAATTCTTAACATATTCCAATGGCCTCCTAACTTTGATAATTCATTTAAACCATGACATAAGGCTCCTCATCAAATTTTGTCATTCAGAGATCACTTTGGTCATAAGCCAATAGTACATAATTATAGGGGCATTTTAGTCATTTACACCTACCTTAGGTTTAGTCCCTTATCATAATCTAATAGTCACCAAATTTCATACATAACTTCATCATGTCATATTGAGCCTTCTCCTAAAATTTCATGGGCAATAGAATCTATTTAGTACGTTTGTAGCTCACGCGCTTCATTGGAATCAACAATCATGTGGACACTAATGTTGGAAGACCTTAAATACTTGACCTTAATTTCAACTTTCTCACGTCATTCAAGATGACTTGCTTTCTTCCATCAACTAGATCAATACTTTAATCAGATTTAGACCCAATTTTCACGGTTTTGATCCTCTCAAACTTGATTTTGACCCTAAATAAGGTAATTGTGGTCATTATAATGTCGTATTTCACAAATTTAAGTTGAATTTAAATTAGAATTGCGAAATACTAACGGAAGACGATGAACCACCTAATAGGAACGACAACTGGTGATAGTTTGGAGCACTTTTGAGGAACTAGAGTAAACGTACTCGTATTAGGGAGAACGTCGGCTAAGACAAACCAAGTAAGGGACCCTACGTTGGTTAGAATTGTATGTTGTATGATGACACGTGTCTGTGGTTTCACACGTGTCATAGGCCATTTATGCAAATTGTTATGAAATGATATGTAAATGTTATGCGATGTGATTGTTATGTTGTATTTGATGAGCTGATATGCGCTATGATATGTTATGTTATAAGATGATATGTTGACAACATGCTCGAGATTATTATGGTACTGTTATGATACATGATATGATATGTGCACATTATAGATTGTTATGTTTAAAAGCATGAAAACGTTATGACATGACTGATATACGACATAAATGATATACTATGATTGACATGTAAAATGACAAACTAGTATGAAATACAACCCCAACATACACATGAAAGAAATGATTAATGATATGAGAAATGATATGAAAATAATACGATATGTATGAAGGCTAGCAGGGTTGTATTAATGATAAATAAAATGGAAAAATGTTGGGACCTCATGCATTTTTGTGTGCTCATGCATCGTGGGATACTTATATTCCTTCACGATAGTATGGACGCGTACGCTATGAGGCAGGGGAACAGTCATTATGTTTACCATAATGCAATCGTGAGGACCGCTACTCCTAGCAGGTGTCCGGCATCAACAGCTACCAGAGAATGCTCGCCCGACCAGAAAGGGACCTAGGAGGTGTACGAACCGAATAGTGGATCCATACTCACACGTGTGGACCGTGTGTAGGAAAATAAACTGTTATGATGTCTCATTCATGAAATTGTATGTGTTTGCGTTTAACTCCGATAGAGGGGTTGCTTACTGAGTATTTCTCAAAATACTTTAGTCATGTGCTACTCTACTTTTAAGGTAAAGGTAAGGCACCTCTGTACGGTTGACGGTGACATTGCAACTACGAGACTATGACACATGCTTAGAATAGTTTCGTATTTAAATTTAATAGACTATATGTTAGTATACGTTAATTGCATTTTCATTCAGCAGCATATAGATTAGTTTAGGACATTTATTTCATATTGCTTTCCTTTTTATTTCAAATTGTATTAGTTTGTTTAAGGGCCTTAAACGAAGCACGCAAGATTAAGGTTAATTTTATTATAAACTTGCAATTGAATTATTTCCGTATTATGTATATAGTAGCGATCTTAAATTAAGTAGAAAATTTAGGGTCGTTACAGTTGCTAATGAATAAAATTATAATTTAGAAACTGAATTAAATTCAAACCTTGTTACGAATCATGAACCTTCACAATGGTACGATATTGTCCATTTTAAACATAAGCTCTCGTACTTTTGCTTTTGGTTTTATACCAACAAAGGTAGTATTCCTTACTTATAAACCCATGATTCCCCCTTAATTAACTAACGTGGGACTCCTCCTAATAGTTCTTAACAATCCTCCTATCTAACAAAGCACACCCTATAGTCTTCCTCGAGATCTCCTTCTCTTGGTGCCCTTGAACAAAGTTAGTTCGATACTTACTTTGACTACACCTTTGATACTTACAACTTATTTATTCGATACTTGAGAATAACATGGCTAAGTTAAAGGATGACTTTGATAGTTTGTGTTAGGAACCACGAGTCTCTACAATGATATAATATTGTATATTGTGAATGAACGTAAAATCGAAGCATTAAATAGATATTATCTCCAATGTAGCTAAAGACTAAGCTTCTCGTTTGTTATAAATGCTGTTTGTTTAATTTGAGTGAATACAAAATCAGAGAAATAAATACATATATATTACGGATGAGAAAATTAAATCTGGAAACATTGTATATAAATCTGGGTATGCGTTTGCGCATGATGAAGCTATCACTTAAGTTTGCATTTAATACCCATTTTCTCTTATGGTCAACAACACATGCAAAAGAATCCAAAATCATTTATGGAAAAATTAATAGCTTTTTAATTCAATATTAACTTTATACAACTGTGTGACAGATATACATATATGATTTAAATATTCATAATTTTATTATAATAACACTTGCCAGCTTGGATTATAAATACTACGACTCGACTTTTATAATTCAAAAAAGACGAGTGTTAATAATATTTAGTAAGATACTCTCTTATTGGAGTTAGATATGCAAACAGATATATAATACTAACGAATAAAACTAAGAGACTAATTTATTTTTAGAACAGGGATACTTGTTCATGACTCTTCTTAGATCATGATTGTCTAGCTGAACTCTAATCGACAAATAAAGACACTTGATCGCAAAACTTGTAGACAAGTGATCGATTTTGAAAAATTATGGTAACTAATTACTCGAGCACAAGATTTACAATTACTATAAAATCATCTTTCATCGTAACAATTATGCGAAAGTTTCAGGTTGAAATCAATTCCAAGAATTTAGTGAGGGAACTACTCAACGTCCACAAATCTTCAAGTTGGCGCGCTGATTTGGTGGAATCGAGAGTAAAAAAAAAATTGTGTGGTTGAGTCGAGGGAACGAGACGAGCAAGACAACAATTTGGCAACGATCTCATGAACTTACACGTAATAAAATAAAATAAAAACCTTAAATCAATCCAACACATAAGAGAAAGTAGTAAAACAATGGTTTGATCTAATAACGAGAGCAGTGAGATAAATCAAGTGCAACTATTTAACACAAGTTCCATGGTCTTTAACGCGACGACTCTGTCATCCGTACATGAGTGTCCTTTAACTAAAATATAAGACTAGCTTAAGGTTTGAGTATTTTAAGAAATACTCAAGAATTGACTCCCCTATTGAGGTCAGAAATGCAATCTCATAAAACATGGGGGACCTATCATTCAAAACATCATTTCATTTCATTCTCTTATGCGACTTTTAAGTTTAGGCTAAGTTGAGTGTGGGCTCACCGAGTGGATGCGCACACCCCCTAGACTTGCTGGTCGGCTAGCACTCGCTAATAGGTTGTTGCCTAAACACCCGTAGGGGATAGCAATCATTGTAGCATCATGGTAAACATGATGGTCATTTAGTCTCATCGTGTACACATCCGTACTCATCATAAATGGGAAGTATCCCAATGCACGTGACCATACAATTATGCATGAGATCCTATACTTTCATCACTTATTAAACTCGGTAGCTATGCGTACATAAATTCATATACATCATTTTATTTATAACATAAATTTCAAATCATGGCAATAGGGCGTTGCATATCATAGATTTTCTTATTTCAAAACATATCATGGATACCATAAACATAACATATTAAATCACGACATGTCATAGCATATCTATCATAGTCTAACATAACAATCATAGTATATCATGATATCTCATAACATAACATAGTTTATCGTAACATATCATGACATTTCGTTGATACCATAAATATTATTTGACATATCATATTTTGTAACATAACATAATATCACATATCAAATAATATCACACATATAATACGTGCAAGAGCCATTTGGCACGTGTCATCGTATATAAAGTAATTCTTCCAACCAAACCAATAGTGGAGCCACTTACTTAGTTGACCTAGGCTGGAATTACTAATTATTTTTGGTACCCGCTTGAATCTGCTCCTCAAGATACAATTCAACCTCAGATCCATCATCTCAATGATATCAATTAAAATAAAATGACCGCAAAGATCAATCACGTTGTAGCCTAATTATTGAGAATAAAAAAATACCTCTAACATATATATTTATCTCTTTTTCTTTCCAAATCAAGTTTATTATTTGATATTTAAAATTCTTGAAATTAAAAATACGAGTTGATTTGATATAATTCAAGAGATTTGTAATAAATTGATGAAATTTTGACGAAAAATAAATTTAAAAATTGACTTACTGAAATTGTTTTGTTTCTTGTAGGGTTGAATCTGTGCAATACTGGGACGAACAATATAATTTTATCTTTTCGGGTTGTTATATATTTAATGTTGCCTTTTTCCAAGTCTAATGCATGTATTGGATTGAGGTGAAAACATCATTTGGACCGTCTCACAAATTCGAATTGGTTGGATTGGTGATGTGAGGAACCTCGATAGAGTTTACGACCAAACCGAACTCAAATCTAGCTGAATTGGGTTAGGTTGTTGAGCTATTTTTTTTAATTATTTACAAAAAAAATCATATTTATCCATAATACAGGTTAAACTAAAATCTCATCAAACTCAAATATCAAATATTCACAAATCACAACCCATCTCTAACATCAATTACCAGAGTAAAATATTTTTAATGTTCATAATAATTTTAAAAGTAGGGTATAGTTAGGTTGTTTTGAAAATTGCTTAGGTTAGCTGGGTTGACTTGTTAAAAAAAAGTCAACTCGCGAACCCATCCCATATAAAAAAAAAGTATAGATTATCGAGTCATATAAACATCCTTAACTATCTTAACTTTCACCTTTACCTTAGCCTATGCCCAACCGCTCACCACTGACCAATGACTATCACCAATCGCTTCGACCAACGATCACCATAACCATCGACGTCCACCAATGTCTCTTGTTGGATGATGAAAGTCCCACATCGGCTAATTTAGGGAATGATCATGGGTTTATAAGTGAGAAATACTAACTTCATTGGTATGAGGCCTTTTGGGGAACCCTAAAGCAAAGCCATGAGAGCTTACACTCAAAGTGGACAATATCATACCATTGTGGAGAGTTGTGTTCGTCTAACATGGTATCAGAGCCATGCCCTAAACGTAGCCGTGCCAATCAAGAAAAATGGAATCAAGGACAATATCATACCATTGTGGAGAATAGATCACTTATAATAGTTTTATCGAGTAGTTTGATATTACAAAATGCATTTTGAATATAAATCAAATCAAACAAAAAAAAAAATTGTATAAAAACACCGATAATTTTAAACCGTTCTTTAATAAAAACATTTATTTCACCCAACATGCACTAAAATAGCTTGAGAATTTCCCTTGCGTCTAGTCTATGCCAGATACAGGTTTCTATAACGTCTAAAAGTCTGAATTTTGAAGTGCCAAAAGGTCCTTTCAAGCATATGCTTTCCCTTTACATGTTTCTTACAAGTTACCATGATCTAAAATTATTTTCAAACTAACTATGTTCGATTACGTTCCAATTACTCTTATTATATGTAGATATGTTCAAAAAACCTATACGACTTGAGTTAGATTATAAATTTACTTGAGTTCAGTTGTGATGTCTGACAATTGTTGGGGAGGAACACAAAACACCTTTTATAAGGGTGTGGACGTTTTAAAGCGAAAGCCCAAAAATGGTAATATCTAATGGATGTTTGGGTTTCCTAGTATTCTTTGATTATAAATGTATGATCATTTCCTAAATTAGTTCACGTGTGACTTTCATCCAATAAATAGCACCAGAAAAATTATTTTACCTACCAAATACGAAGTTACAAAGCAATTTATTGAATTAAAACCCAACAAAAAAAAAAAAAATTTATATATTTCAAATCACAAAAAGCATATAATATATAGATCACTATTTAGTTTTATAAAATATAATAATAATAATTACGTCAAATAATTGAAAAGAAAATATAGTTAAAGTTGTTCTTGTCCCGTACCAAAGTGAAAAGGAATAATTCAGATTTGTTAAAGAGAGGAGCGTTTCCCTTAAACCTCTCCCCCTCTCCATTTTTCTTTACTCTATAAATATCACCTCAGCCACCCCAACAAAACCCCAAATTTTCAGTCAAATCGCCTCCATCCATTCACAAAAATGGTGGGTTTCTCCAAATTTCCTTCTTTTCAACCTTTGATCCTTCTAAAATGTTTCTTCGATTGTTTGTTATAGGAAGTTGTTAAGGAGGAGGGCGACGGCGGCGGCGTATGGGAAGGTTACGTCGACTGGCGGAGGAGGCCGGCGGTTAGAGGGCGGCACGGCGGCATGAGGGCGGCTGTGTTTGTGTTAGGTTAGTGAACTCTTCGAATCTCCCTTTTATTTTTGTAGTACATGTCAATTAATACTGAATTATATTATGTTAATATTGAGTTATATTAGGAGTGGAAGTACTCGAGAATTTAGCGTTTTTGGCTAATGCAAGCAACTTGGTGATGTTTTTGAGGAAGTACATGCAATTTTCACCTGCCAAATCCGCTAACCATGTCACCAATTTCATGGGCACTGCCTTCCTTCTCGCCCTTCTTGGTGGCTTCCTCTCTGATGCCTTTTTCACCACTTATTACGTCTTTCTATTCTCCTCTCTTCTCGAGTTTCTGGTTCGTACTCTGTACTCTCCTCTCAATACTAAATGGGTGTATTTTTTTTTATTTAAAAGTTAATTTTTAAAAAGAAAGTGAGAAAAATAATAATTTTTGTTTTGTTTTTATTGAGTTGGAAAATGAAATGAATTGAATGAAAGTAATGTCCCCACAGCCAAAATAACGTATGTACCCATTTCTTTCCAAGATAATGACACACATCCCAACAAACCCATCTTTATAATAATAAAAAAATATAATACGATTACCATCTTCACGATATGTTCAAAACTCGAAGATGAAAATAGGTTAATTCAATTAAGATAAATGTTAAAAGGAAGGTCATAGGTTCGAAATCTTCCCACCGACTTAACGCCTTTTGATCTAACTTTCTAAAAATGTAATTTTAGGACGGGAAAATTGATTAAAATTTTTATGATTACCATGAATAAAAATAAAAAATAGTATTCCCACAGCTTTACAAATTGCATGACGTATAATTTGGATGGAGGAAAAATGATAAATTAAAAAAAAAAAAAAAAAAAAAACTTTGGTGTGAAAAGACAGGAGGGGAGAGTGTGTTGTTGACGACATAAAAGGGTTGTTTTTTTTTGGAATTGGATGTAAAAGGGGTTGGTGATTCTCACGGTGGAAGCGAAGGCGGCATCGGCGGCATCGGCGGCAGCGGTGTTCGTGGGGCTGTACCTGGTGGCGGTGGGGGTGGGGGGGATAAAGGGGTCGTTGGCAGCGCATGGGGCGGAGCAGTTCGAGGAGGGGACGGCGGAGGGGAGGAGGGGGAGGTCGAGTTTCTTCAACTACTTCGTGTTTAGCCTGTCGTGTGGGGCGCTTGTGGGTGTGACATTGGTGGTGTGGATAGAAGACAACTTGGGGTGGGAGTGGGGATTTGGAATCTCAACCATCGCTATTTTGGTGTCTATTCCTTTGTTCCTCTCTGGTTCCTGTTTTTATCGTAATAAGATCCCCACTGCTGCTCCTCTTACCACCATTCTCAAGGTACTTCTCTTTCATTAAACCTTCCTTTTTCTATTTTCATTTATATCTCTTTCTTTTGTTTATTCAAACGTTGCTATGAGTTTAAAGTAATGGGTTTTGATTGTAGACTCAAATTATGTTAAAATTTTGTAAAAATTGATCGCTTGAAATTTGAAGGTATTATTGAAACCGAAGAATTTCTGTATTTTGTTTTAAATTTTAGGTTGGGTTTGATGATTCAGGTATTGGTAGCAGCAACATTGAACGGTAGAAGGAGAAACAAAACAGCAACAAACGCAGTAGCAAGCATGACAAGAAGCCCATCCACCACAACCCCAAAGCCAACCAAGGAGCCAACACACACCACACCACCAACCCAAACCCTCAAATTCCTAAACAAAGCTATCCAAACCCCACCCTTCCACCCATCACTAAGCTGCACAACCCAACAACTTGAAGACGTTAAAATAGTCTTAAAACTCCTCCCAATCTTCGCATGCACCATAATTCTCAACTCATGCCTTGCCCAACTCTCCACCTTCTCCGTCGAACAAGCCTCGACTATGAACACTCAAATCGGATCCATCAAATTCCCACCCGCCTCTCTCCCTATCTTCCCTGTAATCTTCATCATAATCCTCGCCCCGCTCTACAACCATCTCATCGTCCCCTTCGCTCGCACCCTCACTCGAACTGAATCCGGTATCACTCACCTCCAACGCATCGGCGTCGGCCTACTTCTCTCAATCGTCGCCATGGTCATCGCCGCCCTTATCGAGGTCAAGCGTAAGGCCGTTGCGGACGCCCACCCCGCGGCCCACCCGCTCCCCATCACGTTCCTTTGGATTGCCTTCCAGTACTTGTTCTTGGGGTCCGCGGACTTGTTCACCTTGGCGGGGTTGTTGGAGTTTTTCTTTACCGAGGCTCCTCCTACCATGAGGTCTTTGGCTACGGCTCTCTCTTGGGCTTCATTGGCGGTTGGCTACTATCTAAGCTCCGTTATTGTGTCCCTTGTCAACCGTGTCACTGCCAAGTCGTCCCACTCGCCTTGGCTGTCTGGCCAAGACATCAATCACTATGATCTTCATAAGTTCTACTGGCTCATGTGTGCGCTTAGTGCATTGAATTTCTTGCATTTCCTTTTTTGGGCCCTCAAGTATAAATATCGGTCCACCATAGAGAGAAAGTGATATGCAAATTTTAGGGCTCTATGATGATATGTTATTGTATCTTCCTCAATACTTAACTGTTCAATATATTATATACAGATATATACGTTTTTTCTTTTTATTCTAGTGATGATTTCATTAATTTAAGAGATCTTCAGAAAAGAAGAATGAGGGTATATTAAGAAGATTAAATTTACAAATGGGTCGAATTATTTTGTCACTAATGAATTCTAGATACCGTTCACACAAGTTTTGTGAAAAAAGTCGGATATCTACGGAGGAAAGCTCTACTAATTTAGTGAAGGAATCGAGTTGATTCAAATTGGGTAGAAAAAGATATAAAAATAAGAAGAAAATGGGATGAATCGGAAATCATAAGGAAAATCTAGAAAATCGAGTTGTGAGGAAGAAGAAATTGACACGCGTTAGCGACCGAGTAAGAAGAAATCAGAAGAAAACTCTACTAACTTGGTCCACGTGTATTCTCTAATCCATTCACGCATTAGTTTTTGGTGCGATTTGATTCCGTACGATTATTTTTCATTCTGATTCCAAAATTGACTTTATTACCGCTTGAATTGGGACCTCTAAGAGAAATTCACAAACTTTGGAGTTCCTAACCCATGGAAAATCTAGCTCAAAAAGGCACGCATAATCCAAGTAAGTAACCACATAGATTTTAGGCAAATAATACTGGTAGGAATCGTGCTAGCATTCAAGCATTCCTTACCTTAGGTGGTTAGTATTTTTGGATGAGCATTCCTTATCATTAGATGCATGTTAAAGACTTCTGAAAGACATTTTTGGATGAGTATGTACTATACGTCTGTTATGGTAAAATTAGTGTTATGCCCCTCGGTTGAGATTTCCGAGAAGTATGTTATTTTATGTATTTTGTAAAGCTAAAAAGAGAATATGCATGACTTGGATATGAGTTGGGCAATATAGATGAGTATGTTATGCATGATGTAAGATATTACCAAAATAACCCTTTTGATGAGATTTGTGATAAATGTTATTTTATATGCTTTCAATTGTGTTAGAAAGGAGGATGGACTAGGTTAAGACACCTCCAATAGACCGAGCACTTTAGAATCACGAGCAAGGGTTAAAGGGTCTAGACCATAGTACTCCAAGATTAAGGAAGACTTGAGTCAGAACAGAGTAACTTGGAGCAAGAAAAACTCATTAAGCCCCTGGGAATCCAATAAACCTTTTCAGTTCCCCCATATGTCTAAGGTGAAGTTAAAATTATGGGTTACAGGCTTAGGTGATTGATAAGTATATCTCCCTAAAACATGCAAGACATAACTCAATTAAGATTATGGTGCTCGAACTAGTGCGGTTTACACTTTGACCTAGGTCAAAACGATTTCAATAGACCTTGCAGTCCAAGATCGTGAGTAGCAATTAGAGGTCTAGACCTGAGTGCACCCAAAGATTTGGATTAGTCCCAAGGAGCTAACCTCAAGCATCCTAAAAACGATAGATGAGATTTAAACTACCTAGAAGCCCTTACTAACCTAGTATACCTCTATGACAACCAAGCACGACCAAGGTAGCTTCCGAGAATGGTAATAGTAAGACAATGTTGTTGGAGTTTTCGGTACCTATCCACTATAGTATCCGTTCCATCAAGGTTCCACTATGGTACTCATACTATTGAGGTAGGCATAGTCGGATAGGGAAAGTGCTTCGAGGCGACTAGACACCCTAACCATGTAGAAATGACCAACGGTATCGTGAACAGAGTCTCTATACTGTAAATTCGCTCTGGAGGAGGGAGTGTAGGATCAAATAGGTTGACCCGGTAGCTGGCACATGAGGTCCCCAATCCCATTCCATCTAGTCCCCACCCCGTTTAATATAGAATATTTTTAACACATGTTCGAGTTGTTTGGACTCGTTCACCCCAATAAATTGCCATTTTTCAACCCAAATAAGCCCAAGCCCACTTTAACCACTAGTTCAGCCCAACATCACACTTACAGCCCAGCTCAATTTCCAAGTCAAATCAGGTCCATTCCAACTTCAACCCAATTTCAGCAACCTTAGCCCAGCTCCTACATATGGCTTGGCTCCATTCACTTATGCGGTCAGCAGCGCGGCTCCGGTCAATGACTCGGCTATCGGTCAACGTCATAGTAATTATCTACTTGTGCACAAGGAATTACATAAGACGTAAGATATCTTATACAGCGGTATGCACGGATATTATAGCATAAAATTACTTTAGATTGTGTGAAGTGAAGTAGACTGACTTTGAGACTAATTATCTGTTCGTATGTGTACGAATTGTCCTACTCTTTCGTGAGTAGGTCGTGTGGCAACTACTCATCTATGTGGACAAGGGACTTTAACCAATTTCGAATAATGGTAGGTTCTTTGATTTCTAAATATCTTTTAGGATTATACATATCTAACTCTAATAGGAGGGTTTTTTTACTTACTATGTTTAATACTCGATCTTTCTAAAAATGTTTTTGGATAAAGGATGGTAGGGAGAATTTGTGACCATGGGTGACCATAGTAGTGTTTCTATTATGCAAAAATGGCTCGAAATGGGAATGAAGGCTTGTGAGGCTCCTCAAAACTAAGCCAATGAGGGCAGGAAGGGTGTTATCGAGCTGGCTACAACCGAGCCGAGGCGTGATGGCTCCCTTTCTTGATTTCAGCCGATTAAATATACAACATGGACAACTAATTTGGATGGCGAAAATGTATACATAGAAAGTCATATCCATCATTTAAGGGATGCAACTACCACTTATCAAACCCTAATCACAATACCACATAATTTAATATAAAATTCATTCATATGTTATTCTTCAAGCATTCAGGTTTGAAAATGCCCGACATTCTTAATGTAGCACGATTTTTCGAACATATTCAAGATGCCATATGTCACAATCGTACTTTCTTGACAGCGAGACAACGATTGTGATACTTGTTCTAATTCAGAGAACAAATCAGCCATGCAAAAACCGTGCTTTGTAGACAGTTCTAACATTCGATTGAGTCTCGAGTTATGTTTCAAGAGAGAATGATTTATAAAACGTGGACAAAGAAATTAGTCCAAAACAATTTAAAAGAAAGTATTGTGAATGTCACTTTCATTGTGGGCAAGAGATATGAGGGAAGTTTGATGACTACTTGTCCCACCGTGTACTACATTTTGAGGAAAATCCGGTTTGACAAGAGTAGACAAAAGTCATACACAAAAAATATAATAAAAATTAATACAACAGAAAAGCAAATATAATAAAAATTAATATAATATGTCCACAAGCAATATGCTTTGGACAAGGATGATCGTTACATACTCTCCCACCTAATTAGTTAACGTCTTTGTCAACGTACTATATTTAAATTTAGCAATATGGATCACGACAGAGTCTAGGTTTTCGGCGCGTTCCCAACTTATCTTTTGTGTAGGGAGGTTCTTCCATTTGATGAGGAATTTTCAAACTCTCTATACAAATCTTCAAACTTTCCTAACTCTATCGACTAGGATCACTTCGACTTCTCCGTGTCTTTGTAACGATCCTAAACTTCCACATACTCAGAGTCACTACTAACGTCTCATGATCATCTATAATGCAGAAATATAACTCTTACATGAACATCATTTATAATGTAAACTTCGAAAAACACTTAAACAACTTCTCTGAAAAATACAGCCATGATCTTACGTGTTTAAATACGAAATACTGAAATTTAGAGAAAATAGAATCACTACAAAATAATTTAAAACAATAAAATACATAACATCTTATTCTAACTTAAACCTAGAAATTTAAATATGAATCTACCATATGCACGTGTCATAGTCTCTGCTCGCAATGTCGCCGTTCTCTACACAAGTGTGTCTTGCCTTTACCTGAAAAAAATGGTATGGCACACCACCTGAGTATTTCGAAAAATACTCAATAAGTGGCCCCACTATAGAGAGGCCATGCAAATGAAAACACATGCAATCATGATTTAGGGACCTATCTCTAATCATCATAAGGGTGGCCTCCAATCTCGAAAAAATTGGATGCGTAGTACATCCCTACACACGACTCACATGTGTGAGTGTGAATCTCTAGGGCGCTCGCACACCGCCTGGACCCTCTAGTCAAGCTAATCTGTAGCGACGTCTGGAGGTCAACGGAACCCCATAGTGTCATGCGCCTCATGAATACCCTCATCTGTGTGCATTCACACTCATCATCATACTGTGCACGTCCGCACTCATCATCTCTAGGGGAAGTAGCCCTATGCTTATGAACATAAAATATGCATGAGATCCCTCTAAATCCATCATAATATCTCTTCTAACACAACCCTCTAGTCTCATCTCTTTGTTACTCTAGGTAACACATACTCGTAGAAGTTTATATCAATATCATTTTCATGCTCTTAGAGTTGTGTCCTATGTCGATCTAACGACATGATGCAATATGGCACTCATCATCATATAGCATGCTCAATATGGAAAATATCATCATATTAAGGTAAACGTCACGTAATCATCATCCTCATCATATTTTCATAAAGTGCATCAAACATATTAAGTACGTCATTCATCGAAATATATATATACTACGCACATCATCAAGTATCATAACTCACACATCATCATAACTCACACATTATCATAACTCATACATTGGCCAATTCTAATAGATTCTTACTCCAAACTCTTTCCTTTTATTTTTTTTCCTGTATTTTTTTTTTTTCTTTTGTCTTTGTTAACAGTAATTCTGTCATTCTCTGTATTTTCTCTTCTTTTATTTTTCTTCCATTTTGATTTTGTTTATAGTATTTGGTATTCTATCTATACTCCTCTCTTCCTATACTCCCACTCTTTCCTTTTATTTTTTTTCAAATTTTGTTTATAGTATTTGGTCTTCTTCTTCTTTGTTTTTCAAATACAAATAAGAGTCACAATCGCACTTATTTGCGATTGTGCGGCACTCACTTTCCAACGACAAGTGAGCTAAGTCAATTCGTTCTTGCGTCGCCTATGGCCAAGCGATGTATGCTCGAGCCTCTGGTCTCAGTTTTAAGAGAAGATTTTAGAAAGCGAGGGCAGAGAGAGATTTTCGAAAGAGATATTTTTGAAAGAGACATTATATAAGCAAGCAAGAGAGAAATAACAGCGGCTTACAGTATATAACCTTGGGTAGGGGACAAACCTTCAACAATGTCATAGTGGAGTGCTATAATTGTCACAAGATAGAACATTTTCAATGGGAATGTCAAAGCAAGGAGAAGGAGGCAAACTATGCAGAGACTCAAGAAGAGATGCTGCTGATGACTTGCGTGAATATGAATAAGGCCAATAGAGAAGATATGTGGTTTCTTGACTCGGGATGTAGCAATCGTATGTGTGGAAAGAAGGAATATTTTTCAGATGGAAGTTTCAGAGATTCAGTGAGGCTGGGCAACAACTCAAGCATGGTTGTAACTGGAAAGGGTAATGTACGCCTGCAAGTGAATGAAATCATAATGATAATCACATGAGTGTTCTATGTGCCAGAGCCGAGGAACAATTTGTTGATTATTGGTAAATTGCAGCTCAAAGAGGCTGGTCCATCTATAAGTTAGATGTGAAATATGCATTTCTATATGGTGATTTGAATAAAGAGGTCTCTGTGGAGCAACCCTGTGGATATGTGCAAAAGGGACATGAGCAGAAGGTTTACAAGTTAAAGAAGGCACTCTATGGGTTTAAGCAAGCTCCATGTGCTTGGTAGAGCCGTATAGAAGCCTATTTTATGAAGGAAGGTTTTGAGAAGTGAGACTACGAGTACACTTTGTTCATCAAGAGAGGAAAAGAAGCCAAAGTATTACATGTAAGTCTCTATGTCGATGATCACATGTTTTGTCACGACCCAATTTTCGAGGTTTCGAAGCTTGGATCGTAACCCAAAAGACGAAATCGAAAACAAACAAGAAGAAAATAAAATAAAATAAAATAAAAAGATGAAAATACAGTAAAATTAAAATAGAAGAAAGTCAGTGTACTTCTCAAATATTTCAAAAGAGGATTTAAATTTACAAAAAAGAAATACAATAAAAATATAAAAGAAATTTACAAAAGACTCCAGAAGATCCAAAAGGGATTGATGCTCCGGAACGACCTCCTCTGTGACCGCACAGCTCTCGAACGCTCCTCCACCTCGACCGACACCTGACAAAAAAGGTAAAAAGGAATGAGTATAAAAATTATACTCAGTAAGCCACCTACTTGTAGGCTCTCTTCACATTCTAACTTAACAGGTTCCCACGGTCTCCTAATTCGATTCTAGGACATCTGGTTCTAATCTTAGTCCCTTGGAGCATGCCCTTTGGGTTTCACTGGTTCATCGTCCTTTCATTAGACATCTAGAGGTTCCTTACGCCAAGCTGATATGGTCGATATCTCTCTATGAGGCGCTACCTCTACATGGTTATTTCGGACTACATGATATCTAGCCTAGGGGTGTGCTGAATACCCTAAGCCCATATAGTCTCCCTATGAGGGGCGCGACCCAACCCGTTCCCATGCAGCTAATGGGTTGTACGACGTGGGGACACATTTCCCATGCAAAATGGCTAAGAGCAGTAAGGACTAGTCAGGAACCCTTGGTCCTCCCAGGAAGCTATAGATACCGTTCTCACACTAGCAATCTATGAACACTCTTGAGGTACCTTGTTGCCGTGGTAATCCGCTAAGTTCCTAAGGGAAGGTTAAGTCTGGCTGGGGTGACTTATCACTCCTAACATCAATTCCCTAGGCTTATCATAGAAATGGGTCCTAGATAAAGAACAGAGTGTGCATGCAACCATCTTCTAACATCATAATACAGAGTGTGAATACTTCGTGAGAGATCTCCTCCAAATCACTAGTATGGCTATCGAAATCGTGATGGAATTACTACTCTCATCGTCTAGGTCTGAGTGGTAAGGTTCTAAGTTACTCACAAGGATTAGTAGTTCAATTTTCATCCATATGGGTAATCACTATGTAAGACGTAAACCCGATCTTCTTGAGAACTTTGACTGATTGATCCTTTGTACTTCCTGACAAGTCTTTGGTCCTTGTAGTGATTTCATATCATTTGTTATCAGAGCCCTTGTGCTGATATCATATCATTTGGTATCAAATCTTAAATACCAACTCTTTGATCGAAAACTCATTCGGTTAGGCTTTTTAGCTTCTATATCACAAACTTTTTCATCTAGTTCTACTAGTTGGGTTTCTAAGAAATGCATAGAGTTGGGCATTTCTTTTAAGAACCGTCATTTCTTCTTCCATCAAGGTAAGTTGATCGGCTAGCGATTTAGGAGTCAACTTTGTCGTCAGCATTGTTTCAATCTCAATAGGTCAAGGAGCTAACTAAGTTCTGAAACCACTTGTCACAACCACATTTTCTTGGTAGCGGGACAACAAATGTATGACACCTTTTCTAACCCAGCGAACAAGTCAACCATGTAAAATCATACTTCGCGAACAATTCTAATGTACGATCGAGCCTCGAGTTATGTTTTGAGAGAAAATGTTTTATTAAAACATGAATGAATAAATTAATTTTAAATAATTTGAAACTCAACATTTTGAATGTCAATTGCATTAAAAACATGTGGGTATGAGATATTACAACATTTAGTCACATGAGGTTAAACAACTACTTGGTCTCCCCCTATAGCACATTTTGAGACAAATCATGTATGATAAGAGTAGACATGATTTTGTCGAATGATTGTACAAAAAATATATAATAATAATAATAAAGTAATACAACGTGAAAGCAGGTCATAGCCTAGACAAGGACCGATCAATATTGACTTATGCATAAAAGAAGTCTCTTCTTAAACTATGTTGACCAAATCCACGAATTTTAATCTTTTGAAGTACACGTTCAAGTCGTTAAAGATATAGTCGAAAGTTTTATTGAAAAATTCATAAAATATCTAGTCTACAAGTTTCTATGATCGGTGGTTTTTCCACGAGAACATTCGTCGATATTTCAATAGACTATAGTTATCGATATCGACATTGACACAAACATGGAGATTGATATTTTCATATAACATGTGCAGTGATCGAAGATGCTAGGTTCCAATCTAAAGGTGAAAAGGTGGTGTTGACAGGTTATTAGGGTTTTGAAGGCGTGTGTTAAATCAAAGCAGAGTCCGAACTAACAATGGGACATGGTCCGCACGTGGGTGCATGGATCCCACGTCAATTTCTCAATCTCGTCCTGTCACTGCCCACATGGACCCCTGTCTCTTATTCTTCAACGCATAACCCCACTCATCTTATCTCCTTTTCCGCTGGGCCCTACTTAGCGTCGCTGATTACTGCCACGTTGAAACTCCAGGTAGGCCCTGAGGCCACGTGGGCCAGAGGGTTTATGGATCTGCCTTTGCGTGGCATGTACTGACGTGGACTATGTGGAAGTTAGTGGGAGATGAATCTAAATCCTTTTGCTACAAATCAACACACGAACATGTGGCTCACGGTCATTGGTTTCTTGAAAATGGGTGTTGTTGGCATCTGATAATTTTTGACACGTGGAATGACTTGTTTGTACTGACGTGGACAATGTGGAGTAAGTGGGAGATGAATCTGAATCCTTATGAGGCATAGGCTCACGATCGTTGGTTTCCTAAAATGGGTGTTGTTAGTATCTCATATCTTGACACGTGGAATGATATTTCACTGCCAGGTGGCTTTTATGTTCCCCACTCGCTTATACGTTGTTGTTGTTGTTGTTTTTTTTTTGTTTTTTTTTTTTTTTAATTTTAGAAGCTTATGTTTGGATGGCAATTGAAGATTGAAATTTGAAACCAATTTGACCATTTTAATTTTAGTTTTGATATTGTTCATATGATTTGATAACTCGATCGCATGGACTTACAATTATACAACACTCACTTCTCAGCAACAAGTGAGTTAAGTCTATTCGTTCTCACATCGTCTACAACCAAGCAACGTATGCTCGAGCCTCTAGTCCTAGTTCAAAAAGAAAGTTTTAGAAAACGAGGGTAGAGACATTTTGAAAGCAAGAATTGAGAAATTGAAATTTACGTTATATGGGAATATAAGCAAAAGACAACAATAACGGCTTACTGCATATAACTATCGGGTAGGGGGAAGTTGGACCCATCCATACTATCCAACCAATACTAGAAAGGTTGGGTTGGATTATATTTTTTTTTATATTAATTAAACCGAAAACAGAGGGTTTGGGTTAATTGAGTTGTAAATTCTATTCCAGTTGTTTTGGTTACCCACCTAACTAATTTAAAATTTTGAATTGGTATAAGAGATTTTTTCAACCCAACCTAACCGGTGTACATCCCTAATAAAGAGCGACAAGTTTTAAGAATGGAAATTTTCAATAATAGTTGCACCATGTGAGCAAGTACTTGCCTAGTAAGCTTCTCGTATGGCTTGGAAGCTAACAAATTAAGTGTATCGAGCTTGGTTCCAATCGAACTGTTGAATTATAAATAGTCAAAGTCATTCTATTATCAACTAACACAAAATTACTTTAACTCAATTGAGTAACTACTTTGATCCAAAGTACTAATTCAACATCACAATTTTTCCGCTAGGACATCCATTTCATCAGCAACATTTCTTATCTTCGAAATGTTTGTTCGCACAAGAACGTATAAGTTTCATGGAACATATAACCGAGTGTAGAAAGATCAATCTAGAAGTTGGTAAGATCAAAGTCATACGAGAATGAAGAGTCTCAACTTCAATCATGAACTTTTCAACCAACCGAGATTGTAATTGTCTAAGGGCATGGAAACTATATCTTTTAAGAGACAAGTGTGTAATTATGATCGAAAAACAACACTATTGATCATTTTTCAACCAATCGAGATTGTAATTGAAACAAGTTCGATAGCAATAATGTCTTGCTGCATTTGATTTGCAATCCGAACATAAGCTTGATCAAACTAATCAAGCAACCAATGCCTTCGAAAGAAATATAGTTCAAGTGATGATTAAGTTAAAAAATACCGATTAGAGTCAAATTTTACTCTTAAATTTTCTTAATTAATTTGAAAGCAGAATCTAAAGACCAAATGGATTAAATTATTAGATTATTTATTTATTTATTATAGAGAGAAAAAGAGAATTAATTTTAGGAGCGAGAAATTCCACGCGTCCACAGATGATTGCAGGGACAGGATTTTAGTGTAGTGGACACAATCTTGTGGCAAAGAAACAAACGTGACGTTTCTATATAAAAATATATAATATTATCCAAAATATTATTTTATTTATATTTATATTAAATTTAAAGTTTAAATCTAAGTGTCACCTCACCTTTCCCTAACAGCTGTAGCCTTTTAAAAGTCGAGGCGTAGCTACCAAACAAAACAAATGGCAATTTTGACTTTTATTATTATTTTTTTATTTTTCATACAAACCCTAAAAATCAATTTATTATTATTATTATTATTTTTTCATATGGATCGTATTTAGAATTTGAATTTGGTACTCCGTGTTTTATAGTTATTCATATGTAGTTACTCAATATAGAATTAGTCTAAGCCAAATATGCTTAATTTTAGTGTTTTGATAATTGGGTCATTGAAAATAATGATGCACTTTGTTGGTATAAGTAATAACTATGTTATTTTAAACATTTTTTTTCGAGGTTATTGTTCATTCATGTGCCTCTTTTTTCTAAAGATGTGGAAACCTCTCTTTAACGAATGCGTTTTAAAAACTTTGAGAACCCAAAAGAGACATCTCAAAGAGGACAATGTCTACTAGTGGTGGGCTTAGACGGTTACAAATGATATCATAGTTAGACATCTGACGGTGTGCTAGCGAGGACTCTCAGTACTAAAGGGGGAGATTCTAGGCAGTGTGCTAGCGAATACGCTGAGCTTCATAGAGGAGGTAGATACCAGACAGTGTGCTAGCGAGGATGTTGGTCTTGAAAGAGAGTGAATTTTGACATCTCACATCAGTTAGAGAGAGGAACGAGACATTTTTTATAAGAGTGTGAAAATCTGTCTGTAGTAGTAGATATGTTTTAAAAACCTTAAAGAAAATCCACCTCAAATCGAGCTCAAAAAAGACAATAGATGCTTAGGACTTAAGCTATTACAACAAATAATAAAAATAAATGACATTTGAAGAGAGGTGAAATTGCTCTCGAAGTGTTATTAAATATAAATTCAAATTTGATATATAATTAACTTTAAATTTATTATAATTATTTTTTCCCTATTTTTTTAAATGGTATATCCAAATAAATCCGATGCATAAAAATGTATTATATAATGATTATTTCTACAAATATTTTATCAGGTAAAACTCAAAATTTATGTCTATTAAATTATAATATATTTTATTTTATAAAATCTATATATATATATATACAAATATTTTAGATTGATGGGTGGAATTTTAATTATTAATGTAACATTTATAATTAAAAAAAAAGAAAATAATATATTTAGGCAAAAATATTCACAAAACCCCCCCATGATTTAAGTTTATTAGCTTTAAAATACCTATATTTAACCATAATTGAAAAACAGAGTAATTCCAGATAAAATTGTCTCAACAAGGCCAGAAACCCAAGGCTTGATCTTCGATCTGGAATCCAACTAAATTACAACAACCATCTGTTAAATCATCATCATAATAACAGCTTTCCAATTTGGGGAAACAAATCGGCAACAAATCCCCACTTAAATTCTCTTCTTCAACCTGCGAGAAACAATCCGACAGCTCTGTTTCAAACCCATGTGAAGAATCCGCCATTGATGAGTTCTGATTCTCCCAACAACAATCAATTCGATTCCCTTTCTCTCCATTCGCTAATCTCTCTTCCAAATTCCGAATCTCTGTTTCAAGTTCTTCCTTTTCACGAACAAGATCTTCGTAGCTGGATTTGAGATTATCATAGCTGGTTTTGAGTGACAAGTAATCCTTTTCTAGCTGCTTTGTTTTGCAACGAGCTCGTCTGTTTTGGAACCAGATCGCTACTTGTCTTGGCTGAAGACCCAATTCTTTAGCTAATTGGGTTTTTCTCTCTGGTTCTAGTTTGTTTTCCACTTCGAAGCTTTTCTCAAGAAATTGAACTTGATCCACCGAAAGCCGCCGTTTTTTTGAAGCTTTCCGCCATAGTCCGTCGAGTAATTCGTCTTCGTTGGTTTCTCCGATGAACTCGCCTGAAAAACATTAATGGGTCAGCTCAGAATTTGCCGGAAAACTCATTAATTATTGAAGATTCTTACCGGGAATTATGAGGGAATCAAGCACGTCGGAGGAAGGTGGCGCGTAAACTGCTCCGTCCGCCATAGCTGTGGCAGAGAGAAACAGAGAGAAACAGAGAGTTACGTGAAGTATGAGAAGATTGAAGAGAGAGAAAAAAACAGAGGAGAGAGAGAGATTGTTCTTTCATGAGGTGAGAGCTTGTGGCATTATAAGGCTCCTGCAGGGTCAAGGCATCCTTTTTTCCACCACTCGAGAACACACACATTGGATAAATTTTTTTTTTTTTTAATTTAGCCCATAAATTATACAAATTCGAATTTCTGACCTCTTGAATATATATATATATATTTTTTTAACCATATTCGATCAATTTTTTATAGATAAAAATTACTACATTTGCACGTTTCAAATAAAATAATATGTGTATATACTGAAAATGGGCCGAGGCCCATGTGAGATTTTGGGCCAAATAAATGTCAGCATACTTCAAAATCAACTCACTTATCGATCCGATTGATCCGAGAGTGCAGTTAATCTGCTTATTCTATTGAATAAAGAAACTCTTTGAATGGGGTCCAACGATCAAAAGAGGGCAGAGTTGGTTAGCTATTGGACAAGGAAGGGCGGTTGGATGATGGAAGTCTTACATCGGCTAATTTAGGGAATGATCATGGGTTTATAAGTGAGGAATACTAACTCCATTGGTACGAGACCTTTTGGAAAAGCCCAAAGTAAAGTCATGAGAGTTTATGCTCAAAGTGGACAATATCATACCATTGTAGAGAGTCGTGGGCCAAACTGGGATCATTTCATTCGGAAGAGAGGATGGATTTGAGTTCTAACGAGTAGTCGTTCCTCCAACAAGAAATTGATTTTTCACGATTGGT
This sequence comes from Cucurbita maxima, assembly GCF_002738345.1. Lineage (NCBI taxonomy): Eukaryota > Viridiplantae > Streptophyta > Magnoliopsida > Cucurbitales > Cucurbitaceae > Cucurbita > Cucurbita maxima. The sequence continues at coordinate 2,944,791 of NW_019272035.1, read as the reverse complement.
GTTGAGAGTTGTGGCATTCCTAATGAGGAACAAAGAAGGCAAATGCTATAGAATTGGTGTAAATGTGTGTTATAAAGTCAAAGGTTGGTGGGTCAAAAAAGTAAGAACTTTTAATGAAGAGTTGATTTTTGGTAGGAGAGGTTTCGAATGGTACAAGTAACTGTTTTTGGGTGAGCTAATTCGCATAGGATTTTGATTCTTCATGAGCAGTTTAATTTGACTACTTCATTCATTGTATGCTAATATGTTTTAGGATCAAAATATGTTAAGAAATTTGTGAACTAAGCCTAGTTGAATGGGTTTTTGACCCGTTTATCACGTATGCACGTTGATGAATTTTTGTGTATATGAGTATATCTCGAGTAGAAAAATGCTAAGGAATTAATGAACTAAACAAAGTAGAATGGAATTTCGACCGGTTTAACATGTATGTATATTATATGAGCTTCCAGAATTCCAATTGTGTGTCCGATTATTATGCTTGATTCATTCGAACTTTCACATTTATGATTTTATCCCATGTTTAGAAAGATTGCCTAAGTTGATTCCTATAAAGCATAATAGGTGGTTGAAATTCAACAAATGCCCATGTATGAACGTTGGGTAATCGCTATGTGACCTAGAGATATTGTGCAAGATATTGGAGCATTAGCCTTATGAATCACTATCCTTTGGTCCATGATCCACGTTAAGGTTCACTTGAGAATCTGGCGAGTGTAGGGATAGTTTAAGACACAACCTTTGATTATGAACTTACCTCAATTAGTGAAGGTTATGGCAATACATCAAAAAACGAATGAAAATAGACCCAGCAATCATTATGATTTGCTTATTCCAGAAAATATCTTATCTAACAGCTAGGTCAGAGGTTAAGGTATCAGCATCTGAAAAAGGAGGTCTGATCCTTGTTGAAAGCTTTGCGAGCATACTCCTTGATGTTAAGTGCACACTTGAAGGGGATTGAATAGATATGGTGGATCCTAATAGTCTGGCACTTTGTGGAGTTGGTACCTGAGAATGAAGATGGACATAGTTAGCTTGAAAATAAATAATGGGTAGGGAAGCTCATCTCAGGAAGAGTCCTATGTTCGGTAGGTACCATTGGGAGAGATGGTGGAATCTTTACCGTCTCAGGCAAGGACAGACGAAGGAGAGCCACTTGAACTTCCTCTCTAGCCTGAGCAAGCAGCTCACTTGTTGAAGTGGTCTCAGTGACAATTGGAGGTCTAGCTTATTCTCAATTCTTGTTTGGTTATTCTCTTCGACGGAAGTGGCCAAGAATTATCGCCCAAAACCGAAGAAAGAAAGACAAACAGTATTTCCTCCTCAACCATTCATAGCCTAAAATGAGGCTTATCCTAAAATATTCATAGCCTGAAATGACAGAATAGTGAGCTTGTTGAGCATACGCCACTGATGTCAGACTCAACAAAGACTGAGGATGGGATTCTCTTAGACAGAAGTGGCAAAAAATTATCGCCCGAAACCGAAGAAAGAAAGACAAACAGTATTTCCTCCTCAACCATTCATAGCCTTCCAGTTGGCACTCTGGCACTCAATAGTAGACACGTAAAGAACATATTAGGGAAGTAATGTGGTTGCTAATAGGATGGCTTGATTCGTACCTGTTACATGAACATGACTCATGGTTTTGCTCTAGGCTTCCCCAAAATTTCTATCAATGGAAAGAGTATTCTTTGATTTTTTTGGCATATTCGTCATTTTTTACTATGCCTTGAGGAGCCTTAAACTCCTTTTTCTTTTGGAGTCATTTGTTCGACATTTGAGGATTCTATTGATATGGCTAAGTTTAGGGCATGGTATTCTCCACAATAGTATGATATTATCCACTTCCAGCATAAAGTCTCATGGCTTTGCTGTGGGCTTCCCCAAAAGATCTCATACCAATGGAGAGAGTATTCCTTGATTATAAACCCACGATCATTTTCAAAATTAGCCGACGTGGGAATTTCATCATCCAACATGGTGAAGTATGCCTTAGAATAGGAATGATGAGGGCTAAAATGAATGAGTCTGATAGGGCTAAATGACTCGTATCTATAGAATGAGAAGGACAACTTACGTACAAGCTTGATAGGGTTTGATAATAAGACCATCGAATCGGCTATTTCTAGGACCACAACACTGACACATAGCATTAAGGACATTGAATAGGAGATTAGATCCAACAAAAACATACAAATAAATTGCTTATCGAGTATTTCTTACACTCATGGTGCTATTTTTTATCTTGCAAATAATTAGGTATTCAGAAATCAACGGAATCACATCAATTATTAATGTATATAAATGAAGATCATGACTAAAATCAAGGCATCCAAGAGTGGAAGAAGAGAGCTTTGGAACAGGAAAAAGCAAACCAAAAGTTCCAAAACTTATCTCCAACTAAAACAAGAACACTTCCCTTCTATGCGCCACCATGATTCAAAAAGAAAAGAAAAGCGAACCCTAGCTGACCCCTACCAATACTAAAGCCACCTCAAAATATATACACTACACCACAATCCCACAAGACTCAAACATTTCCACAAACAATGGAGCAAACCCTCTTCCCTTCTCCTCATGCATTGCTAATTCTCACAATATTCTTCTTCCTTTCGCCCTCCATCGCCGACCAAGCTTGCCAAAAGAGCTGCGGCGACATCCCGCTGCGTTACCCTTTCAGCAGCGGCACCGGCTGCGGTGACCCACGCTTCCACCCTTACATCACTTGCAACGACCATCAACAGCTAACCTTCACAACTCATACCGGCTGCTACCCCATCTCCTACATAGACTACGCCAACCAAGTCCTCTACATAACCGACCCCACCATGTCTACTTGCAACTGCAACCAGCCTAGCAAGGGCTTCGGCCTCGACTGGGACGCCCCATTCACATTCCATGGCGATACCATCTTCGCCCTACTCGACTGCTCAAGCACCTCTCCTGTTTACTCCCCGAACGGGATGTTCAACGACCGAAACAACTCGTCTCGGGTCGCTCTTTGCGACAACCGAGGATTACCCATTTGTGGATTCTTGTATGGGTGCAAGCCAATTGTTAGCCTCAATATTCCAATCTCTGGATGCTGTGTTTACACGCCTGTGAATTTTGGGCCATCTTTTGAAATGGACTTGGAGAAGCTTAAATGCGGTTCTTATTCTGGGTTTTATAGCTTTAATGGTAGAGAGTCGGATGCTGATAGCTGGAAATATGGAATTGCTATCAAATATAAGTTTGCAATTGATAATGTTTATCCAAGTTGGTGTTCAAGTTGTGAACAAAGTGGTGGGGTTTGTGGGTATTCAGGCCCTCTTGATTCTTTTATATGTAATTGTCCTCCTGGATTCAACACCACCACCAATTGTTTCTTTGGTGACTCTTTCAATGGCGCTTCAAAGTTTCTTCCAAACCAAAAATCATGTAAGTTCAATTACACCTCCCTTCTTCACAATATTTAACTTTTGATGATGATGGTTGGGAAGACGTTAGTTAATTTAGAGAAGGATCATGGGTTTATAAGTAATAAATACATGTTCATTAGTATGAGGCTTTTTGGGAAATTCAAAGCAAAGCCACGAGAGCTTATGATCAAAGTGAGCAATATCATACCATTGTGGAGGTTTGGTTTCTAACATGGTATCAGAGTCGTGTCCTTTAACTTAGTCATGTCAGTAGAATACTTAAATGTAGAACAAGGAAGTTGTGAGCCTCGAAGGTGTAGTCAAAAGTGACTTAAGGGTGTACTTTGTTCAAGAACTCTAGAGAAAGAGTCGAGCCTTGATTAAGGAGAGACTGTTTGAGGGCTCCATAGGTCTCAAGGGAGGTTCTGTGAGGATTGTTGAAGATTGTTAGAAGAGAGTCCACATTGGCTAATTTAGGAAATGATTATGGGTTTATAGGGGATCTATTTATACTCAGAGTGGACAATATCATACCATTGTGTAGAGTCGTTATTCCTAACATATCTTTATTTCATCTTTGTACAGGGATTTGGCTAGTGGTCGGTTTGATCTTCAAGGATTTAAAATTTTAGAGCTGAAGAAGAAGTTGATGGGAAAAATAAAAGTATTAGTTAATTATGTATTCAAGAAGTTGTTTGTGTTTCCAAATAAGATCAAATTTGGTGTCCAAAGAGCTTTATTATTTTATTAATGAATGGAACATAAAAAAGAGAAGGTAATGGAATCAGGTTCCCCTTTTTGTCGAGGATAATGATTCTATATCATCCACTACGCTGTGAATTGCTTCATTTTCTCACACTTTATTGAGCATATTCCTCAAAGTAACGACATAAAGACTTCCATAAAGTTTTATTCTTCCTAACCTTTGCATTATTTGAAGCGACCCAACTTTGGTTTCGTAGATAATTATACGGGTTTATATATACATGTTGAGATATGTTTGATAAGAAAAGATATTGAATTTGGGAAAATGACTCGATGCACCATTAGTCATCGTTGTCATGTTGCAACGTAAGAGACGAGGTCGTCTAAAAAGGTCTTTTATAGAAAGGTTTGAAGTTGCAATCTACTATTATTAATGTTTGATCTGTTACCTAGTTTTTTGAAATTGGATAGCTTACAACAATGAAATTTAGGCAAAAGTATCATTTGTGGGAAGAGAAAGTGACAATGATCATGGCGTTCTACAAGTTTCAATTGGACTTATTACACGAAAATTCAACAAGGGTTCATTCTTCATCTACAAAATTGAATAGACTCAGCTCAACCTTCGTTTCATGAATTACAAAATCAACCTTTGTAAAGTTGGAGTAGGTCATGAGGTTGTCATAAATAACACGTTTATTGAAAATTTTATTTATTATTTTAATTTTATAATTGTTGAGGAGGACATTTAAAGAGTAGTGGAGAGTATCAAACTTCAATCATAATCCTAACTTGTTTAGTGGGCATTTAAAGGGGAGGGATGAGTTAACTTGTTAATCATGACCCTAATGAATGGTTGGAGTTTCTTTGTAGAGAGCTATAAATACCTACAAAATATGGTATATAAAAATAAGACTACTAATGAACGAGTTTGAATTCTCGCATTGAGATTTTTTCTCTTAAAATTTGAAATTTTTTGTGGTAGATTGGATCCAACTATTTAATCAATTCTTGATAAAGTTCGTTTGTGAAATGACTCAATTTAGAACAAAATTCTAAATCTTGCTCTTAGATCTTTGGGTATTAAGAGGTAATCTAATTCTAGTTTTATCTCTTGATTGATTCGAATTTTGTAGAAGAAGGTGTTAATTCCTTTTCTTCGAGTGTTATTGCTTCAACAAAAACTTCGATGGTAAGTCGATTATTAGGATTGTCTTGCCAATATAAGAGTATCTCTACTAATTAATTTTATCAAGAAACAAAGATTAGTGAAAAGTGTTAGAAATTAGTAGACACTCACAATAAACTCCTATACTAATTTTTCCCATACGTGTCATAACCCGATTTTTGAGGTTTCAAATCATGGATCACGGCATGGACTGACTAATCGACCAATGAAAGGTAAGATAAAATTTTACATGAATTTAAAAACAAACACCACAACATTTAAAAGATGAAAACGAACACATTTATAAATTTAAAGTATTGTTCAAAAGTTTAGTACACAGTAAGTACTACTAAATAAGATAGAAAAACAAACATCGACCTCAAAAAGAAAAAGACTAAGGACCCAAGACGACCTTCTTTTATGACCGCACAACTCCCAAATGCTCCTCCACCTTAACTAACGAATCTACAATTACCTAAAAAAGGTAATATCTTGTGAGTACAAAATACTTAGTAAACAACTCACTTGTAGGCTCTAATAGTATACTTGATCTAATTAGTTATCACAAGCTCTTACTTGGGCTATAGGAAGTTTAAGCTTAAGCTTAAGGTGGGTAGATTTATGAGCTTCTGGGAGGTCCATGTCAAAAACCTAATCGTGGTCTAGAAATCTCTCTCTGACATAGTAAGCATCCGACTTGTAGGCTTTAACTAAACCCTTGACCTAGTTAGTTACCACTAGTTTTAATCTAGGCCATAGGAAGTCCAAGCCTAAGTTGCTTAGATTTTGGAGCTTCTAGGAGGCCATAAAGTTTCAAACAACTCTTATGCATGTCACAAATCCAACCGGGTCTAGAAATCGTTCTCTTACTTACATCAAATCCAATGGGAGTCTAGAAGTCGTTCACCTATCATGGCACCATGGATCTACTGTATGACTTTTCTATTCTTCTGACTGAACGATTAGATTGTCTTTGAAGTGAATCATCAGTATCTTAAATCTGGAGAGGCAACCTCATCATAATTATCTCAAAAAGAACATTATGACATCATATCTCCTGAACATCATATGTGTAAGTTTAGCTAGTAACTCTTCCACAGGACAATAAAGTCGCACTGAAATTTGGGGGAGCGACCCTATGGGCCGACCAACTATGAATTCTATCTATGTGGTCTCTTGCCCTCTTTCAAGACGGGTTTACAGAACAACAACTTTGTTCAGAAGGTCCTTGACCATTTTCACACACAATAATGGCACTTGAAGTAGTCTTGAAGCACTATCTTACTTGACTAATATGGGGTCAAGCTTAATGGTACGGATTCCTAAATTCCTATTACTGGACAAGGGCACTATTAAGTCCAATCTAGGTCATTAAATAGTACTAGTAATGTATCGGAGGGAGTAAAAAGCGACCTAGTGATACCATCACAACTATTAGTAAGCTTGAAAAAACTATCTTAACCTTTCCTCAATGTCATAACAGTCAACTAGGCCCTCATGGATTTGTATTTGGTTTTTTCAAAAGGCTTCATACCAAAGGAGATACTATTCATCCGCATTATAAATCCACAATAGATAAGATGTGCTTTACAAAACGTTTCTATGTTTTGATCGGATTCTCAACCGAACCTGACACAAATTTTTCGGACCACTACATTAGGTGGGGATGGATCCAACAAACTCAATGTAAGAGTTTGAATCCTGTTATAGAAATTCAAGATACAGATATTCTATTAGTCTAAAAAATAGAAATTCAGATAATATGAGGTCCATCTTCCTCCAAGAAAAGCTTCTTTTCAGAGTTCCAAGTTGGTTCTATAGTGAGCCACTTATCCTTTAACTAGAATTAGATTTTGAAATTAAATTGTAACTAATAGGGAAGTGATTTACCAACAAAATAAACAATTATTTAATTTAACCCAATAAAATAGATTTTGAAATTAGATGAAAACTATATTTTTATTTTCTAAAAAAATGAAAGTAGAAATAAATAAATAAATAAAAGAAATTCAAAAGAGAAAAAAAAAAATTTTAAAAAAAATAAAAAAATGTAACCCATAAACTAAAAAAAAAAAAAAAAAAAAAAAATTATCTTACATAAAAGTGATTTACAAACAAAACAAACCATTATTTAAAATAGATTTTGAAATTATGTTTTTGTTTTCTTAATAAAAATGAAAGTAGAAAAAAAAAATACAAATAAAAAAGGTAAACATTTGTAAAAAATTAGGGTAGAATTGAAACTTTAGTATAATTTTAAGACAAAAGTGTAAGGTATTTTTTTTATGATTGAGACTAAATTAAAAAAAAAAGGTTAAATATATATATATAACTAATAAGCCATAACAAACTCACCGGGCATAACCAATTCAGCGGATCATTCTCTGTCTGAATCGAAGCAAATTTTCATCTGATTTGGATCTTTCCACATTCCCATCAATGGCGTCAACCCATTTCCATTCATAAATCATTCTTTCTATTCCCTCCCAATTCTCTTCCATTTCCTTCTGAAATTTGATTCCCCCCCATCAAGAAAACATGGATTCTGCGGCCTATTCGTCGCTTACCAGAGGACCATTCTCAAGCATAGGAGACTCCTCAGAAATGGAAGCAAATCTACCACTCAGCGATAGATTAAAGGGCTTCAAGACCTCCAAGTTCGACATTGATTCCTATGTCACCTCCAAATGCCAAGCCATGACCGAGAAGGTACCCACCCACCCTTCTTTTATCTCCCTCTTCTTTTTCTAAATTCTAATCATTCATCAGGAAATCAAGCATTTATGCTCTTACCTTATCGAGCTCAAGAAGGCCTCTGCAGAGGAAATGCGCAAAAGTGTTTACGCCAATTATGGAGCTTTCATTCGGCGAGCAATTCCAATCATTTCCCCTTTCTTCTTTTGTTCTTCAAATATGATGCTTTTCAATGTCCTTTCTGTAGCTCTCTGATGGGTTTGGTTTGGTTTGGTTTGGTTCTTCTTTTAATCCTTGCAGTACATCTCGAGAGATTTCAGATCTTGAAGGAGAGCTACTCCTACTAAGAAACCATTTATCCACTCAGGCAGCTCTCATTCATGGTCTAACAGAAGGAAACAGCATTGAATCTCTGTCTGGAGATATTGAAGTTTCAACTGTAGACCATTCTTCCAACGAGAGCAGTCAGCTCCCCAATAAAGATGAATGGCTGGTGGAGTTCTTGGACAGCCTTGAAGTTCTGTTGGTTGAGAAAAGAATGGACGAAGCTCTGGCTGCCTTAGACGAAGGGGAACGGATCGCTGAAGACACGAATCGTCGGAGGTCGTTGAGCACAGCTGCACTCACCACATTACATACTGCCATTAGAAACCAAAGACACAAACTGGCTTGTCTCTTGGAGCAAACAATTTCCCAACCTTCAACACGAGGAGTGGAGCTTCGGTCTGCTGCTCAGGCTCTGAAGAAGCTCGGGGACGGCTCCCGTGCACACATGTTGCTGCTGAATTCACATCAGCAGAAGCTGCAGCGCAGCTTGCAGAGTTTTCGGGCGTCGGGGAACACGGGTAGCGGGATATACACGGCTGCAATATCCCAGTTTGTATTCTCAACCATTTCTCAAGCAGCAAGTGATTCATTGGGAGTGTTCGGGGAAGAGCCAGCTTATGCCTCGGAGTTGGTAACTTGGTCTGTGAGACAAACGGATTCTTTTGCTATGTTCCTGAAAAGGTATGTCATAGCTTCATCGGCTGCTGTGGGGAGCATGAGAATTGCAGCTGAGTGTGTGCAGATATGTATGGGGCATTGCTCTCTTCTGGAGGCTCGTGGGTTGGCCCTGACGCCAGTGTTATTCAGACACTTCAGGCCCTTCATTGAGCATGCTATAACCGCTAATTTGAGGAGAATTGAACAGACCAGTGCTGCCTTGGCTGCATCAGATGATTGGTTGCTTGCTTATTCCCCCCTTTCTTCTCGATTTTTCCCGGGGTCGTCTTCAACTTCGTCACTGAGCAGTGTCGTCTCACAGCCAAAGCTTTCAAGAAGTGCACATAGATTCAACACAATGGTTCAGGTAATGATTCTATGGGATTCATATTGTCGTTCTTTAATTTACAAGCAAGAGATGAGTTACGTGTTGAGGATGGTTGGGAGAGGAATGTGGCTAATTAAGCATTGATCATGAGTTTATAAATAAGAAATACATCTCCATTGGTATGATGCCTTCTGAAAAAACCAAAAGCAAAGCCATGAGAGCTAATACTCAAAGTGGACAATCATACCATTGTGGAGATTCGTGATTCCTAACATGATATCAGAGTCATACTCTTAACTTAACCATATCAATAAAATCCTCAAATGTCGAACAAAGAAGTTGTGAGTCGCGAAAGTGTAGTCAAAAGTGACTTAATGTCGAGCCCAGTTTTGAAGTATTTCTGTCACTGATCTGATCAGCGATTCACAAGGTAGTAGGTTAAGTATTTTAAGTTCTGCTTGAATCTGAAAAATGAAGTATGATATCAGGAATTTGTAGAGGACATGGGATCACTTGAAAGCCTGCAATTGGATTCACTAACCTTGGAAGGAGTTCTGCAAGTATTCAACTCTTACATCAATTTGCTCATAACAGCTCTGTCAAGTTCAGTGGAAAACGAGATGAATCTGGAAGGATCAGCGACGAAGATCGTACGGCTGGCGGAGACCGAACCGCAACAGATAGCGCTGCTAGCGAACGCGTCGTTACTGGCCGATGAGTTGCTTCCTCGAGCGGCGTCCAAGATATTTCCACAGAACAGATCAGAAACGCCAAGGAAAACATCGAGCCGGCTGCCGGAGCAGAGAGAGTGGAAGAGGAGACTACAGCGGTCGGTGGATCGACTGAGGGACAGCTTCTGCCGCCAACATGCTCTAGAACTGATCTTCACGGAAGACGGCGATACGCGGCTGAATGCACAGGTGTACCTGTCGATGGACGGGAATGGAAATGCAGAAGAGCCGGAGTGGTTTCCATCGCAGATATTTCAGGTGACTATCTATCTATCTATCTTAGATGAATTCGAAATCAAAAGAGGGGAATCGAAGAAACCTGATTGCTTGCCGGTCGGTTTCAGGCGCTTTTCGCGAAATTGACGCTGATTGCAGGGATTGCGACAGAGATGTTCGTGGGAAGGGAGAGATTTGCGACTGTTCTTCTCATGAGACTCACTGAAACAGTGATATTATGGCTTTCTGAAGATCAAGCCTTCTGGGAAGAAATAGAGGTTGGGCCTCGCCCTTTGGGCCCTTTCGGCCTTCAGCAAGTAAGCTCTTTTTTCTTTTTATTTATTTTTTAAATTTTTAGCTGATTAAAATTAATAATAATTTAAATTTAAAACTACTTTTTTTTTTTTCCTAAAAAATTATTTGAGAAAATACGTTAATTGAGACTATGCCTAGACAATTCAAGTTTAAAGATGTTCACGAGGTATGGTGTAGGCTTAGAAATGGCATCCTCGTTCTCGTTCTCGTCCACGTTCTCTCTCCATATAAATATGTGAAGATTTAGATTCGATCAGACCTGAAAAATTCAAATTTCTCCGTCTAGTAGATGTTGAGGATTATTGAAATGAGTAGTTCCACCCTGTAAGGAATGTTATATCCGTTGACATTTTGGGAAAACCAAAAACAAAACTACGAGAGTTTATGTTCAAAGTGGACAATATTATACCTTGTGGAGATCGAGGTTCCTAAAATGGTATTAGAGTCACATCGTTAAATTAGTCATGTCAATAGAATCCTCAGGTGCCGAACAAAGAAGTTGCAAGTCTCAAAGGTATAGTCAAAGATGACTCAAGTATCGAACAAATGATGTATTTTATTCGAGGGCTCTAGAGAAGCTGGCCTCTCGAGACTCTATGGTGTATTTTGTTCGAAACATTAACTAATTAAGGGAATGATCCTGAGTTTATAAATAAGAAATATTATCTCCATTGGTACGAGGCCTTTTGAGAAAACTAAAAGCAAAACCACTAAAACTTCTGTTCAAAGGGTACGAGGCCTTTTGAGAAAACTAAAAGCAAAACCACTAAAACTTCTGTTCAAAGGAGACAACATCGTACTATTGTAGAAGTTATGGTTCTGATTCCTAATAGAAGAAACCCTGAGAAAACTCGAAAAATAAAGTCATTAGTTTGCATTATTTGGTTGCAGCTATACTTAGACATGGAGTTCGTGATACTTTTCGCATCACAAGGCCGATATCTATCCCGAAATTTGCATCAAGTGATCAAGAACATCATTGCAAGAGCCATCGAATCCTTGGCTGCTACTGGAACAGATCCTTACAGGTTTTATATCTTTTTTTCTGCTCATATTATTAAAGACAATTACCCATTACCTTTGTTGTGTGGGCAGTGCTTTGCCGGAGGACGACTGGTTCGCCGAAGTTGCTCAGATTGCTATCAAAATGCTCACCGGAAAAGGCTCCTTCGGTAACATCGATCGAGACGTCACCAGCCCGACCGCTTCTGTTTCTGCAAAATCCATATCTTCTGTTCATTCTCATGGAAGTAATTAGAAAAGGGTATCATCTACTTGATTGTTTAGTCCTTGTATTCGTGCAACTTTGTATTTAGTGTTCTTCTTAATCTTATCAAACACAATTATTTGGAAGCTAAACGAAACCACACATGCTCTTTTTACCGTCGTAGTCGTGCTGGTTGATCCCTGCTACATATCAGTTCCACGCACCGTAGTTGTGCTGAGTAATATGGATTTAGTTTGAGTTACTGATAACCACAAGTCAAGCGTATATTTTTTTAATCGATTTCCGAGGTAAATGATCTTAGTTCTAGAATAATGTTATATGCTTGATTAGATGATTGTTTGATATATGTTATGCCATGTAAATTCTTTATATGAGTTATGATGTTATCCTCGTATGAATGTTATTATGATTTATAATCATACGTATCTCCTAGACCTGGCCTTCGACTAGCATACACTCACATTGTTGGTATATCACGGAGGGAACAGAACACACATAATATCATGGTGTACATAATACCGTATTAGAATACCGTATTAGAATATCGTAGTACACACGTTCATGCTAATCATAACAGAAAAGTATCTCAATGCACGTGAACCGACAATATGCATGAGATACCCGTAGTTTAAAATTCTGGCACGTGTCTGTGGTGTAAGTTATATCTTCGATCAATTCATATGTAACATAATCATGTTATATAATTTCATAATATAGTGTATAACATGGTATCACACTTTCATAACATATCACATTTATCAATAGTATAACGTGTCAACATGATATTTCTCATAAATACAACATAAGATAACATATCAAGTTCCATAGCACAACCTACTGTTGGGTTTTATGTTCTAAAACTCGTAGTTTGTAAATAAAAACATATTCTATTTTCAATAAAGTTATTATTGATGTTTATTCAGTAAAAATTTTTATTGAATAAAGTGAATTTTACAATCGTTAATCTAAATCCAATAAACTAAGAATACGAATACTCTGGCTATAATATGATTACTTGAACTATATGTAGAGATATAAGAGTGGATCAAGTTCAAGTATATAGTCAAAATGATCTCTAGTACAGGGATAAGGCTTAAGGCTGAGTACCTTATCTTGGGGATACTATGGATGCGGCCCACTTTTGTATATTACATAAACCATGTGATCACTAAATTGTACATGCGGAGACATGTGAGTGAGGGCGTCCTATGCCATGAGTATTGCATAAGATTTGACCATGAAGAAAATCACTCTCACTTTATAATGTCTTTTACTGTTAAAACTGATTTTCTTTTCATTCGATGACTTAGGTAACTCGATCTTAATCGTGAGTTAACCATGAACTCCTGTTTATTCGAAATTATCCTTAGATTTGCGTGGGTGAGAGTGGCTTGAGTTTGCCGACTCAATAGGCCTCCCATTTCAGGGGTAAGACTGGGTGAATGGCTTGGGACGTGGGGTGCAAGATGGAATTCGCTCCTACCCACTTTTAGGGATAGAAGAGAGGTTGTTCCCTTAAGTACTGACTTCAGGTCTTGAACAAGGGGCCCCACCCTCTGATTGCCCCGAGAGGGATTCGGTTTACTGGTTGGACCACAAACCAATTGTTCATTAGAGGATCAATGAGACATAAGGAATAAGAAGTAACTTCAAGGGTAAAACGGTTAATTAACCCAGCTCTAGTTACGAACAACTTGTGAAGGATCGACTTACTAATTATGGTTATATCAAATGGACAGAAATATATCTATAGTAAGGGGAGTGCAACTACTAGGCTATAGTGGAGTATCCTAGTAGTTAACGAATGTTGGTTAACAAGGTTAATGAGTTTAACCGGTTAATCTTGGATCGTTGGAGCCCATGATCTATAGGTTCATTAGGTCCCTCTGCTAGCTCATATCGGACTAACCATAGAATAGTGTGACGAGTGAGTTCGAAGTGTTCGAATTCAAATTAGGAAGAATGCGCTACATATATACGATATATTTAACCGCATTTTTGTTTTATTTACGAATTAAACAAAAAGAGAGAATCTGAGATATTTAAATAAGATTTAAATATGTTAATCAAATATGTGTCGGAATTAATTGGGATTGACATTTGAATTAATATTAAATATTAATTAAATAGTTTAACTAATCATTTAATATTACTCTAATTTGAAATTATTAATTCAAATTGATTGTTGAATCAAAATGAAGAAAGTCAAAATGTTGACTTCATTTATGGAAAAATCCATGCTAGTGGAATTTTGAGTGTCAAAATTTGGTTTAACCAAACTTGCATGCTTGCCAAATAAACCACACAAATTTGAGTGGAATTTTGAGTGTCAAAATTTGGTTAACTCAAACTTGCATTGCCACATAATCCCAAAGAGAGTGATTAAGGTACATGGAACTTCTCCTCTTGAAAAACCTTGAGAAAAACTCTCACAAATTCTTTCTCCATATATACTAAATCCCTCCTAAGTTTAGTCACTCACTGGATTCCACAATCTCGTTCTAAGGTCGGAGAATAGTGGAGAAGACACTAGTGGTGGTTCGAAACCGGTTCGTGAGGAAAAAAGAATTTGAACTACAAAAGTTAGTACTCAAACACCTTGAATTTTAATACTGATGAACATGCTAGTTATTTACTATAATTGATGTTCTAAAAGTGCCTAAGATCCAAATTGCTTTCGCATGTGTTATATTAACATCAACACATACAACACAACAATAACATAATAAACAAACATCAAACAATTATAGGTATGACATGTGCAAGGGTCACATAGCACCCGCCGTACTAGCAATGAAACCATTTTTTTAATTGTCATAAGCCGAAATCAATGTACTTCCTTAATGCTAGCTATGGTGGTGCACTACTCTCAACATCCACCAGCCTTAGAGAATTCAAGCCCCATATTCATTTTTCGCTTAACTTTCTGATTTCGTCGGACCTTAGGCGAGATTTGTCTTCGCCAGCCAAACATTGCTCGTGCAGAATTCAAGCTTGTTCGGCCACACATGCCGCCTATGTGTGTATGTTCGATCATGTGTGACACAACTGATTTGCCTCTACACCAGGCCAAGTAGGGTCAAGGTCTCTCAATGCAACGTCGCATCAAACATCTTGGTTCCCAATCAATATGGCCTTCATGTATTGACGCCATCCCAAGTCAAGGGGTGTCGTCGGCCATTGCAACTCACTCGATCATGCCACCGAGAACAGGCCCACGTGTCACTCATAACATCGGGATATCTCGAACATCCATCCATCCCCGTTCTATTGAGGCATTGACCCTCCCATACCCATTCCATGTCATCTACGAATACCATGCTGGATAGCTCAAATCCAATACGCCAAGAGTATATATTGAAGATAAGTCGAGGCATATACAAAGTTGGAGAGAACGAGTTGACATAAGTGTCGAAGACAAACTCGAAAATGGCTGAGTACGACTCCAAGCCAAAACCTCAAAAGTCGAACTTTCGATATGAGTTTCAACATGTAGCTCGGGAATTAAGTTCGTCGATATGAAAGATGAAAACTCACCAAACTTGGTGTCAAGCGAATACTCGACAAACTCGCATGAGGCCATATGTCCGCTCGCCAAATGACGTCTACTCGTGAAGGATTGAAAATGCCTCAAAACATACTTATAGGGGGAGGCATGGAGTTGGTTGTCCACCACTTCTAGGCACCTAAACGAGCTACTTTGTGGCTCATGCCTGTATCACAATGTGGGTGAGCGGTCTCAAACGTCTTTAAAGAGGGTCTTTCAAAAGCAGTATCAGACAACATGAGTGTACCCATTTTCTAAGTATTTTTCTCTTCTACATTTTAAAACAGAAGCACCAAGTTGAGACTAAAACGGTAACAAAATATGTTGTTAGAACGCCTATAAGCTAAGATAGATTAATTAATTGATTCAAAATAACACATAATTTGTAGCTTAGTTGCTTGTTATGAATTATATAATATGATATTCTAATGAACTTGTATGATGTTAATACTTCCTATTCGTATTTATTTTGTCAATACGATTATGTCTATGCCTTGTGGGACATCATGTTTATGTCCCGAAGAATAAGATTTAGAATTCACCAATTTTCGAGATAGTAATTTTCCCACCAACACATATTGTGTTCGTTTGCCTGTGACATCCAATTCAATTATCACAATTGTCGTAGGAATGAGAATCCCTTTGAGGGCCGAACGGACGAAGCCCCTTCTCCAAAATTGTACAACCACGAATCACCATTTTCTGAAGTCTCACAAAGAAACCTTGAAACTGAACAAAATTTTTATGTAATATAATGACTTTTCCAACCATTAGAAGTTGGATTTACCGCTCAATCGCTAAGTTTCTTTAGGCTTTCCCTTTCAGACTTTCCTTAAAATTTTTAAAACGCATTTGCTAGGTCGAGATTGCTAGGGAGAGGTTTTCATACTCTTATAAACAATATTTCGTTCTCTTTACAATCGATGCGAGATCTCACAACCCACCCCCCTTCAGGGCTCAACATTCTCACGGATACTTGTTCTCACCTCCAATCAATATGGGATCTCACAATCCACCACCCATCGAGGCCCAGTGTCCTCGCTGACAATTGTTCTCTCCAATCGATGTAGAATCTCACAATCTACCTCTTTTGAGGCCAACATCAGTTGTAGAGGAGAACAAAGCATTCTTTATAAATGGGGTAAAAACTTCTCCCTTTAGAGGAAGTCCAAAAGGAAAAACCCAAAAAAGACAATATCTACTAACCGTGAGCTTAAAGAATTATAAAATGCATTCCCATTCTTGCCCATTCGCTCACTCAAAGCCAAATGGATAGCCATTTCATCCATTTTTCAAAACCAAACTGATTATATGTCAAAGAAGTTTTAAAGAGCAAAATAACCATTTGAAAAGTTCATAACCAAAGTACTGACTAGTGAAGTTGCAATAAACGAAATACAACTATACAACAAGTTGTGCATTTAGAGAACGCCCGAAATCAGCAGCAAGTTATGCATAAATTAGATCGTATTCCAACAAAAGTTCAAAGGAGATTGAAATTTGAAAACGAGAGAAGCAACTTAGCACTATACAAAATCATTACCCACCACAAACTCCTCCTTTCAACATAGAATGCAGCAATTCATACAAGGTTGATGCTTCAAATTGTCTTTGCCTACGTTGTCCTTGCCTTGTGAGCTGCAGCAAGCTCAACAGTTATGATGAAGCTCGACTTACCGGCTTCCCTCATATATCGTACATCTCCATTCATCAGCTTCACCAGCTTTCTACTGATGAGCAGACTGAAACCCTCTTCGGACGTGTCCTCCTCACTTCCAAACATCTCGTTCAGCAACGACTCCGGTATACCTCCTCCAGCATATGTTATCCTAATCCGAAACAAATACTTTAATTTCAACGAGTAATTATCAAATGCTTATAAGGTATAAAATGAGTTTATAATTTATATATACGTATATGAAAAACCATAGTTTCGTAGAGAAAATAACAGGATAAGGAGTAAAAGAACGGCGAGAATCTACAACTATTAATAATATGAAACAAGATAACCGAGAACCAAGGTAATCCACCGATACAAGTTGTAACGGCCCAAACCCACTGCTAGCAAATATTGTGCTCTTTGAGCTTTCCCTTTCGAGCTTACCCTCGAGATTTTTAAAACGTGTTTGTTAGGGAGAGGTTTCCACACCCTTATAAAGAATATTTCGTTGTCCTCCCCAACCGATGTGGGATCTCACAATCCACTCCCCTTAGGGGCCCAACGTCTTCGCTGGCATTCGTTCCCTTCTTCAATTGATGTGGGACCTCCCTTCCAAGCCCAACATCCTTGCTAGCACATCGCCTGATATCTGGCTCTGATACCATTTGTAATAGCCCAAGCTAGCGGTTTGATCCCTTATAAATAATGTTTCGTTCTCCTTTTCGACTGATATGGAATCTCACACAAGCAGTATAAATAAAACACTCAACTCTTATATCTAATTTTGGTTCTTATATCTAATTTTGGTCCACGTTTACTCAACTTGTTTATTTACTCCAAAACTTCAAAAAAAAAGAAAAAAAAACGTAACCATCAAGGTCCATAAACCTTCAAAATATTCAGAAAACTTCTAAAAAAAACATCTATTTTGATTTTTTATACTATTTTGCTAAATAATGTTATCCCCCATCCCCAATCTCTACCCATATACGCTATGTAGCTCAAACACATGCCTTGTTCAACACCTACACATGCATAAATTAATATCATCCAGATATATACGATCAATGGCAAAATAATCGTGAGGTTCAAAATGATATTGTTCCTTTTAAAAAAATTTAGAACAGAAAAAGATATTCTGAAAGTGAAAGAATCCTAAAAATTAGGAATCTAATATATTCTATGTAGTTAGCAATAAAAGCTTGTACCTGAACTCCAAATGCACCAGATGGACCGACTTTCCTAATTGATTCTTGGTCACATTGGTTGAAATTGTTAGTTGGCCTCCTGAAGGCGCATAACTAACTGATATCAATAGAAAGTTCGCCAAGACTTGTTGAAGCCTTAAACTATCTCCATATAAGGTCTCGGACATAGCCTCTTCTGGAGTCTCATTAACTATCTGGATACCCTTTCCTTTAATCTTTAGCATCACTTGACTAATTGATACCATCAATACTTCATGCAATGTAAACTCGTCCATTTCTAAATCAATAAACCTGCGTCCAAAAAAAAGATAATTAATAATGAATCTGTTCTTCTACCCACAATAGTAACAATTCATTGCAAATATACCAACCTTGATGAAGTATAAAACTAGACTTCAGAAAAAGAAAAGTGTAGCAAAATTCCGGTGAAATCAACAATATATTTAGAAAAATAAAGTAATATTTTACTGATACGTTGAAAGTCTCATACCCATCAATAATTTTATCGATGTCTGACTCATCGAGAACCTTGGAGATCTGCTTTTGACAGAGTCCGCTAGTACGCAGAAGTTCTTTTTGTTCTACTCCCAACTCGGTGCGCTCCAATAATCTTCTTGAAAAGATTATCCCAGAAAGAGGATTTTGTATCTGTCTTTTTATGTATCCCAATGCTCTCAATCTCTTCAATGCAGTTTGCTCACATAAGCGTTGGATATTTAGTGCTTGTTGCAACTCATGACTAGGAAGCTGCAAAAAGCAAAAGAACCCTGTAACCGAGCCATCTTTATCCAAGATCTTATTGACACATAGAAGACATTCCACGTACATCCCGTTCCGAGCTAAGAAACCAAAGGAAGCCTTTTCAGGATCTTGACCACACATGGCATTGTTCAAGACAATCCCAAGGTTAACAAAAGCTTCTTGATTCTTTAAACGACAACATGATTTGTGAACACCAAAAACCTCTCCCAAAAGCATCTTATCGATTACTTCTTCACGTGACCACCCAGTTAATTTCGCCATTGCAGGATTCCACTCTGAGCACCATCCAAATTCATCTGATCCAAATATTGGAGGGATCAATGGATTGGGATTTTGTACAATGGCTTTGTAATCGCCTTCTAATCGAGTGAACTTGTCCATAACCATCTTCTGACCAGTGATATCTTGTGCTACAAAACACACACCCACGACATTTTCACGCAAGTCCCTACTTGCACAAGCATTTACAACTAGGCTGATGGAGCCAACCTCAATGTGAGAACCATGTGTCTTGATCTCGAATTGAACGTTTTGCTCTTCTTGTCCTGTTGAGAAAGAGTGGGAAAAGGTAAGGTTAAAAATGTCACAATGTGAACTTGCAAAATAGTTAAGTAATGATTTAAGTGATTATCTTGTTTGTGTTTAGGTCAAAATATAAACATGTTGAAGAGGAAAATTAAACAAAAATACCTTGCAATGCCAAGAACAACATCTTCCTGACAACTTCTACAGATGAATCTTCCACTAACGTAAGTAAATGCTTGCCGATAGCTTTATCCACAGGCAGTCCAGTCAATTCAGCAATTTTTGTATTCC
The DNA here is from genome assembly GCF_002738345.1 of Cucurbita maxima. Lineage (NCBI taxonomy): Eukaryota > Viridiplantae > Streptophyta > Magnoliopsida > Cucurbitales > Cucurbitaceae > Cucurbita > Cucurbita maxima. Next base: position 2,925,022 of record NW_019272035.1, on the reverse strand, counting down.
ACCCATTAATTAACCCATCTAAATCAACAGCTAAAATCGGTACAGTAGCTGTCTCGATTAACCGGACCATCTCACTTGTTACTGATTCCAATTCTTGCCTCCCTTCAATTTTTAGGTCACCAAGTGTTGTTTGAATTGATTTTCTATTTATTTCAGTTGCATCTGTATCCTTAAAAGTATTTCTAAGGATAAGTTGTAAAGAGTGGATTGCATCCATCTCATAGTCCTTCCAGGGCAAACTTCTTGTCTTGACTACTTCAAGGAAAGCCTTGAAAGATGATCTTGGATGCATTTTTCTGGCATCATCCTTTTGACCATGTTCATGCTTTGCTCCACCCCATCGAATCTCTGAAGCAGTGTGAGATCGAAACCAAAAAATCATGTCATTATTAGTTATCCTCACAGCTGCCATCCCACACACTTCATCACCTAAAGCAATAGCTCCAGGGTATCCTGCATCATACAAACTGTCAGTACTCAACCCCGTTGAATCCATATGATACTCGGAAAGCCACGAAGCTATGTCCAGCAACTGGAAGTCATTAGGTGTCAATCCTAATCGCCAAATTTTTTTCTTATATAACAAGGCAGCCCCATCAGATTTGACAAGATCCATTATGTTAGGACTCCTTGACACAATACCTACAGGAGCATCACGCATTAGCATGTCGCACAAGAGTGTTTGCGTACGCAGAATATTCTTTTCTATAATTTGATTTTCCAACTCTAATTCCTTGTTCACATGAATAGCAAATACTTGAGCTAGGAACTCACAAGCATACCTAAGAGGAAACGGAACAAATCTGGGACTTAAATTATGACATACTACCAAGCCCCATAATCTCTTTCTCTTTTGTTGCTGCAAAGCAGGGCCTTCACTTTCTTCATCCCCTTCATTAACTACAACTGCCATAACCAAAGAGGCTATAGAGTTCATGTTTTCCATATACTGTAAATGGCAACTGTGTGGAGCCCTTAAAGTTGAACCACATAAAGTTAGATCAAACTGTAATTTCTCATCTTGGAGTACTTTTAAATGTTTTGCACGACAATCAACAATCATGCGGACCTTATTTTTCATGAACAAAAAACGTGCAGCTTGAGGAATGTCAGTTGCTGGATAATGCAAACCAAGATATGGCTGAAGGCCAGGCTTTGTGACTTCAGAGATCACTTCCCCGTGATCATCATCATGGAATTTATAAGCCATAACTCGATCATAACCTGTTAGTTCAAAAACTTCTTGAACCATTGTGTCACAAAGCCTAGCCATGCTTCCACTAGGCAAAGACTGCAATCTAGTAATTGCTTTGGCGGCAAGTTTATATGACTGTAGAGCTCCAGCTGCAGTCACTGGACCTTCATAAGGCTTCACAGGCTCAAAGTCAATGATTAAGCTTCCAGTAACACGATGAACAATTGCATAGAAGGGTTTTCCAGAAGTCTTGCAATGCACCAGGATAGGATTAAGAAGAGTAACCTCTCCAAAGCCCAAGGCCTTCAACAGTGCAGAAGCACTTGGTGCGGTGAAAATAGTCCTTACATCTGTGCCAATGCCAAGAACAGGGTAATCCCCCATGCTTGGGACAGCATGGCTCACCATGGTCAACATTTCAGGGGCATTTTCACTATACGCAATAACCTTGAATGTTTTGTCATCTAAAGCCAACAAGCAACCAAATGGTTGGATAAGTTTGCCTTTCTGAATATGATGGAGATAAGCTGTAGTAACTTTGTCTGACCTAGGCTGTTGATCTCCGCTAACATCACTAGTGACACGCACTGAACTTGAGTAGTCGAACGAATTCCCAGATTCCTCGAAATCAGCTTGCAGCTTTGCATCAACAGATGTTTGAGCAATAATTCTAGTGCTATGTCTGGACCGCCCAGAGTTGCTAGAAGACTGACTAGGTCTAGAGGTAGACATGTTTCTCCAACCTGAAATAAGGGGAAATTGAAGCAAAAGTTGAAGACTACGTAGAACAGAATTCTAACAAAAATTACAATCATAAGCGTTCATGAGTATGAACACAAGTTCTCATCTCCATCACTATTCATATTCATAGTACCTTTTGAGATCTAGCAAAGTAAAAACTTCTAATTCCGGATTCAATTACCGCAAACTTCTAATTCCGGACTCAACCCAAATGATTGAACAAGAAAAAGGAGAAATAAAACCCTCAACAAGCATATAAATGATTTCTTATTCTAATACATTATCATGTTATTCTTGAAAAAGGAAGCACATGGACAGGACATTGCTGTAATCCACTTAGTTACTATCCAAAAATCAAAAACTGTGTTCAAATTTGTGACTGAAACAGAGAGAAATTTGACATTTGGCAAAAAGATAGCATGTGTGTGTACTCTTTTGTTTCTTCAGGCTAAAGTAAGCTAGAACGACTCTTCGTTTATCTTTTGGCTAAGGTCAGCCGAAACGTTCACAAAATCAATTCACATTCTGTGCACAAACTCCGAGCAAGACACAGTCTTATTTCTTTTGTTCTTTTCCTGGACGCACCAGGACGAGCTCCAAAGTTAACCATTCATTAGCGCCAACCATTGAAACTATTGAAAGAAGAAAAAAACAAACAAGTAGTTCAAATTAATCTCAGTATCTAGACATTAGCATATCAGTTCACCGACTGAACTCACCAGTAGCATCACAGTCAACAAATTTCAACCTCATTTAACCCCACACACTCGCAAATTCCTACCTCAAAACTCAGAAACACAAAACATAAAAAATGCACAAACAGCTAATCATCGCCAAAGGAGCGATTCACGAACCAGAAAGAACAAAACAACTTACCTCGATCTCCACTCACATAAATAGGGCAAAGAAGAACAACAATAAACGAGCCAAGAGACGACGAACTAAACGGAATATAAACGGCAACTACAAAAATCAAAACATTCCAGTAAGAAACTCAAGAAAATGAAATATAAATGAACACCAACAAACCAAAAGAAGAACGATTTTCCGGTGGGGCAAGAGTGGCGCCGGTGAATCAGAGGGGCTGAGAGTGAAAGGTGAGAGTCATGGAGGAGAATTTAGAGCGAGAAAGGAGATGAGGAGAGAGAAGGCGTAGATCCCAAGTTGGAAGTGGCACTAAGGGGGTGGGTAAATGGTCGAGAATGCCCTGACGGTGACGGAAAAAGGTCCGGCGTGGAGCCCCATAACGACGAACCGGTTCGGGAACAGAGTAGACCACCCGGTTCGCTCTGACACCTCTGATAAAACCGAAATCAAATATCCTCGATATGGGTTCCTTCGTCCTATCTAACAATTCCCCATTTTTTTTTTAATTCCAATTCCAATTATATTAACACCATCCTATCCTCATATCCATTCAACCAAATTTAGTTGTCATTCACGTGCTACTCGATATTTTGAAAGTTTCATTAATATCCTTTAACACGATAAGCAATTTTTTTTAATGATCAATGACCCATGTACCGTGTCAAGCTCTAAACAGTGATTCACATACAACGTCAGGCTCTAAATGGTGATCCATGACGAAGAAGTTGTGAATGTTGGTCGAGTATTTATAAGTTACGAGCTATTCAGATCGACTATTTACGAGCTATCCATTCTCGATGGTTACTAGAATCAGATTTATTATCTATGGTCAAGATTGATCCACGTAAACGATAGCTAAATTTGGGCATGTGTCACCTCAATTACCACACATGATATTAGGATGGTTTACAAGTTGCAAATTGCAATAGCTATGAGATATCTAACATGGATTGAATATACCCCATTTTCTTGTCCTTCAAATGGGATCTAGACATGTCCTACCATTTGATATTGATGTTTCAAGCAAGCAAAGTGCTTCCAAAATTGTATTCGACCCTTTTCATGTGCATTTTCTTCTTTCAAGTTCGATCTTTTTTTCACCTTAAAATTTTTGTTCTAAATTGTTCGTGGGTATGTCCAATTTTTACGAAGTTGTCGTCTTTAACCAAAAATTGTTTTAGGTTTTCGTGAGGCCCGAAATTAGGTTTGCACGATTTCTAATATCTATTTTTTATGGATCTCGAGATATTAGATTGTGGTATTTGGAAGCAAATAGTTTGAGTTGAGCTATTTGAGGGACGTTTTGTAGTTTCCATTGTAATAGAATTTGCAATTACAGAAGATTAGATGCAATATCGAGTTTGAGATGAATAGTATAAACATTGTTTTTGTGAGTTAAGAAAAATTAAGTGATATTTAGAGAAAATTTTACAGAGAGAGAGAGATCATAAGATAGAAGGGGCATCTACTAACGAGAACAAATTTTATTTGTAACACTCAATGCTCAAGATTCGAACTAAGATTTGGTATTTAATGGCTCTAACATTTTTCTGTATCTCTTACGACATGACCACCTTACCTACTTGACTTGAACTACGATTCATTTTAGCATGTTTTGTCTTCACTTACTTACTTCTTAGAAAAAATTCTTAAAAGATCGTAAAATATCGAACATGTTCAAAGTCAAACACTCCTAATTTTGATATTCATATGATTGAGCCTCCGCAGAAAGAATATACGTCCTATTTGTATTTGTATGAATAGTAATGATTTCAGATTCTCGGGACGACTCAAATTGGGACGTGGTCTTGGATTTTTCATGCACTCCATCATGTTACATCATTAGACCGAGGGGGGTTGATAGACAAAGAGTGACAAAGGCCCATAACCTCATGAATTATTGGTCATTGAAGAGCAAAATATATTTATATTTTTAATGTTTTGGTTGAGTGTGGCCATGTCCCAGCCCAGCTGCGCCTGTCTCAATTCTGGTTGATAATTAATAAGGATGTGTTTTTGTCCTTTTTAAGGTTATTGTTTAATCTGAAAAACAAATTTAAAGGTTTACTTAATAATACTCGATTAGCGATGAACAACATGTATTCTTCCAAAAATAAAGGTTCTCTCAAGTACACGAGTTAAAAGAATGCAACTTATCAAAGATTTTCTTTAAACTTCGACATAGTTATGAGTTATGGTAATGTTTTGGTAGTTAAATTTGTTAAAGTTATATTTAGTAAACTAAAACTATATATAGAATGTCGCACGATTAAGTTTGGTATTTTAACCCAACATATGTGATAAATTCATTCCTTTTATTAAAAAAGATCGAAAGAAACTTAGGTTTTTCACCTAATGATTTAAGTGATCCATGAGGGTATTCTCGACAGGGTTGAGGTTGTGGTCTTCAGGAGGGTATTCTCGACAAGGTTGAGGTTGTGTGGTCTTCAGGAGGGTATTCTCGACAGGGTTGAGGTTGTGTGGTCTTCAGGAGGGTATTCTCGACAGGGTTGAGGTTGTGTGGTCTTCAGGAGGGTATTCTCGACAGGGTTGTACAAAACTAGAAAACAACTTTTCAGATCGAGTTAATGACCCTCTCTCTTGTTGTACATATTTGAACTCATTATAAACTTTTAGCCAATATTCTCCTTGAATTTTCTCTTTCCGGTTCCTTTAGTCAATATAAAGTAGACCATTTTCCGGTTCCTTTGGTCAATATAAAGTAGACCATTTTCCGGTTCCTTTCGTCAATATAAAGTAGACCATTTTCCGGTTCCTTTCGTCAATATAAAGTAGACCATTTTCCGGTACCTTTCGTCAATATAAAGTAGACCATTTTCCGGTTCCTTTCGTCAATATAAAGTAGACCATTTTCCGGTTCCTTTCGTCAATATAAAGTAGACCATTTTCCGGTTCCTTTCGTCAATATAGACCATTTTCTGGTTCCTTTCGTCAATATAAAGTAGACCATTTTCCGGTTCCTTTCGTCAATATAAAGTAGACCATTTTCCGGTTCCTTTAGTCAATATAAAGTAGACCATTTTCCGGTTCCTTTAGTCAATATAAAGTAGACCATTTTTCGGTTCCTTTAGTCAATATAAAGTAGACCATTTTTCGGTTCCTTTAGTCAATATAAAGTAGACCATTTTTCGGTTCCTTTAGTCAATATAAAGTAGACCATTTTCCGGTTCCTTTAGTCAATATAAAGTAGACCATTTTCCGGTTCCTTTAGTCAATATAAAGTAGACCATTTTAAAGGATGAACGTTATGTAATGGGTCTAGACATAGTTTAGGAACATAAAATTTCAAGTAGCTAATCTAGTCTTCTCTCAAGATTTACGGGTAGGAAATGCTTGGAAATCAATATGAGCCTTAAGTGAAGTAAAACTTAAATGAATATGGAAGAATTAGGACAAGAACCAAAAGTTAAGGATCTAAACCGAATGTTTTGTTGGGAATCAAATAACCATGAATGATTTACGCTTGTTATTACGAAATGTTCATGACTTATGAGCTTGGATCGGGGCTTAAAAGTTTATGAACGTCGCAATTGTTCCTTAAGAATAACTCTTTGGAGCAAGAACACATAAAGCTAAGAAAACACTCTAGTCCACTAAGACATGAAGACTACTAGGTACCACTCAGAAACAAAATACAAAGATCAACAAACTTATAACTCAAGAACCCCTTGACCTTCCACGGTACGACATGTTCATGACTTAGACTACACTGCTTGGAATGTAACAACCTTTGGGTGTAGGTTTCCAAACTGTATTGCAGAGAATGCATGAGGCCATGCACTTACGCCACTTGGAGTGCATTAAGCAATGGATGTAGGTTTTTAGATTGTGTTGTTTGGAACCATGAAGTCGTGTACACAAGTTATTAGGTCCATATCTCATACCATAAATCCTAGAGAGAGTGTTTCAAAGAATAAGAAAAAGGAACCCGAACCAAGAACCACCAACAAGAAACTAGAGCAAGGATCAAGATTCAAGTTCTCGAACAAACCCACAAATTATTAAAAAAAAATTAATGAAGGGTATCTTGAGGAGGTTCAGACGTGAAGACAAGTTAATCCCACTCTTCATTGGGTCCTTCAAAATTTTAGATTAGATTAGATTAGTGATGTATCGATTGGCATTGTCATCATCCTTTTCTATTATGCATAACGTGTTCTATGTGTCTATGCTCTATAAATACATAATCGACCAGACCCATGTGATAGACTATGAGACTTTGTCATTAGATGAGAGCCTAAGTTTCGAGAAATGACCCATACAATTTTTAGCTCAAGAAATAAAGACCTCGCACGCTAGAGAGATAACATTCGTCAGGTATTTTACTCTCCATCTCCCCCACTACGCCCTTCATTTCCTCTACTCCCTCACTTCCTCCACTTGTACCATCATTCTTCTCACTTTCTTTAGTGATGTCAACTTAGGCTAACTAGGTAAGAAGCTCTACTGTTGGCTTGCTTTTGTATAATGTATGATGACGTATGTCTGGTGTCTTGTGGCACGTGCACATGTCATAATTATGATTGTGATGCTATGCTATACTGTGTTATGTTATGTTGTGCTACACCATAATTATAAGTTATGTTATAATGTGACGATGCCTTGTTGTAGAATCACGTTTATGATATTGATAATTTATGGTGCATAAACCTCCATACACCATGTCAGGCAAGCAAGGTTAAGTAGAAAAGATTTAACGTGAATTATGTATGCATGATTCCTAGGCTCGTTAAGTTGTTAATGAATGGAGGTATGACTTTATGTCATGATTTTATGCGATGAGGACCTCATGCATTTTTTTGTATCATATGCATATGGATACTTTTTCGTTGTAATTAGTATGGATGCGTACCTTACGACATTTATGTTCGCCATGATGTTAAACCGGCTCTTTCCATTCGCGATGTCTGGTAGAGTGAGCATCCGCTAGTTCGACGAGCCAAGCCCAGAGGTACGTATACGAGCCTACCTAGTGGGTTCATGTGCGCTTGCGTAGACTATGGTAGGGAAGTACTACACATCGAACACTGCCTAGACTGAAAAGTAGCCTAAGGCCATGTCATGATGTTTTTATAAAATGATAGATCCCTATATATCATATGTGTTTACATTTTCTGACCCCAATATTGAGGCTACTTATTGAGTATTTCTTAAAATACTCAAGTTACTTGCAAGTGTTCTTTTTCAGGTAAAGATAAGGCACATCTTCACGGATGAGAACGTCGCGGTGATGACCATGGAATTGAAGTTAGGGTAGATGCATTCATGTTATTTATAGTCATTAGTTAGATAACGACGTTATTTTCTTTTACTTAAACTTTATTTTTAATAGAAAAATATGGTTGTCACAAGGTCTATAGTATATGAATAAGGCTGAGTGTCTTATCCCGATAATATTATTGATATGGTCCAATTTGTAATTTTACAAATGGTTTGATCCAAATCGTTCATGTGGAGATATGTGAGTGGGGTATCCTATACAATGAGCTTGAAATATTTTATCTCTTTTATAAATCCATTAATTGAAAAGATTAATATTTCAAAGGATGAATATATGCGACTCGATCTTAATCTTGAGTGAGTTAGGAACTCTTGTCTATAAGACCTTGTTTTTCGATTTGCATAGGTGAGAATAACATTTGTACCCGATTCAATATGCCTACTATTTTATAATTTGATTTATTAAATTTTTTTAATGCTTTAATTCGTCAACCGCTAGTAAATATTATATGTTTTAAGACATTTAATTCGTTACATATCGTTATCAACCTCACAATTTTAAAACGCGTCTACTATGGAAAGAGTCTAGCCCTACTCCGACCAATGTCTCACACCATCCGGTGACTGCCTTTGATAACATTTGTAACATCCCAAGCTAACCATTAGCAAATCTTGTTCATTTTAGCTCGTTACAATCACCATCAACCTCATGGTTTTAAAACTCGTTTTCTAACTATTATACTTGGTGAACAAACGTTTATCATTATATTCAGAGCGTTGATATAGATGACCACATAACTAAAAACCACTAACCACCACCAAAATGACTTGCATTTTACATATCAATAATTCGATTTAGAGTAAGATTTTTTCAAACACGAATCTGGGACTCACTCCCAATAATCTGGAGCCCTCGAACAAAGTACACCATTTGTTCGACACTTTAGTCACTTTTGACTGCACCTTCGATGCTCACAATTCTTTGTTTAATATTTGAAGATTCTATTGTCATTGATAAGTTAAAGACATGACTCTGATACTATGTTAAGAATCACGACTTTTCACAATGGTATGACATTGTTCGCTATGAGTATAAACTCATAATCTTCTACTAAATTAACCAATGTAAGACTCATTTCCAATAATTCTAACTCAGTGGATATAGTTTAGTGGTAAAAGTGCGATTCGTTCTATTAATCACTTAATAGTTAAGGGATCCTTCAGAATTATTAATATTCCGATCAAAAACTTTTTTTCTTAAAAGGATTTAATCTTTTACCTCTCGATGAAAGATTCGAGGAAAAATATAAATTCTCGTGATTTGTATCCAAAAATAAGTTAGAAATTGAAAAAATTGGATCACGAAATTACGAAACATAATTTTATTGAATTGGATCAATGAACAACCTTAACCAACTCGATCTAAGAAAAAATTGACTAACTCGAACAATCGAATGTAATCTTTAATGTCTCAACTCGATTCAATTCAACCCTGAACTCCTGAACCTGTCTGCCCCTTCTATCTATTACCTTCCCTGATTGAACTCGGTAAATTCATTTTCTCTCACTCGTGAACCTTATGAATCAAAGAAAGACGAAAGAAAAGATGCATTCTCCTTCACTCTGGCCAACTCACCGAAACAAAAACAAGCCCGAAAGAAAATGCAAATGAAAATTGAAAAGCCAAACTCCCATCATCATCATAATAGTATCATCATAGTGGTAGTGGTCACAAAGAATGCCAGTGAGATATTAACCATTTTTAGCTAAACACCCACATGACATCCAATAACGCCTTTAATTATACATTCTTTGGCATAAATCCTCACACCTTATGCATTTTTCACGTGTCTTTTTATTTTTCAACATGCCATAAATATGCATTGCTCTTTCTTTTTTTATCCCCACGTGATTCTTTTATTTTTTTTTTTATTTGTTCTTAATTTTTTTTTTTTTAAGGAAAATGGAAACTCCTCTTTCCACTCCTTTTGTTTTCCTAACTAAATTTGATGTCTTAAATGGAAAAAATCTTTTATGCTATGAGTTCTTCCAAAAGGGCGAATGGAATAAGGGAAGAGTACGATCGTGACCTTACTTTCCGAATAAACGTTTTCTTTTAGGTTCTGTAAACTATTTAAATCAGGTTCGTAAATGTAAAGTTCTTCCATTTTTTATTTTGGATTTAATAAATTCTTTAACTTCCGAAATTAATTTTAAACAAAAATTTAAAATCGAGAGTTGAACCATTTTCGACACAAACTCGTATGTAATATTAGCTAAATTCATTTTAAAAATACCTCGAAATTACGTAATTTATCTATAAAAAAAATACTTTTGAACTTTTAAATTTCAATAATACTCGGTTTTCAAAAAAAAAAGTTCATAACTATTATAATATCTTTCAACTTTTTAACCCGTTTTAAAAACAAAAGCTTTATTAATATTTTTAATAAAAACTTCAAAAACACATTTAAACTTTATTTAAAAATTTATACAAAAAAAAGTGACATTACCATTAATATATGAACAAAACCGTTAGTACCACATTTCAAAAATACCTATAAACTTTAAAAAATAACACTGACAATGATTTTTAAAGTTAGTGAACCTCTCAATAGGATTTGAACCCATATGAAGTTCTGACCATCTGTCAGAGAAAAAAGAACGAATGGATCTTGTAGGATTCCCGAGAAATTCTTCGATTTCTTCCGGAAGCGGATGATTATTCATCTGCTTCTCACGTTCCGTGAATAGCCAGGACATTGATGAATATCCAGAAAAGCATTTAGGGAATCGGTTTGATTCTATCTCTGTTCGTTCCGTTTGAAGAAAGGAAGGATCCCAAAGAATCGATCTTTCTTTTAGTTGTTGAATCTCTCTTTGATTGATCAATGTGTGATATTCCGAAATACTGTAATGAAAGGAAGATAGGAGTTTGTCGCTAGGTATTTGACCAAATAGGATCGTCCAGTTCCTATAGAACCTATCACTAAAATACCCCTACGAGGGGATAGGGCTAAGCGGAGCGAAAAGGGTTTTCCATGAGATGGGAAATTCAAACTATTAGCCCCACACAAGGTTTGTGAATAAGTGATTGTCTGATAATGAGCAAGGAATATCCGTCTTTCTGCTAAACAGGATGTATTGAACTCATAATTCATCAGATACTTTTTATGAATGTCAACTAAGAACCGTAAGTAAATTACTCCCGGTTGTTCAATCATTTTTTTCATATTATTTTCATATGGTGGTCACCACATGAACACTATATCATTACTTGGTAGTTGTTAAGGAGACAATTAAATTCATCTCCATTCAATAATTTATGTAGGGTATATAACGCATGCGGTTAGACTTATATAACCTAGAGTTACGAGTGGGCACGAGTTCAGGTAGAGAAAAGTTTTGGACCAATCTAAAATTTCAGGTTGGTTGGTTTGGTTGGTGACCCGAATTACGAGTGTGCTCGAGTTTGGACTGTGTTGGGTTTGAGAAAAGTTGTAGACCAATCCAATTTTTCAGAGCGGTTTGGTTGGTGACCTGAATTATGAGTGTGCATGAGTTGGGGTTGTGTTGAGGTTTGAGAAAAATTTTGAACCAATCCAAAATTTTAGAACGGTTTGGTTGGTGACGTGAATCACCTAACTAGAGTTCACTACCCAACCTAACCCTCTAATTTTCGAGTCGGGTCGGGTTAGGTTGGGTTGGGTTGGGTTGGGTTGGGTTGGGTTGGGTTGTTCTTTTTTTTAATTATTCAAAAAATCATAATTACTCTCCCATATAAAACTTAAATATTAAACATTTACAAGTCACAACTCATCGCTAATATTCTTTATGAGCATCAATTATTCTTAATTTTCATAACAATCTTAAAGGTAGAGTAAGGTTAGGTTGAGTAATGAACCTTATTTTTTATTCGGTTATGTTGACTTGATAGAAAAAAGTTCCAACATGCAAACAAGATAAAAGCTGTAACTGCCCAAGCCCACCGCTAGCCGATATTATCCTCTTTTCGCTTTTCTTTTCGAGTTTTCCCTTAAGGTTTTTAAAATACGTTTGCGAGGGAGAGGTTTCCATACCCTTATAAAGAATGTTTCGTTCTTCTCTCCAACCGATATGAAATCTCACAAATCCATACCTCTTTAGGGCTAACGTCCTCAATGACACCCATTCTCTTCTCCAATCGATGTGGGCCTTTGAGGCTCAACGTCCTTGCTGGCACACTGCCTCGTGTCCACCCCCTTCAAGACTCAGTGTCCTTGCTGGCACACCTTCTCGCTGACACATCACTTAGTGCCTAGCTTTGATACCATTTGTAACAGCCCAACCCACTGCTAGCAAATATTATCCACTTTAAGCTTTCCCTTTCGAGCTTTCTGTCAATGTTTTTAAATACGTCTACTAGAGAGAGACTTCCACACCCTTAAAAAAATACTTCGATTTCCTCTCCAACTGATGTGGAATCTCACAAAAGCTTTTTGCTCTTCATTCTCACAACATTTGAGAGCTTATAAAGAAGAGAAATATTAATCAAAATTCGAGCTAACATAAACAATTCGACAATCAAAATACCCATAAACCTCTCTAAATTTGAAGATTTCGAATCTTCATTACTATTATTACAATACTATATTTGGATCCTATTTGAAGCCTAAGATTCCCTACTATTTGAGGTGAACCTAATTCGAGAGAATTTTTGTTAAAGCCGAACCAAACCAAACCAAACCAAACCAAACCAAACTAAGATGAATAATTATAGGTGGGTTGTAGTACATTGTACAAGGACATGGTAGACCAAGGTACATGTAAGTTAGTCAGGGGTACTGAAAGGGAGGGAACCGGCCGGTCCGGCCCACGGATGGCAGCGTAGGGCCGGTGGGAATGTTGGTGGATGAAAAAAAAAGTAAGCAAATCGGACGGTGGAGATTGGGTTTTGGAAGAGCCGGGAAGGTGGAATCTGACGGTGGATCTTCCGAGAAAACCTCACAAGGATGTGACTTCCAGTACAACTCTCGAGGCTTCTGCCACTGCTCAGCTCAGCTCTGTACTGACAGAGGAAATAAAATATTTTTAATATTTTTTCAATTACCGAATTAAAAGATTCAAATAAAAAAATAAAAAAATAAACTTTTACTTTTTATGACATAAAGAGATGTAATTATTAAAATATAATCTATTTTACGATTTTTGTTATAAAAATGTTAAATTAATAAAATATATATATTTCTATTAAAAATGCTTTTTTAGTTTCCAAATTTTCAATAATAATTTTATATTTAAAAAATACATTTATCCTTAATTTTGAAACTATTAGATGTTAATATCTTTAAAAAATATTGTTGCACTTTTAAATATATTATTAATATTCTTTCATTTTTAAATAATATATTAAATAATTTTTTGGTTACTACTTTTAAAATTGAAGAAGAAAACGATTTATAAAATATAGACAGAAACGTTATTTTAAAATTTTTTATTGATATTTTTTATACATGGTACGTTACAAGAAAGTTCAAGAGAATTTTTTGAACGTTTTTGAAAGCTCAAGTATATTTTAAACAAAATTTTATGGATTTACCCCGAAAGCTAATGATAGAGGGTATTTTAGAAATTTGAACGGTATTATTAAAACTTACCTTAAAAAAAATTGATTTAGAAAAATAAAAAAAATTATATTAAAAACGATAAGATTGTAAATAATAAATCAACCACAAAAAAAGTTTTTCTCTCATTGCAGCCAGCATCTGCACTACTCAGTGCCTAGTATTGATACTATTGTAACAGTTTACAGCCATCGCTACTAGATTCTCTACTTTAGTATTTATATATTGTCGTCAGCTTCATGATTTAAAAATGAGTCTGCTAGGAAAAGGTTTCTACCTATTATAAAATATATTCCGTTCTATATATGAGATGTCTAAACGTGTAATTTTATTGAGAGGAAATTACTAACCATACCCATTAACTCTGGGGACCAATAGTAAAGTTAGATTTAAATCAATACAATATTCTTAGATTTTTTTTAATAAAAAAGTTAATAATATAAACTTTAGATTTCATAAATAATTATTATAAATACTTTAATTAATATAAGTGATAATTAATGATTATTTAAAAAAATGAGAGATGTTAATTCGCAATTAATAAATTGTAATAGACAACTTAAATTCAATTTTATAACATTAATAAAATATTCTAAATTCTTAATTTTTTTTTATTAATGGATGAGGTTTAAACTATTTTAATTTTTAAATTTCTATGTTGATATATACCTCTAACTTTAAAAATATTAATTTTAGTTATTAAAGTTTAGAAAATAATTATATAGTCCATAATTTTTATAAAATGTCAAAAACAACATTTTAATTAAAGATTTAATGTACGTGAACGGTATGAATGAAACAGAGAATCCACTTTTAAATGGTGAATGAGAGGAGTTGATATGAAAATTTTACGGAAGGTAAAAATTATATTAATTGTCTCTGTCAGTATCCCACCCACCTGCTCGCTTTATCATAATATTAAAAATTAAATATTTAGAAATTATATGGAATAGTATAGGTTAAAAAATTTATTATTTTATTTTTTAATAAAAATTATATTAAAAAATAAAATTTATGAATTTTCAGCTGGAAATTGTTGTTCTTATCTAAAAACAATTTTTTTTTTTTTTTAATGAAAATTGAAATGAAAGACAGTTAATATCCAATCGGATGGACGTCTCTAATTTTGACTGGGAGGGTATTTGATTCGGAGTGCGAGCCATCGAAACTCAGATCATACGATACTTTTTTTTTTATTTTCTCTCTCTCTTTCGCAGTCATAAGCATAAATTCAATCGTTTTCACTCGCCTTCCTTTTCGAACCTACTTAAACTCCACATCTCTCTCTCTTTCTGTGTCTTTTCATCACAGAAATCTGCAGGTTTTTCAATAATCTGAGCATTCACCGCTTCTGGGTTCTCTGTAATTCCCAATATTATGAGCTTATTGATACTCATACTTCTAATTTGAATCCCCAGAAGAAGCTTTTGGGAATCGAAATGAATCCACCTACTCTGATGAACGATGGCTCATTTCCAAGTAACCCAAATGCCAATGCCAATATCACGCCCTACAATCTCCCAGAGATCTGGCAGTTCCCAATTAATGGCGGAACCGGTGTTGATGAATCTGAACCTGGACTCGCTCTCAGGATGGCTCACCTCGCCCATAATTTGGGACAGTTTGAAGAGCTTGCCATGGGGAATCCAGAGGTTTCGTCTAGTGTTCCAATGAACTTGCTGCTGCTGCAGAGACTAGCTCATGCCCGTGGCGTTTCCAAGAAGCGGCTTGATTCAGACCAAGATTCGCCCAAGCTCAGTTCGTCTAGTAATGGCAACAATGTCAGTGGCAATAGCGGCGCCGCGGTATTCGTTTCTTCTCTCTTGACTTCCATTACATTGATCTGAATTCTGTTTCGTTTTCTCTGGTTAAATCTAGAATGAAATTGGTCTATTGAAACTGAGAATTTGAATCATATTATATCTTTGTGCCTGCCAACTGTTCGACAGAATGACTCTGGTGGAAAACGCCTTAAATCAGCGGCTTGTAGAGATGATAAACACGAATCTAAAACAGAAGCGGAACCCAGATCTGGCAAGGCCGTGGAGAACTCTCAACCCCCTCCAGAAAAACCCAAATTGGATTACATCCATGTGCGAGCGAGAAGGGGCCAAGCAACTGATAGCCATAGTCTAGCAGAAAGGGTACTCACTCAAGCCATTAGTTATGTATTAGTGCTACCAACTTGGGTTTCTCTGTGTATCTGTTGGATTCTTGAATATCTCTTGTTGATTAGAATACTCTGATGAACAGGCCAGAAGAGAAAAGATAAGTGAGAGAATGAAAATTCTACAAGATTTGGTCCCTGGGTGTAATAAGGTAGATCCCTTTGTGATTAACAGTATTTTATATATCCCATTAATGCGGCGTTTTTTTTCCTTCGAGCTTACTGAGATGTCATTTATGAAAAGAATCCTGGAACAAGTTCATGTTGTAAGATTTGACAATGTTTGAAACTTTTTCAAAGAATTCTCCAATAAAACCATCTGGCCATGTGTTCTTTGATTCCCCCAAATCATTGATAGCTTGTCAACTTTTCAATAATTGGTTGTCACTTTTAAGTTGTAAGCATGGAATTAAGAGTTGGAAGTTCTCAGGTCATTGGAAAAGCTCTTGTACTAGATGAGATAATCAATTACATTCAATCTCTTCAGAGTCAGGTTGAGGTATTACTCGAACCTTTCTAGTTATGGATATTGCCTTCTTGTAGACCTGAAAAGTACTGAACTCCATGGTAATCAATTTTCAATTGATGTGCAGTTCTTGTCAATGAAGCTAGAAGCAGTTAATTCGAGAATTGGCCCTGGAATTGAAGTGTTTTCTCCTAAAGATGTGAGTATCTGAAACAAATTTTCTGTTCATTTTGCTATTTGATTCTATGTATTCAACTATTCGTTATGAAGATCCGAAGTCATGCATGTTTTTACTCTATATCAATTTTAACTTTTGATCTTGGATAGCAAATTTTTGAATTATGATATTCAAAGCTGAGTGGGTTTGATCTATTCTCACTAAAGGAGAATGAAAGTGAACTCTTCATTCACATAGTTGGTGAGAATTACAAACAGATGGGAGTACACATCCCACCACTAGCAGATATTGTCCTCTTTGGGCTCTCTTTTGGGCTTCCCCTCAAGGTTTTTAAAACGCATTTGCTAAGGAGAGGTTTTCACACCCATATAAATAATGTTTTGTTCTCCTTTCTAACCGATGTAGGATCTCACAATCCACCCTCCCTTCGGGGCCCAACGTTCTCGCTGACACTTGTTCCCTTCTCCAATCGATATAAGAACCTCAATCCATCCCTTTTTGAGGCTCATCGTCCTTGCTGGCACACCACCTCGTATCCACCTTCCTTCGGGGCTTAGCCTCCTCGCTGGCACATCGCCTGGTGTCTGGCTCTAATACCATTTGTAACGGTTCAAGCCCACTACTAGCAGATATTGTCGTCTTTGGGCTTTCCATTTCGAGATTCCCCTCGAGGTTTTTAAAACGCATATGCTAGGGAGAGATTTTTATAGCCTTATAAAGAATGCTTCGATCTCCTCCCCAACCGATATGGGATCTCACATGTACACTCTTTAAAAAATACAATAGACTCGACCCCATAGGCTTTCGATTTCGCGTCTCTCTAAAATTGCAGATGGAAATAACCCTTTTTATGCTTCCTCACAGCCATTGGCATAAATTAGGATTTGGTTACAGAAATAGAAAACTATGGTTCTTTTGACGTTCTTAAATCACAAGTTTAAGTTCTTGTAGGGTGAAACCAGGGGAAAGATTCAGGGAGATGAAGATCCATTTTTTCTCTTGAAATATCATTCTACCATAACAAATCTAATTTTTTCTATTTCAGTATGGCCAACAGACATTCGATACAACTGGTGCGACGTTCGGCTCACAAGCAACAAGAGAATACAGCCGTGGGTCATCACCCGAATGGCTACATATGCAGATCGGTGGCAGTTTCGAAAGAACGACATAGTCTAGTAAATTCTCTCAACCATTACTAATAAAAGCAAGAAAGAGCTGTAGTAGAGCTCTCAACAAGTATAGTCCATATGGAAAAATGAAAGGTAGAGTTAAAATGTTAGACTGAAGCATGAAGATATGGATGCTGTTCATCATAGATCTGCTTTTAAGTTAGTGATTGAACATCTGTTAGTGTGTTGGAAAGTAGATTCTCTGATATCTCTGCTCATAAACTCCTTCATACAAATACTAAAAAGTTAACCTGCTGAACAAGCATTATTCTTGTGAAAATAAAGTATTGCTTGGAATGAATTTTCAACATGATTATTATTATCATTATCATTATTTTTGTTGCAGAGCTTCTGCTTTTTTCTTCTGTTCTTCAGAGTTTGTTTACATTTAAAGCCATTATAGATTAGCCTGTCCCTTTGGTACAGTGCCTATGAATCCTTGAAAGTGCCATATTTGGACTTCAGGTAATACCTCATAATGAATAAGGGTTTGGATTTGACCGTAAAAACTGGATTTTGTTCCTCTCTTGTATATTTCTTTTAGTGATTTGTAATTAGTTGTAATTAAGGTGAAATATATAATTGTAGGGATAAAACAGACGTTTGATTTTCAATACAAGTCTATACACTTGTAGTAGAGTGACCTGTAATTATGAATGAAAATTTGACTTATAGGAAGTGTCCTGTAATTCTAAATGAAAATTGATTAATTAATTTTTTATCCGATTTATTAATATTTTTGTTCTAGGCGGGTCCCGTCTTGCAAGATAAATAGACGTCTCAATTTTAGAACTCTCATTGATGTTCCCACAAACTTCAACCTTATATTCGGAGTCATATAAGTTTTTTTTTAATATAAGTTTATTTAACCTTTAATTTTAAATTAAAATCAAAATCGGGCTCATTTCCATCCAATTATAATCATGTCACCTCATACATTTATAATTCATTCCAATAATTTCATAACAATTCAGGCTTGAAATTCAACCAGAGTTGATAGTTGCTTAGTTTTTACACAATACTAGATAATGCATCAACATTAGGATGCATGCAAATTTTTAACCATCAATCATGCTTTTCAAGACTTTAGTCGCATTGATATAAAATCCTCCTCTTTAACTCTGAAACAACTTATTTTAGTCAAATATTACAAGTATACGTCGGTTAGAGCTTGAGGAAGGAGATCAAGTTTGGTTTGAGCTACAGACGAGGATATCTCCCTCAATCTTGAATGATTTTTATGAAGTTTATCTTAATGGATTCGGGGTGAGGAGATCTACAAGATCAATGAAGGTTGTAGAAGATTGAGAATTGGATCGACTAAATAAGTAACTTGTAAGAATTGACCGGATTCAGACATATGAGCTGTTAGCATGATGTAAGGATGAATTGAACATGAAAATGGATTAGCTAAGCCTCAAATTATGAATTAATGACAGTTTAGTTTTATTGCTCATTTTAGGACTTCTACTATGCAAATCTAAATGTTTTTAAATGCTTTGTGAGGACTATGACATGTATGATTGATCGTACCTTACTCAATATGCATGTATATTACGCACATATGTATGATGTATGATTAAATTTTGTTTATGTCCCCAAAAGCAAGATAAGAGGTTGGAACACATATGAACTAGATGTTATTTGCCCTAGAGGATACGTATGGCCTAATTAATGAGTTTTAGCATATGTTTTATTTTTCTTTGGTCCATAAGCTACATTTAAGGTTCGTTATGACGACATAGATCAACTACGTCTATGTAGGAACGGTGGGGTGCAATCCTTAGTCATATACTCTCCTGATTGGTGAGGATCAACTTAGCATATAGGAATGCGACATCACCCACTTAGGACCCATGATACACTAGAGGGTACTGTTGGGGGAGTTTTAGGTGTGCTTAGTGGGATGCCCATTTTCACTATTCTAGCCTAGAGTGATGTAGGAATAGGGAGTTTGTCGAGTGCCATTAGAGGAGCATTCGCCTAACACTTAATAATATGCATGCATGGAGATATAGGGAGATTAAGAGGTCACCTATTGCGAGCGGTGACTCTTTTATATCTGTTAGACTTCCTAGAGCCCAAAACGTACAAGGGCACCCTAACTTATGTGCACGAGGTGTGATGACTTGATGGACCCTGAAAAGTAGAAAATAAGAGGTTAAGTGCACCCTGAAACTCGAATACGCCCCGATGAGTGAGTTACACCCTTGGAATAAGAGTAAATATGATATATAGACCTTAAGAGCGAGATAGGGCTAGATAGGACCTTAATTGCACACCTAACTTTTGAAAAATTGAATAGGAGAAGTTTCGATGAGAGATTATAGGTGGAGCTTACTGAGAATTTTTATACTCGTTCCTACTCTTCTTTGGTTACATATGGAGTGTAGATTACTATTGATGACGATAGCGTGCAAAATCGTAATCATCTGTCTATTTTACCTTTGAACCTAGATTTGAAGCCTTAAAAAGCTAATTTAACCACTCCAATTTTGGTCAACAAAGGTCGTTCATACCTGACTATGCTTCACAACAAAATCCCCTATGGGCCCTCAAAACCAACATTTACGTGTTGATAATTGTTGAGAGGTAGGTCCACGTTGCAAGTCAAGATCATATCAGGTCAGATTGAGGGAATTTTATTTAATAATTTTCTAAATGTGACACATTTTCAAAATTAAAAACTTTATTCGCAAAATTATCCCCAAGGAACAATTTTGATAATACTTCGCACTGAATGCCCGTAAGCTGTGGCCACCAGCTCCCTGATTCACAATTGCGAACGCCCACAGTCCACAGGTGAGGTTCGTTTGCTCTTCTTTTCTTGCTCTTAGCTTTCTCTTAATCCAATTTTTTGATCCGGATACTTCCTCGTCCTCTTTCTCTGTGTAATTGTGAGTGAACATTATAGATTTCTTTCTTTCTGATTCATCAATCCTTACCCCACCCCCCTTTCGTTCGGATGCCCGAAAATGATTTCAACTTAATCACTGCTTATAGATGTTAAAATTAAAAACCAAATCGAGGGAAGTACTTTCTGTTTAAATGCTTCAATGATTTGTATCAGGGTTGGATTTGACTATATAAGAAGGAGGAGACTCTCCAAATGGTTTAGGGTTCGATTTGAGAATTTAACAACTCCTTGACGTTTACTGAGCTATTCAATTAACATTGTGACAGGATCCCCCTGTTTAAGGTATGTTCATATTGAAAACTACCATCTCTGCATTCTTTTAGTGTAATATATTGCCAGTTGGTGGTCATGTTCGAAAGCTTTGATATGTGATTCCGTTTATGTTTGTTAAATTCTGTTCTTGCTGGCCTTTGATTTTGAATCTGTGATTTAAGCTTCATCCAATTTGGGATGAGAAAGAAAGTTACTTACATTGTTGGAGTAGTAATTAGGAGGGTTCCTCTTAGACAATCGAAGGCCACCTTGAGAAAAGGCCCTGAGGAGCATATAATTGGATTGACATTCTTTCCTTTCTTATGTGATATTGTAGTAACATGGTAGCCACATCCCAGTTTTTGGTTTGAGTATTTATTCTAGCATATCAGTTAAGGTTGTATGTAGGCTTATGAAGGAGTTTTTGATAGAAAAATATAAGAATGTGGATCTAGTTTTCTTCCAAGTTTGATGTGAGATCCCACATCGGTTGGGGAGAAGAACGAAACATTTTTTATAAGGGTGTGGAAACCTCTCCCTAACAAACATGTTTTAAAAACTTCGAGAGGAAGTCTGGGAGGGAAAGCCCAAAGAGGACAATATCTGCTAGCGGTGGGCTTGGGCCGTTCCAAATGGTATCAGAGCCAGAAACTAGGTAATGTGCCAATGAGGAGGCTGAGCCCCGAAGGGGGTGGACACGAGGCGATGTGCCAGCAAGGACGCTGGCCCCAAAGGGGGTGGATTGGGGAGGCTCCATATCGATTGGAGAAGGGAATGAGTGCCAACGGGGACGCTGGGCCCCGAAGGGGATAGATTGTGAGATCCCACGTCGGTTAGGGAGGAGAACGAAACAACCTTATAAGGTTAGCAGACACATTTTAAAAACCTTGAGAGGAAGCCTGGAAGAGAAAGCCCAAACATGACAATATTTGCTAGTGGTGAGCTTGGGTCGTTACATTTGATCTCTAGTTTGGCCTTGACGAAGATAGATTAAAAAGAATCTTTTCATGTAAATTGGTTATTTTGAAGCACAACTCTAATCATTTCAAGGTTGCGTTCTACTTTATCCAAGCTATTTTGGGGCGGTAAGTGCTCTTGAATGGTCAAGTTTGAGACCCCATATCCTACACGAAGCTTATTACTCAATTTTTATCATTAATGTAGAAAGAATGTGGAACCTACGAATATTTTCGTCATTTACTTCAATTTTTCTACTATCTTTTTGAATTTTTGGTCTTGATCTCTGTCTTCAAAGCCATGGAAAACTGGCTTCTAAAAGTGTTTTTTGAGTTAGCAGATCCAACGCAAAGATTAGAAAGAAACAATAGGATCTTCAATGATGTCTGAACTAATGGCTAAATGTATAATACAGTAGATGACCTCAAATTAGAGTACCATTTATACGGATTTCAGTAATTATGACAGCTTTTTAATCAACTTAGATTGGAAGCAATTTTTTAATTCTCCTCCCCTTAATGTAACAGCCCAGGTCTACCGCTAGCAGAAGTTGTCCTCTTTGGACTTTCCCTTCCGGGCTTCCCTTCAAGATTTTAAAATGCATCTGCTAGGGAGAGGTTTTCACACTCTTATAAAAAATGTTTCGTTCCCATCTCCTACCGATGTGAGATCTCACAATCCACCCTTTTGGGGCCTAGCGTCATTGCCGACACTCGTTCCTGTAACAACCCAAGCCCACTGCTAGT
This sequence comes from Cucurbita maxima, assembly GCF_002738345.1. Classification (NCBI taxonomy): domain Eukaryota; kingdom Viridiplantae; phylum Streptophyta; class Magnoliopsida; order Cucurbitales; family Cucurbitaceae; genus Cucurbita; species Cucurbita maxima. The sequence goes on along the minus strand of NW_019272035.1, from coordinate 2,902,520 downwards.
AAAATATTGTTCTCTTTGGGTTTTCCTTTCCAGGTTTTCCCTCAAGGTTTTAAAACGTGTATGCTAGGGAGAGGTTTCCACACCCTTGTAAAAAATGCTTCGTTCCCTCTCCAACCGATGTGGAATCTCGCAATCCACCACCCCCTTCGGAGCCTAGCTTCGGAGCCTAGCATCCTCGGTGACACTCTTTCCTGTAACAGCTCAAGCTCACCATTAATAGATATTGTCCGCTTTGGCCCATTACGTATTGTCGTCAATCTCACGATTTCAAAACGCATCTACTAGAGCGAGGTTTCCACACCCTTATAAGGAATGTTTTGTTCCCCTCTCCAACCGATGTGGGATCTCACAGTTCCTCTCTCCAACCGATGTGGGATCTCACAGTTCCTCTCTCCAATCGATGTGGGATCTCACAATCCACCCCTACACTTGAGGAATTTGTCTCTCCTGTGGCGTTTTGGCTGTATTCTATTTTTCTCGATGAAACGTTCGTCTCTTGTCAAAAAGAAAAGAATCGAAAAATAGTAAGAGAATACAATTTGATTCTAGAACAATTTTCCTTTTCGAATTAGTTAGTTTAGCAGGGCTAGTTTACAATAAGATGAAGATTTGAATCCTATGGCCATTTCTTATCAGGAAAACGAACAATCATTCACTGAAAGATCGAAAGGGGTGGTTTCTTCTATAATGGATTCCGAGTTAGTTGTGCATAACGGTGGGTGCCACTGCAAGAAAGTAAGATGGCGAGTCGAAGCACCTGCTAGTGTCGTAGCTTGGGATTGCAACTGTTCTGATTGCTTCATGAGGGCCAATACACATTTTATTGTGCCTTTGGAACGGTTCAAACTTTTAGGAGATTCCAAGAACTTTATTTCAACCTATACGTTTGGTACTCACACTGCAAAACATACCTTCTGTAAAGTTTGTGGCATTACCTCATTTTACCATCCACGTTCAAACCCAGATGGAGTTGCCATTACTTTCAAATGTGTTGATCCTGGAACATTGGCCTACGTTGAGATTAGGCAGTTTGATGGGAGCAACTGGGAGGCCTCTTATGGTCATACAGGCATTGCTTCATTTTCTAAGCTATCTTAGAACATTAGTTGATATGCATTTTGATATTTGCTATAATCTATGTTTATGACTGTTGACACGAACTTTATTTAGACTTGTATTTGTATCAAATGTATATTCGTATTCTCGAGTCTCGAGTCTTGTATGCTGCCACACCATATTTCTACCGAGTCTAACTCTTCTTGGACTGTTCTGTTATCCCTTTTGACCATTGTATTTTCCCTCTTTTGCCACACAATGAAAACTAAGACTCAAACCAAATAAAAAAATGTGTTGTTTGTTTGGTTTAAACCTATTCTAGATTGTTAGAGTCCATTTAGGTTAAATTACCAGTTTAGTTTCTAAACTTTGAATTAGGTTTTGAACTTTCGAAAGTGTTTATTATGTCCTTAAACATTTAATTTTGCTTCTTGATGAGGGTGATAGACTCACGACGGTCGCCATGCACTCGACTTTTGACTAGTGCATCAATTGCTATGATGACGAGCTCTGAATAACAATATTAGGCAATCTATATGGGTCAAATCACTAAAGTTTAGTGACCTACACTTCAAACGACCTCAAACCGAATTACCCATAGTCATTAGAGGTTACATTTGCAAGCCCGAATGCATTTGAACATAAACCAAAGTGAAAGCATGAACCTTTTCTAGTGAGGATTGTGCAAGGATCAAACTCGTTTTAAATGCTGTAAATTAGTCCCTAACCATGGACGTCATTTTATGTTTAAATTTACATAATTTGGAATTTTTAAGACAAGGGGTAAAAATGAGTTAGTATACTAAATTTTATTTTTAAGACGAGGTGTAAAAATGAGTTAGTATACTAAATTTTGTTTCCGGTTGATTTGAGAATATTTAGTAGAGTAGATAGTAACTTTTCGGCAGATTGCTAACGAAGTGACTCTTATAAAGCAATGACTTGGTACTAGGTTGAATTTTAAATATTAAATGTTGGTTGATATTGATGTTATTATAAAAGTTTTTTCATGTTGTTTCATATGATGCTAGATGAGTATAATTGCATAAATATATATTTTTCTGGTTATGACAATTACCTTCATTTATCATGTTGACATACACCAACTTAAGAGTTTGGTGGGTAGGTCTTGACTCCATAGATTGAGTGTCGGCTATCATCGGTTGAGATAGAGTCCCACACGAACCCACCTACACATCAGTAGTAAGCTGATAACATAATATTATTAATGTATATTTTAGACTAAGGTACTCTAACGAGTCATGCTTGATTCCATTGGTTAGGTACTAATAACGATCATCAACTGAGATAGTCTCTTAGCACTCAATTTTACGTCCATTAATGAGTTGATACAGTCGAAATTCGAAAAATATTCGGGTCATTAAAAAATCATTAAAAATAAGTAAATTTTTATAATTAAAAAAATGGTTTAGAATTTGTTTTTAAACTATGCCTTTAGCGGCTACACATTTTGATTTTGGGAATATATTGGCCTTTGGGGAAGAGAATCCCTCCCATTCGTAGCTTTCAAGGCTTATTATTATAATCAAATCCAATTTAAGGGAACTTATTTCAATAATAAGGTGCTTAGAATGATTAATGGGAGGTTCGTGGATTGAGTTAGGTCAAATTTGAATATTTTTTAAACTCGTAAATTTTTTAATTCAACCCAATTATAAAATATTTTTTTAAAATTTGAACTTATATTTTTAATCTTTAAGCTATCATCAAAAATGTATTTTAAAATCGTGAGGCGGGCTGTTAATATAACGGACAAAAATGAAAATCTAATCATACCCATAAGTTTAATAGTGAGACTAACCAACCTCATGAGTTTTTTTTTTTTTTTTTTTTTTTAATGTTATTTAAATCCAACCTAAATGAGATGATAATCTAACCCAAACTTTATGAGTTGAGTTGAATTGGTCGGGCTTTTCAAGTCATTGAACTTTTTTAACACCCATAATTAATACATGTTAGAAGAAAAATTAGACAACACACGAGAGAGTCGATACTAGTGAACTACATTAACTAACTTACTAGATGTGTTATTAAATGACGCTCCAAACATGTTGAGAATTATTGGGAGTGAGTCCCACATTTGTTAATTAAGTAGAAGATCATTGGTTTATAAATAAGCAATACTAACTCGTAGGAAGCTGTTAAGGATATTTAGTAATAAATTATAGTTTACCATATATATTATATTTGATATTTTATTATAAGGCAAATATCTAATATTTGCACTATTATCATAAGTATCTTTCAATTTATTGTTATTTCCATTTATTACTATTTTCATATCCTTGTAATTCATTTGATTATAAATAAGATAACTTTCACACCATTTAGGTGTGGTGGATTAATCAAACATTCACAGAAGCCTTTTGGGGAAGCTCAAAACAAAGTCATAAGAGTTTATGCTCAAAGTGGACAATATCATACCATTGTAGTGAGTCGTGATTCCTAACACCGCCATTTGAAATTATCGAAAAAATTTAAAAGAGATCAACGAAACGAATCAATTTTCCGCCAGCTAGATGAATTTTGCCCATATAATTTAAATTATAAAATATGCATTTTGTCTCATTCATTTAAATAAATAAAATAATATGTCCCATGAACATAAAGATTCTACCATAATTTCATGCATGAGCATATCTTGAGGGAGAAGCTGGTTGGATTAACAAAGTTATTGGATATATTCTCTCCCACCAAACAATTATTTTATATTGAAGATTAGATTATGGAATTTTGTGAACATTAAAAAGATTGAAAATAGATTTGAAGCATTTAGGAATCCTTTTTTAGTGTTAATTATGTTGTTTCTACACTAATAATAATAATAATAATAAAAGAAGCTACCAACTTTTTACTATATGATATTCTAGAATGATTTGTGTATTCTTTACACTAAAAAAGATGGTTTTCGGGTATGATTTTTGTCGATAGATTTTCTACATTCAATAATGTTGTTGTTATGTTATACGTCTCACTATACCCGCAAATTATTCCCTTAGTCAAGCAGTTTTGGTAGATGGGCACCATCTGACCTATCCAGTGAGTTCTCGTGGAATGGGTCTTGGATTAATAATTATTATGACAACCCTTCTCTTATGAAATTAAGAGTTGGAGTTTAGGGTTTAGGACTCATCGAACAGACCTTTGATTGAAGTACACGGAAACAAATAAGTGAAGCATATAGAACAACTTGAGAAGGGAGTTTCTTTGTATTAAGAACCTAAATAAATCACTGACTATTGTTCTAAACTTGATCTACCATTTATCAATAGAAACAATTCTCTTGAATAAATGCCTAACCATTTTCCTTGCTCAAGTTAATAACTATCTTTACTTAGTCGAACTTATTTACTCACATTCTCACCCGTAAGCTTGACTTGATCGAGATTCTTCACTTCGAACAACTTTTGCATGTCTGCGAAGTTTAACCCATGCTAGAGCCTTGGTGAGAATATATGCATGTTGTTTTGAAATGTAAACATTGCTCGCATCACGATCCAATTTTTGAGATTTTGAGAAATGGGATTGATATGAAAAAATACGAAATTGAACACACACAAATAATAATAATAATAATAATAATAAAATAAAGAACAATATTGAAAATATAGAAAATAATGCAAAATTTTGCGTGGTTTAAAAGACACCAGTGTCGAAAGTTCCAAGTTATTTACAAACAGGGAATAGGGGTACGAGATACAAAATCAACCCTAAAAAGAATACAACTAACTGACGCCACTGGTCGACACCCCTCTGTGACAGTGCAGCTCTCGAGTATCTCTCTACCTTGTCCAGTACCTAAAAAAGAAAAGGAAAAATTGGTGAATATAAAAATATGCTCAGTAAGTAACCTACTTGTAGGCTCTCATGCTTCCTTCTCCTAGTAGGTTTCCACGGCTTTCTCTTGGTCTATATGAGGTTCTAATTGATTCCTCATTGATCGTCTACCCGTGTAGTCTCTAGTTGCTTTTCAAGACTGGTTTACGGCATCTTGACTCGTTCCTACACTCAATAAAACTGTTTATACTAAACCACCTACCCGCGTAGTCTTTGATCTCTTCCAAGATCACTTTACGAAGTCGCGGTGTCATCCTTGACTCCTTCCTACAGTCAATAGGGGCTCTCATTGTGACACCTACCCATGTAGTCCCAAGTCTAACAAGGATTGGTTTATAGGTTCGTCTGTTCTACACTCAATAGAGGTTCATGCCTTGAGCTAACTACCCATTTAGTCCTTATTTCTTCATAAGAACTGGTTTAACAGGATTAGAGCGTTGGCCCTGACCTGACTCTACACTCAATAGTAACTCAACTAGTTTTGTGATTTTGTAAGTTACCTAAATCATGTTAAGACACCATAGATGTCTACTAGGTTCTTAGAGGCGTTCATGGGGTTTAAATTCCATTTTCTCAATTCCATGACGTTCTAGGTTAGCTCCTCAGCTTAACCAATCCCTGGGTGCACATAGATCTAACCTCTAATTCTACATGTAAACCGCACTAGCTATAGCGCCCTAATCTTAACTGTGATATTGATGCATGCTCTACTAAGAAAATATATTTATCAACCGTCTTTAACACATGAATCATGTATACCCGTTCACAAATGTTATTTAAGAAGGTATTCCTATCAGCCCTTGATGCATAGAAATTGTAAGGTATAAATCATACACACAATCAAACAAGTTCAACGGGGAGATAACGTCCATCAATAATTTAGAGCACAAATCAAAATATCTCTTCCTCCATCATACCACAGCGGAGGACACCATTACATTCCCCCTAATTGGCGAAAGGAGACCAAAACACAATTTTTAATTGGGTAATTAAAATTGAAAAGCTGATACCTACGTGAGTTACATGGCTGGCCACATCTCAACCTTGACTCCCATAGTAAAAGGCTTCATGATACATCGAAGCTCGACTTTGACACAACATTATAAGAAAAGACTCCAACATCTTATAGATCTCATTTGTCTGAGTTTAGCGTAGTTTGACATCTCTTAAAGTTTGTTGTAGCATTTTATCTCTCGACCTTGTAATTGAACATTGAGACAAGTGGCTTGATTTATACCTAAAACATAGATTTTCAAGATTTCTAGCTATGTACCTCCAATGTTCAAGCGTGCAATGAAAACTTGTCATCAAGCAAGAAGATATAGTTGTTATTAGGGGTGTTCGTTTGTTGGGTTGGGTCAGCCTACTCAATTCTTTATGCTATACTTTTTTCAACTCAAACAACTCTTATTAAATAATTGTCTAACTATAAATTTAAATTTTAGGGTTTGATTGGTTCGAGTTATTTGTGTCATTTATTCAAATTTTTATTTTTAATAAAAGTAAAATTTTAGTTCGTAAAACATGTATTTATTTTTTAACATTAAATTAAAATTTGCAACTCAATCTCAATGTATATTTTGAAAAATTATCTCTAAATAGTTAAAAAAAATTATCAAAAAAAGATTTTGGTCCCACATCACTGATTTAGGGATTGATGATGGATTTATAATCAAAGAATACTATCTCCATTGCCATCAAGCCTTTTGCGGAAGCCCAAAGCAAAGCCATGAGAGGTTATGATCAAAGTGGATAATATCATACTATTGTGTAGAGTTGTGTTCATCTAACAGATTCAACTCAATCTAATTTGAGAGAAACCCATAAATCAATCTCATCCATACCGTTTTCATTTCTTTGAACTCAACCCAACCCACGTAACTTTATAACCCTGAGTTAGGTTGAATGGGTTTTTTGAGTAACAAATGTTTTTTGAACACGGGACATGGTTGACTTAGTCCAACGATTCTTTTCCACTACTAGTGAATCCTTTGTTTGTCCTTAAATATTATTCCAAGCCTACAATATCAATGTTAAACTTTAGTTCAAATCATTGTAAATGATTTGGTTGAGTTCAAAAGTGAATTTGTGTGTGACCCACAAACAAAAGCAAAAACATTTAACATCAACTCAAGTTTAAGATGTTGTATATCTAATGTTCTTAATTGTATACATCTTAATGTTCTTATAAATAGCTCATAAAAGGATATTATCATGCATGCATGCGACCACCAACAATATAATAATCCTCTTTATTACTTCGTATTTTGATTCTTTCTTTCCATTTGTAAGTAAAAAGACGTCTCTTTGTTTTGGTTTGTGCATCAAAATACACACAAAGCCAAAGTAAAAGATGAGTGTCGTAGTATAAAGCAACAAGGGTTCCCTCCTCCTCATGTTTGAAGCCATTTATTCTCTCTCTCCTCTCTCTCTCTCTCTCTCTCTCTCAACATCCCAAAATCAAAATCCTGTCATGTAGTGATTTCTCTCAAAGATTGCCCATGTTGTTCAAGCTTTAAGAGCATAATATTGTCTAGAGAGAGAGGAAATGAGTTCTTATTCTCCTTCTTGTAAGGCCATGGCTGTTATGGGGTTTATTTGGCTTTTGTTAGTGAATGGTTCCCATCAACGGGGACAATCGGTGGCAACCGGGATGGGAACGACGATGACAGCAGCTCAATTCGGTGGAATTTCTAAAGAAATGGAGGTGGTCGGTGGTCGTGGTGGCAAGGATGTTGTTCGTTCAGAGTGGCATCTCAACTACGTGAGTAAAAGAAGAGTTCCTAATGGCCCTGATCCTATTCATAACAGGTACTACATTGTTTGAACTTGTAGTAAAATTATATGTCTTAATCAATTGAGCTACTTCAGTTCCGCTCGTAAAACATGACATGGGTGTTGTATGTCTTGTTTTTTTATTTGAATTTGATAGATTTAGAGAGAGAAAGAGAGAGAGATATAAAAGGTTAAAATTTTTCTCACTTTGCCCTTTAAAACTGTTACATTGAGTTCTTTTAGCTTAAAGGGTGTCTTTAAAGTCCTTGGTTTAAGGTGACACAAACATCTTTAAAACCACAGTAAATAAAAGGTGTATATGTGTGTACTTCAATATATTCCTTGCCTTTTTACTTGATCAATATCTCTTTATCCTTTACTAATACTCGTTCTTAAGTTTTGAGTATCCGTTCAATAGTCGATGATTCAACTTCCTTCTATAATTATTAACCTAAAAAATGTCTCGAAAATCAAAAAACTCCTCAAGACTTGAACGTTTTTTGGTTTTTGTTTTGTAGGAGAGCAGGAAACTCTGGAAGACCACCCGGCAAGGCTTAACCTTGGAAATGAAACTGAGCTTTCAAGATGACACAAACATTGCACGATCAACCATCTTGTATGTGTTACTTTAAGAGTGAATGATGAAAACTTATCATATCAATTCTCGGTTAGAATTTAGGACTCGTTTGATAATATTTTTGTTTTATATTTTTAAATTTTAAAGTTTATGTGTATTTATTACCGGGCGTGTTATCTACTTCGAAATCGAACCCGCATAAAATTTAAAACTTAAATAAATGCTTTTAAAAAATAGTTTAAAACCACTTTTGTGACCTAATATTTTACATTTTGTTGAATAATTTTTTATTAAACAACACAAACTAATTTTTAAAAATAATTATAAAAAGAAAAGAAAAAGATTTGATTGGTTGTTTGATCACCAAATTAGGTTTGTGTAATTAAAATTAAAATAATAATTAAGGGATGTTTGTTTTATACTTTAATTAAAAGGTGGGAGAAGGGTTCCCTAAGCTTAATAAAGTGAATTCCACCCATTAAAGGTAAAAGGAAAAGAAAAGAAAAGAAAAGAAAAGAAAAGGGAACAAAAATTAAAGGTGGGCTTTACATTTTGTGTGTTGCTCTGAGATTCTCTTTAGTTTCCATGGCAATATTGTAAATTATCTCAAATATGTGAGCATATATTTAGTAGTTTTTGTCTTTCAATTTAGGTTAAAACGGATCATACTCGACCTACTTTGATTCAATGAGCGTTTCATATTCATTGCATTGACAGTATTACTTTATTTTTCTTTTGGTTCGAGAATTAGAGAGTTTAACGGTAGCATCACTAGCAGATATTGTTCTTTTTGAGTTTTCCATTTTGGGACAGTTTTTTTGCATTTAGGTTAAAACATATCATCTCGACATACTTACAATTGGGTTTCGTTTCATTTTCATAACAATAAGCATTTCATATTCATTGGATTGACGGTATTACTTCATTTTGCTTTTGGTTCGAGAATTAGAGAGTTTAACTGTAACTGCACAACTCCACCGCTAACAGATATTGTCTTCTTTGGGTTTTTCCTTCTGTGTTTCCCCTCAAGATTTTTAAAACGTGTCTACTAAGAAAAGGTTTTCACACCCTTACAAAGAATGTTTCGTTTCCCTCTCCAACCAATGTGGGATCTTACAGTAACTACGTTTAGGCTAGAGTATTAGCTAAATTATTATGGTTTTAGAACAGTATCGTAAAAAATAGATGTTGAATAAGGAGTAAGAAACGACGATTAGTGAAGTTTTATGTTCGATTAACGTGCATATTATGGGGTCGATTATTGATGTATCGAGTTTTGATTACATTTGTATAATATATGATGGGAGTGTCCTCAAGTTATAAGCTTTTTTTAGAGTGGTAATGGGTTTCTTTTGTTTGGTGTGGCTTTTGTTGTTTGAGTTTTGATTGGATAGAGTGGTCTAAAAGCAAGATATGCATTCAAATATCTGCAAGCCATTTACTATAAAGGGAAAAAAGAGAAAGGCTTAGCTTTTATCTTTGATTTCATCAAATCTCACACATATATATTTGTTTCATGGGAATCCTAAATTTTTATATTTGTTTTGGATAACCTCTAGAAACGTCGATTTTTAAAATTATGTTTTTACTTTTTCTTTAACACCAAATATGAGTGTTGATTTGAGTTTAAAGCGTTAATTTGAAACCTTACCTTGTCTGGGTGGTGTCTTTGGTTATCATGCTAGTCTCATAGAGGTCCCCGGGCCAAACTTGGGCTCACATGTTTCTAACCTTATGTTTTTACTTTTTTCTTTAACAATATTTTCACTTTTGGAAGATCGTGAAATATGAGTTCAAAACATTAATTTGAAATCTCACCTTGTAGTTGGTTATTACGCTAATCTCACACACTAGAGGTTCTCAGTTCAAACCTGGGCTCAAACACTTTTAGCATTAAAATATGAGTGTTGATTCGAGCTCAAAGCGTTAATTCAAAATTCTATCTTGTTGGGTGGTGTAGTTGGTTATCATGCTAGTCTCACACACTTGAGGTCCTTAGTTTAAACTTGGGCTCATACAATTTTAACATTATGTTTTTACTTTTTCATTTACAACATTTACTTTTAAAAGATTCGCGAAAATGAGTGTTTATTCGAGTTCAAAGTGTTAATTTAGAACTCTATCTTGTCTGGGTGGTGTAGTTGGTTATCACGCTAGTCTCACACACTAGAGGTCAGATATTATGTTTTTTTAATTTTTCATTTACAACATTTTCACTTTTAGAAGATTCGCGAAATATGAGTGTTGATTCGGGTTCAAAGCATTAATTTGGATTCCCATCTTGTCTGGGTGGTGTAGTTGGTTATTCATGCTAGTCGTGAAATATGAGTGTTGATTCGAGTTCAAAATGTTAATTTGAAATCTCACCTTGGTTGGGTGGTGTAGTTGGTTATCATGCTAGTCTCACACACTAAAGGTCCCCACCCAAACCTGGCTCAGACATTTTTTTAGCATTATGTTTTTATATATGAGTGTTGATTTGAGTTCAAAGCATTAATTTGGATACTCATTTTGTCTGGGTGGTGTAGTTGGTTATCACACTAGTGGTCACCCGTTCAAACCTAGGCCTAGACATTTTATAAATTACTTTTTATATACACTTTTTGCTTACATCATTCACACAAGTTCTGAAAATATGAGCATTGATTCGACTTTGAAGGGGTAATTTTGAATGTCATTGTGTCTGGTAGTGTAGTTGGTTATCACGTCTCACACACTAGAGGTCCCCAGTTCAAACTTAGGCCTAGACATTTTATAAATTCATATGTCATTGTGTTTGGGTAGTGTAGTTGGTTATCACGCAAGTCTCACACACTAGACGTCCCTAGTTCAATCCTAAGCCTAGATGTTTTATAAATCATCACGTAAGAATGTCACGTGTTTTACAAATCATCACGTAAGAATGTCACGTGTAGGTCACCCTAAAATGAATTATTGTCATACTTGTGTAGAATGTTATAGTGTTTCGTTCACCCTAAAATGAATTATTGTCATACTTGTGTAGAATGTTATTGTGTTTAGGTCACCCTAAAATGAATTATTGTCATACTTGTGAGTCGTTTAGGCATGAATTATTGTCATACTTGTACTTCCTAGTACTTCATGTGGGGATAAGTTTAAAAATATTATGTGCATCATTTCACTAAACCATAATATTACATCTCTAAACCATAATTTTTAATGCAGGACCTCAAGCATGTGGTTACGCATGGATTACATCTCCAGAAATTGTTGTCATACTTGTACTTCCAATTTATTAACTATGTTGCTATAATGAGATGAATATGTTTATACCTTATGTATCCACGTCTCACTAGAACTCATGTTGTGATAAGTATAAAAGTATTATGGGCATCATTTCACTACATCATGATTTTTAATGCAGGACTTCAAGCATATCATTGTGCTTGCATGGATTACATCTCCAGTATATTACATATAGATTCATACACTATGATATTATAAACGTTCCTTTCTTTTTTTTGTTGATTTTCGATAATGTGAGCTCGCTAGTGTTGGATCGATATGACAACCCTAGAGGAGGTGAATAGGGTTTCAACAATGCAATTATTGTTTTTTTTTTAAATAACAATAAAATTTACACATGCAATAAAACTTAAAATTTAGAATTTAAATAGAAAAATGGTCAGAAAATATAACACCATAGTTTTATAGTGGTTCAGTCAAACTCGACCTATTCCACTCCCCAAGCACCTCTTGGGAATTTGAATAAAACTTTTTTACTCTTTACTCGGATCAGAGTCCAACCACTACACCGCTCTTTTTACGAGTGCAAGAGCAAACTCAATCCTTTCCACGGCTTAGGATCAAACCGGTACACCGCTTTTTTTACGAGTTCAAGAGCAAACTCAATCATTTCCACGGCTCAAGATCAAATCAGTACAATTGTCTGAAATCTTATAGAAACACACCACAAAACCACAATACTCTGAAAATAGAATTGGAAGCTTTGAAGAGAGCAACAATAGAAATATCTCAGGAATAAGATAAAAAGAATAGAATAGAATTGCGAGCTTGAGAGAGAGCAATGAGGCTTTTAAGTAAACAAATGTTTATGTTGTGTTCTTAAAAATACAAATAGGTGATGAATTTAGATGAAGTCCTAAAAATAGGAATGGATACGGACCAATAAAAAGTGAATCAAAATGTGTACCACTCAAAATAATATTTATTTATTTTTAAATTTATCGTAAAAAATTGACCACATGTTTCATTTAAATTTAAATATATATATATATATATAACATATTGAAATATAATAATATAATAAAAAAATGTAAATGAAAATAACTCGGGTAACATTTTAAAAGTAATTGAAAAGTTTTATAGTTTCAATTATAAATGTAATTGAAATGATTTTGTAATTCAAATAATTTCCTTTTCCAGTTTTTGTAAAGACAATTATTATAATTTCTTTCCTTTCCATTTAAAAGTATTGAAAACTTTTATAAATGTAATTAAAATGATTTTATAATTTTTTTTACCTGTAATGAAAACTTTTAGAAAGAACATATAATTTCTTTCCATTTAAAAGTAATGAAAAACTTTTATAAATGAGATTGAAATGATTTTATTAATTCAAATTAATGAAAACTCTCTCATTTGTTATTCTACCAAATTTATAAATGTCATATTTTGATTGGTCTATGATGTCAATTTTGCCGCTAGTCCATGATGTCAATTTTGTCACCACATCATCAATTTTGTCACCATATCATCACGTCACGTATCTTGTTTTGAATTTGATTGGTCCATGATGTCAATTTTGCCACCACAGCATCAGGTCGGGTATTTGTTTTGACTGGAACTTCTTCGTTTTATCTCTAATTTGAGTGAACAAAAAAAAACGTTGAAATAGTTATTCCCAACCTTACACTGTGGACAAAAATACTGAGAATTGTTAATAATTGAAGGTAGGTTTGGTATCATCAAAATATCAATTAATTAATTAATTTGAGATTAAGACGAAAAAGCCAACAATCTCCCCCTTTTGTATGACGACAAACCATTTCAAGAAAAATAGTATGAAAACCATAAAACTTAAAATAATGCACATGTCCAAATAATAATATTGATACTAATATCGATGCATCATCATAGGCATTCTAATATATCATCAGAACTTTGAAATTCACTCACATCTATATTCTCCCCCTATATTAATGTTTCAATGAATTATGAAACATCACAACGAAGTAATTCATTAATTATAAAATAACAAACTTAGAGCCTATTTTTCCTCATTTTCTCTCCTTTGTAATCATAAAAAGAACAATAAAACAATAATAAAAGAATGACATGCTCCCCCTAAGAACATGCCTATAATGAAGATTATAAAATTCATCTTACACCGAGTAATACCAAACTCAAATTCAAGATATATCACACCGAATAATACCAAGCTCAAGCCTATTTTTGCAAAAAAATTCTTCATTTAACGGCTTGGTAAAAATATATGCTAATTGATTATTAGAGTTTACAAAATCAAGAATAATATTGTCATTTTGCACCTGCTCTCTAATAAAATGATGTCTAATGTCAATATGTTTAGTTCTAGAATGATGAACAAGATCTTTGGTTAAATGAATAGCATTGGTGTTATCACAAAAGATAGACATACTATCAAATTTTAATCCAAAATCACAAAGAGTTTGTTTCATCCAAAGAATTTGAGCACAACAACTAGCAACCACAATATATTCAGGTTCCGTAGTAGATAAGGCAACCGAATTTTGCTTTTTACTAAACCAAGAAACTAATGAACTACCAAGAAATTGACAAGTTCCATTAGTACTTTTACGATAAGTAAACTTCCAGCAAAATCCGCATCAGAATATCCTACCAATTTAAACCCAACATTTCTAAGGATACCACAATTCTAAATTAATAGTCCCAAGCAAATATTTAAATATTCTTTTAACGGCATGTAGATAAGATTCCTTAGGACAAGATTGAAATCTAGCACAAAGACATACACTAAACATAATATCAGGTCTACTAGCAGTCAAGTAAAGTAAAGATCCAATTAAGATTTTATATCTACAAATTTACCTTTTTCATCGTTATCAAGCTTGGTAGATGTGCTCATTGGAGTTTTTGCAATCTTACCTTCATTGAACTTGAACCTTTTGAGTAAATCCTTAATGTACTTCTTTTGATTTAGGAAGATACAATCTTTCAGTTGTTTGATTTGAAGTCCAAGAAAGAAACTGAGTTCTCCCATCATACTCATCTCAAACTCGTTAGGCATACATTTAGAAAATTCTTCGCATAAAGAAGAATTAGTAAACCAAATATAATATCATCCACATATATTTGCACTAATAACGTATCTTTTTCTTTAATTTTAATAAAGAGAGTAGTGTCGAGTTTACCTATTTTGAAATCATTCTCAATAAGAAAATTACTAAGTCTATTGTACCAAACTCTTAGAGCTTGTTTTAAGCCATAAAAGCCTTTTTCAACTCAGACAAAATCAAAATTTTCAAATATAGGAGATTGTTTTACATAAATTTCCTCCCTAATATAACCATTTAAGAATGCACTCTTCACATCCATTTGATATAATATAAAATTTTTGGTAACATTCTAATAGCTTCTAATCTAGTAACTGGGGCAAAAGTTTTTTCATAGTCTATACCTTCCTCCTTGTTAGACAAACACGACTCTCCACAATGGTATGATATTGTCCACTTTGAGCATAAGCTCTCATGGCTTTGCTTTGGGCTTACCAAAAGGCCTCCCCTTAATCGAGGCTCGACTCCTTTCTCTGGAGCCCTCGAACAAAGTACACCCTTTGTTTGACACTTTTGACTACACTTCCAAGGCTCACAATTTTTTGTTCGATATTTGAGGATTCTATTGACATGGTTAAGTTTAGGGCATGGCTCTGATATCATGTTAGGAATCACGACTCTCCACAATGGTATTGTCCACTTTGAGCATAAGCTCTCATGGCTTTGCTTTGGGCTTCCCCAAAAGGCCTCGTAACAGAAAGGACGAGTAGATTTGGTAACAATCTAGTAAATCACTAGATTATCTTACTATACACAAATATGATTTACTCTACGTTTAACACCCCCCCTCAATTTGGACGATGTACTACTAAGTTCAGATTGCGCCTAAAATTGCTAAAAGAAGGAGCTGGTAATGGCTTTGTCATGATATCGGCGAGCTGATCCTTCGAAGAAATAAGTCGAACATCAAGCTGACGAGTCGATACTCGTTCACGAACGAAGTGGTAATCAACCTCAACATGCTTCGTCCGTCGATGAAAAATTGGATTGGCGGACAGGTAGGTGGCACCAATGTTGTCACACCACAGGCTAGGTGCTCGCGCTTGCGAGATCCCGAGCTCACGCAAGAGAACTTGGATCCAAATTAATTCAGCAGTGGCATCAGCAACCGCCTTATATTCGGCCTCCGTACTAGAACGAGAAACTGTTGATTGTTTCCTCGAACTCCAAGAGATAAGATTTGGTAACAATCTAGTAAATCACTAGATTATCTTACTATACACAAATATGATTTACTCTACGTTTAACACTCCTAACAATAACTTGAGCTACCAGTGTAGCTTTATTTCAAATGATATTCCTATTTTCATCAATTTTATTTCTAAAAATCCATTTGGTCCCAAACTTTTTTCTTCCAAATTGATTTAGTTCTTCTTGCATACCTAAAATCCAAAACTCATCATTTTCGTCATCCTTAAGACTTTTTGGTTCAATTTGAGAAACAAAAGCAAGATTATTAAATAAATTAATAGAGGAACGAGTTTTTACACCTTGTTCGGGATCACCAATAATCAAGTCTTTGGGATGAGATGAGGTATACTTCCATACTTTTGACACTGATGATGAACTTTCTTCCTTCTTTTCATTTAAGCTCACTTCTTCTTCACTCGAAAGAGTTTTCTTTCCTTGACAGGTAAATCTCTAAAATTTCTTTCTAAATCATCCCTACATATAGACTCATTAGAAATATCATTGCAAGATTCATCAAATACCACGCATAGATTCATCTATAACTAAAGTTCTCTTATTAAAAACTCTAAACTTTACTAATAGATAGAATAACCAAGAAAAATATTAATATCCGTCTTAGAATCAAATTTTCCCAGCTTTTCTTTGTGGTTCAAAATAAAACATTTGCAACCAAAAACTTTGAAATCTCGATATTTGGGATTTTATTATGTCAAAGTTCACAAGGAGTTTTATCTAAACATGGTCTAATTAAAACTCTATTTTAAACGTAACATATTTAGGTAAATCATATTCATTTAACATTGATCTAGCAAATTCTTGTAAAGTACGATTTTTTCTTTCAACTACACCGTTTTGTTGAGGAGTCCTTGTAGAGGACAAATCATGATAAAAACCAATCATCTTCATCAACTAAAAGTACATTTTCGATGAGAGTACCAGAGTCATTACCTATAGTACCCTTACCAATTATTTTACCTTTCTCGTTGTCGCCAAAAGTTACTAAGCCTCCATCCTTCTTGGAAAGATTCACAAACTTGGATTGGTTTCCCAGCATGTGTCTTGAGCAACCACTGTCCAAATACCCCTTATTTTTCTTGGAGACTTTCAAATAAACCTATAAATGAAGATATTCAAAATTGACCTTTTGGTACCCATACTTGGTCCTAATAAATTAGTTTTCACAAATTTAGGAATCATATTTGCATTCATATTAAAAAACTCACCACACGAAAAACAAACATCATGCAAGAATTTATTTCTTGAACTAAGTTTATCTATTTTCAATAGAAAAATTATTTCTTAAAACATTGTTAAATTTTATATTTTGAGAAAATTTTCTTCTCGAAGGAATGTTTTGAGAATTTTTCGATTTAAAGCAATTAGGTGTAATATGACCTTTAACACCACAATAATGACATATAGGCACAAATCTAGATTTATCATATTGTGATACAAATTTGCATGTGTTAGGCTTAAACATAATGAAAGATGCTTTAACAATATTGTTTTAGAACTTGAAGGTGTAGAACATACATCAACATAGCCTAATCCTGTTTTATCACCATAAGGCTTACCTGCTTCAATTATTTTATCTAATTTTTGATCCTACAGTTAACTTTTGAATAGACTCTTTAGCCTTAACAAGTTCTTGCACAGTATTTGATTCCTCTTCTTTGAGTAATTTAATTAACTTTTCTTTTTCACAACAATCATGTTCAAAAAATTTAATTTTATCAATTAATGTAGTTTTCTCATCACAATGAAATACATATTTTTCACAGGGTATATCAAATTTTACAACATTCTCTTTTAAGCAGGAAATTTCATTTAATAAAAACTTATTTTCAATAATTGAAGTTTTATAAATATTAAAAATATTTTAAATTCATTTTTATTTTATATATATAGAAATATAATAATATACTAAAAAAAATGTTAATGAAAGTGTGTAACATTTTAAAAATAATTGAAAAGTTTTACGAATCTAATTGAAATTATTATAAATGTAATTGAAATGATTTTGTACATATTGATATATAATAATATAATAAAAATAATGAAAATCACTCACTAACATTTTAAAAGTAATTGAAAAGTTTTATAAATTAAATTGAAATCATTATAAATATAATTGAAATGATTTTGTAATTCAAATAATTTTTTTTTATTTAAAAGAAATCGAAAACTTTTATGAATGTAATTAAATGATTTTATAATTCAAATACTCCTCTTTTAATTTAAAAGTAATAGAAAACTTTTATAAATGTAATTAAAAACTCCACCATTTGTTACTCTACCAAATTTATAAATATCATACTTCGATTGGTCTATAATGTCAATTTTGCGGCTGGTTCATAATGTCAATTTTGTCACCACATCATTAATTTTGTCACCATATCATCACGTCAGGTATCTTGTTTTGAATTTGATTGGTCCATGATGTCAATTTTGCCACTACATCATCACGTCGGGTATTTGTTTTGACTGGAACTTCTTCATTTTATCTCTAATTTGAGTGAACCAAGAAAGACGTTGAAATCGTTATTCCCAACCTTACACCGTGGACAAAAATACTGAGAATTATTAATAATTAGAGGTAGGTTTGTTATCATCAAAACATCAATTAATTAATTAATTAATTAAAATTAATTAATTTGAGATTAAGGCGAAAAAACCAACAGTTAGTCCATAGTCAAGCCTAGGAGTAAGTAAGTATACGAGTCCGCTAATGGGTTTATGTACGCATACATGAACTATGTGTAGAGAAATACTATACGCTCTACCCAAAAAAAAGTAGAGTCTAAGGGACAATCATGAAAAACAGGTCCCACCATTCATCTAACCTATGAAGTGTGTTTGCATTTTTGGACCCAAAATCAAATAATTCCAAATTATTCTTAGTTCATTAAAATAAATGGGCTAGGCTCAATAAAATCTAAACCCATATGGGCCCAAAGCCTAAATTAGCCCAAACCGTTATGGAAAAGTTGGGCCAGATAAAGGATTGAGCTTTGGCCCAAACTTAGCTAGAACTAACCTTGGTTCAAAGGATGGGCCTAAACGTAATGAGACCTAAGCCTACCTAAGGTGTGTGAAAAGCTCTCGCCTAAGGATGAGACGAAGATTAAAGAAACTCCAAGAAAAAAAAATTAAATAACTTAATTTCATCTTAATAATTTAAATCCATTGGGGTTTATGGTCATCGATCGTCTCCGCCGATCGAAGCGTTGTGGCATAGTTAGATAGCTCATGAGCATACAGAGCTCCTCGAACCTCAAATCTCAAGCCTATAATGAAACATTCTATCTTCCATACTTGTATTGTTGCACTCGCTTGAAAAGACACTGCTCGAGTGGCCAGGTCGATATTTGTAGCCAAAGTCAGCGAAGTAGACTGTCACTATAAATGAGCATCTTTCTAGAGCACGAATGTAACACAACTCAACCTTTGTTCTTCAAGGCACTTCTTCCTATCTTCATATGATCAAATATTTCATCTATGGAGAATAGCCACAATTCACCCACCACTAAATCGTCAAATGTTCCATCAAATTCCTCTAGGTCCTATCATTTGTAGCCTCTGAAATACCTCCCCTTATGAGAAGTATCCACGTTGTCTGGGTTGGGTTGGGCCACCTACCCTATGCCCGGACCCCAACATTTGGAATTAGATATGCCACTAACGGTTTGTCCCAAAGATTGCAATACATCCATCATTGTAAGTTGTCTAATTGTGAAAAGCTCCTACGATTGGGCATGTAAAAAGTTTATACTTTACAATATATTAAAATATGTTAAAAGATATTTTAGTAAAATTATTCTCGGAGTCTTGCCCATCATTCTCCTCACTTCCGTGCTACAGTCTTGCCCTTACCTCAAAATAATTTTTAAAATAGGATCTGCAAACATCTTAAAGTTAATCAATCGAAATTAAGGGAACCTCATGGTTAATTACCCGAAATACACGGAGTATATTCTCTAAAAAAAAATTTCAACAATCACTCGTGATTGACCAGTAATGGTTGACAATTAGTAGTTGACTACCTAATACACAAAACATATAACCCTTCCACAAAAATAATTGTCAACCGTCATTGTCATCGTATTTGACAATTAGTAGTTGGTTACCTAGTACACATGACCTGGAACCTATAACCCTTACCTCACTCATTATATTCAAAAACTATAAGATGCACAAGTGTTGTCTCAAACATATATTTTTCGTGATCAATAAAACATGACAGTAAACAAAACAATTTGAGTTTCAATAATAAGGTCACTTACCTCAAATCTTTGCGATAACTGTTTTCGATATACAGTCTTATTCCCATGTGAAAATCCCACATTAGTTGGGGAGGAGAAAGAAACACCCTTTATTGGTTGGGTACGAGAACGAAACACCATTTATAAGGGTGTGGAAACCTTTCCCTAGCAGACACGTTTTAAAAACTCTGAGGGGAAGCGAAAGAAAAAGCTCAAAAAGAACAATATTTACTAGCGGTAGACCTGGGCCGTTACATTCCACTTTCCCAAAAGTGTTAAGCACACCAAATCTCCATCTTTGGTACCCAATATCCTTATCACAATGTTAAGGACAAATATGAACACTACATCATAACTAAAGCCGAAGTTGCAGTAGTGGGATAACAATTGTGCTGCATTTGTTCTAATTCAGCGAAAAAGTCAACCGTGAAAAACATTTTAGAAAACGTGAGCGAGAAATATGTTGAAAACAATTTGAAAGAAAGAAATGTTATAAGCTAAAAGCGAGTAGGCAACAACGACGACTTTGATAGAATATAACCCAGGTACGAAAAAGTGACAACTAATCATATTCCCCTATAATACATTTTGGGACATTTTAACCCTAACGCGTGTAGACATGATTTTGGTGAACAGTTAGTTATACACTCTCGTATTAACACAAAATGAAATAGTAAAGGTGTATCTAATATGAAAGCATAAACACTCTCGTATTAACACAATATGAAATAGTAAAGGCCTATATAATATGAAAGCATGTAAAAGTGGTTTGGAACATGCAGTGGTCATGGACAACACTCCTTGGATAAACATGACTAAGACATCCGACATGTGGCTATAGACAACACGTTTTGGACAAACATGACTGTGTCACACACAAGGCCATGACACATTGAAATAAAATAAAACAAATAAAAAAAATTCCTCAACTACCTATTATTCCCTTGATTGCCTCCCATGCATCACCAAATAAAATAGCCTTATAAAAATTTTCAATACATTTAAAGAACGCGCTTTATTTACATCCAAAAATATTAACAAAGGTGGATCTCGAACTTTTGTTCTCTCAGTCACCCAGAGACGAAAGGAAGGCTTTCTCATTTAGCCAACTCGGTGCAACGTTCACCAAGTCCATGACCAAACTCCAACAATGCAAGCCCAACAAACATGCATGCAGCTCGACTGTGTGCGACTTGTCTAGTTAACTCAACTTAACTCAAAATTTCAAATTGAATGGATTGGTGACCCGAATAACTCGAATAGAGTTCACATCCTACGTTGTCAAGTTGTTCTTATTTTATTAATTATTTAAAAAAAAAAATCATACTTATCCACGGTACATATTACATTAGTAATTAAATTTTCATAAAATTTAAATATCAAATATTTACAACTGACAATACATTACTAAAATCGGTTACAAATGTCAAATATTCTTAATTTTTTTTTTAAGAAAATAGGGTAAAGTTGGATTGAATTGTAACTCTACTTTTCGGTTAGTTGGACGAGACCAAAAAATATAAACCCCCAAATCAAATCCAATTTTTAATTTTCTAAAAATTCAATCCAAACTCAAACCAAAAACAAAAATTTGGTCTAATCCAACCTGTATGGTTTGAGCTAGATAGTCCGAGTTGGTCGGGTCATCCAGTCATATAAATACTTCTAACATTATTATTTTTAATTTTAAAAATTATTATAATATAAACGTTAATAATAAATGTTTTGTAGTGATTCTAAATGTTTAAATTCTATGATAATTTGGTTGATTACACAAAAAATAAACAACCAATTTAATTTAAAATATAAAAGCTAAAAACTTTTAAAATACTTATAAACATATATTTGGCCCAATATAAAATATAAAAGCCCTTTAAACCAATTACTTTAATTAATTTTTTTTTAATTAAGGTTATAGTTAAAAAAAAATATTATCATATGAATTTCATGAATTATATAAAAAAAATATGGTATAAAATTGATAAAATTTTAAATAAAAAAACTAACAGAGTTTTTTTTTTTAAATCCAGCTAAATTAATACAAATATTCCTAAACTTTAAAAAAAATTATCTAAAATAACCATAAACATTTAAATAAAAAAAATACTTTTAAATATTTTTGTTTGTACACATTTTTTAAATAATCATAAATTTTTTTAATTTATTTGTAAAAAAATTTAACTTAAGGGTGCTAATCTTAATTTTTTTTTATTATTATTTTATAGATTTTTTTTTAAAAGATAATACTTAGAGTAAAAATATTTTTTAAATAAAGTTTAAAAAAGAATATATGATTGAAAGTTAAAACATATTTTTTAAATAAAATATAAAGTCTAAAAGGTTTTTTTTTAATTAGTTCAGCCTCAAAATTGGGTCTAATTTGATTAAATTAAAAATTAAGGGAGAAAATGGGTGTAACGAGTAAAAAATAAAATTGCAAAACATTATATTTGGAATTTTGCTAATGTTCGCAGCGGGATCACGAAAAGTTGTCCAATTGAACGTCTATTGGACACGTGTCATGATCTTATTTGCTTTTGACTCAGCGGACAAATCGGGAAAATAAAATTTATCGCGACTTTCCATATTCCACTCTTTGACCAAACAATCATTAAAAATAAAAATAATATATAATAAATGTAATCTGAAATTTCCTTTTGTGCTCCAAAAAGGAAAAAAAAAGAAAAAAAAAATCTGAATTTTCTCTCTTTTTTAACTTTAAAATTAAATATTTATTTTAGTTCAAATTTCTAATTTCTTATTAATTATATACGCTATGTTAAAAGATTGTTTTACCATTTATTCATCTCAAATGATATCCTTAAAATTATTTTTATAATATTTTTATACATTAATCTTTACATAAATAAATGTATATGATGTTGTAAATTTAATTTAAATGATGTCACATATATTTTCTAATTTTTACACGTAAAGTGTAAAATTTAATATTAAATTATTTTAATTTTTTTTTTATCATATCATGAGATTTAAAGAGAAAAAATAGATATATTAATAAAGTTAAATTAATAAAAATATAACTGAATTCGATCAAAAATTTTAATAATACCCTTAAATTATTCTAATACATTTCCATTAAAAAAATTCTTAAAAAACAGACTTAAACATTTTTTAATGATTAAAAAATACGTATATGAATGGAATATTAATGTCATATGAGCTTTAGAAAATAATATTAATATTCTTAAATAGTCAAAAAAAAAATACTATATAAATTTTTTTGTAAAGATTATTATAACTTTGTAATATTTTAAAATTTAAAAGTTTTTTTTTAAAAAAATCTTTAAAAGTAAAAGTTTTATTGAATTTAATTAGAGAAATATATTAATTTAGCCTGATAATAATAATAATAATAATAATAATAATAAAGAAAAAAGAAAAGAAGAAAAAGGAATGGAAGGTTGAATGGTTGTTATGACGCATTTCATTTGCATTCGAGTTTCATTTTGGCAAATCCCGCTTTTCACATAAATACCATTTCCATTTCCATTTCATGAAATTTCCCCAGAAAACGAGCTGTAGCTGATGGTGATCCCCACCTTTTGAACTTCAACCTTTCTTCTTCCTCGATTCCTCTGTTTCTAACCTACCTTACCAATTTACTGCCATTGATTCTCATGCTCTTGCAATCCGATTGAGAAAGCGAGGGATTCTATCTCTCTCTCTCCCTCCCTGAGCGTGGAGAGATCGGTAGCTTCTCGATCGCCTCCCGTTGCAATCTTCGATCTGTAATTGCGGATCTGAAGAGTTCGCAAACACGATGCCGTCTCACGCGGATCTGGACCGTCAGATCGAGCATCTGATGGAGTGTAAGCCGCTGTCGGAGGCTGAGGTTAAGACGCTTTGTGATCACGCGAGGACGATATTGGTGGAGGAATGGAACGTCCAGCCGGTGAAGTGCCCCGTGACCGTATGTGGGGATATTCATGGCCAGTTTTATGATCTCGTCGAACTGTTTCGGATAGGAGGGAATGCTCCTGACACTAATTATCTCTTCATGGGTGATTATGTGGGTGAGTTTTTGACACTGAATGTGGTTATTAGGTCATCTTCTTGCACTCTTTCGTTTGAACTTGTAGTAATATTATTCTGTAGCAGACTACTTTCCCATGAAAACGTTTTCAATGCATTAATGTTATTATTATTATTATTCCGATATTGGATTTATGATATTTAGTTTTATAACCTTTTTTTTTTTAATCTGCTTCCTAACTAATTTATGTTTGCCGATAGGTTAAGTTAACCACCACACATGGTTGATTTTGGGATTTATGTCTAGTCCTTAATTTGTTTGATTTTGTTGACCATGTTTGTTTTAGATCCTTGGCTGTTTGTTTAACGGATATAGTCTTAGTGGAGGTTTAGTTTGATAGCAGGCTGCATTTGATAGCGCTTTATCATAGATCATTGTTTCTAAGGTGTAAAACCTCCTTGGAGTTCTAATTGAGGCATGAATATATGCACAATATGCATATGTAGATAACGCAGACTCTTACAAAATATTCTATTGAATACTACTTAACTGTAGAACTTATTGTGCATAAAATGGCTACAATTATGAATGAAAGAGAAGGGAAATGATGTTTTCCTACACTGCAAAACATTGGGAGACTGCTTTGAACATGTGCAAGCAGCACTGAAGAACTTTGTAAAAAGGATTTTTTTTTTTTTATAACTTTACACTTGATGGAAAGAAGGTACAGTGAACTTTTCTCATTGGTAGAGATAGAGAATGATATACCTCCAATTGTAAATGTGTTTAGCAAATAGAGAGTTGGGGCTGTAATGTTACCGTATAAGTTGTAATGTGGGCTCCTTTGTAACCAACTTAGATAGCCGGAAGGGAGTGATCCTAACAAGTAATTGATGTTGAGGGGGAATACCTTTTTGGGTGAGTATGCTGAGAGACGGAAGTTCTCAGGTTGTTTTCCCTCTGATCAAGTGAACTCTATCAGATAATCTATACGCAAGGAGTAAAAAGAGGAAGATAGAATTTAAAAGTATTAACAATTTCTTCCAGAAATGGGGAGTGTCTTTAACCAATAGGAGAAGAAAAAATTGATAGATCAAGTGAGATATTTCTGGGCCTTAATTCTCACAGTTTCACTTTTATGGGCCTAAAGATATTGTGGAAATTCACCTTGAGGTTAGTGGTGGTTTTTTTTTTGGGTGTGAAAGCTTTATTCTCTAATGTATGCGTGGTGCTTGTTGGCATCTCTGGGTTGAAAGGAACAATGGATGATCAACCTAAATATGTGAACTTTTTTGTTTTAGTTAATTTTCTACCCCAAAAACTAGAGCTCTAATATGATTTTCTGTGAATGTTGGGTTTTCCCTAAGAAATGTCACAAGGAAGCATTAATCCTTTATTGTCTTGGGATTGGGTGGCGCCTTACCTCCCTCCTCTGTTGTACACAGTCTTTCTCGTACAAATAAAAGTTTTTCCTAGTATAAGGAAAAGATGAAGAGGGGCATGAAAAAGATGTGTGTTGGATCAGACGTAAATGTCTATATGATTTTTCTTAGGTCAAGAATGCCACAAGAGTTGAACAAGATGTAGGACTCGTCAATAATGTCTGCAAAGGAACTTTCTCTCCCCGTCACTTTTTGCCTCCCAGTCCACTCAACATGATCATCTCCACCCCTCCTTTGTAGATACCAAATTTCAAGATTTCGAAAAATTGGTTATTTTTTTCAATTACTTATTTGCAAGTGTATGGATACAAGTAAAACTGTGGATTATATGTCTATCAAAGGTTTGTGGAAACATGGAGTTTCAGCACTTCGTTGGATCATGGCTTAATAAAGTAAAGTTTAACTTTTAGGATGAGTATGAAGATTGGGATACCAAATGGGTTAGATATATATATAGATAGATATTTCCTGTCAATCAAGGATATTAAATCATTAGATTATGATTCTTTTTTTTTTTTTTTGCCTTTATATATAATCATATTTGGTTGGACTATTGTTTTATAAATTTCTTTTATCCTCATTCTCGTATATTTTTTTTCATGTCAATGTTGACTTTGTTTTCCATAAAAAAGGAAAGGAGATTATACAAGTGAAAATAACTGATATATAAGTTCCTTGGTTTTCAGTTGAGTTTGTTTCCCTTTGAAGAAATGTATTCTTCACCGTCTTCTATGAAATGAAGTGGCAGGTTGTTGATTTGTTGAATTCTCTCATGCGCAATGCACTTGTATTTTTTTCTTGTTATCATGAATCATTATATAACTGGTGCAGACCGTGGATACTATTCTGTGGAGACTGTTTCACTTCTAGTCGCTCTGAAAGTTCGTTATAGAGATAGAATTACAATCTTGAGGGGAAATCATGAGAGCAGGCAGATAACTCAAGTGTAAGATCATTTATATTCCGCTACTTTCTTACATTATTTAAACTGATGTTTTTTGTACTCATAAACAGACTGTTACGCCATGCTTCCACCAGTGCACTTATTTATTTATTTTTTTTCCATGCTTCCAACAGTCACCCATTTTAAATGGTTCATGGCTTGCTCTCTCTGTTTCAATTGCATTATATGGACCTTCGAAATTCAAAGCCTTTCAATAGCTTCATTCAGCATGGACAATAAAATTGGTGGTCCTAGTTTCCCAAAATCTGCTTGCAAAGGTTGCACCAGTTTGGTGGTGCAAACCCCACAGCGCTCACATACCTATTATACTAAAATCCTATCAGTTTTCTGACTTCCAAATGTTGTAGGATCTGGGGTTGTGGTTGCCTGTATGTCCACTCTATTAAAAAAGAAAAGAAAAGAAAATGGTGATATGCTTGGGTTTCTACCATATCTTCTTCTTGGAACAAAATTGGCTTATGACATCTGTGAAATATCTGTTCGTTGTGAAGCTGAATGCTTTTATCTTGCATCGGCAACCCCATCTTCTCAGTTGCTCTAGGTTGTGTTTAACACCTTTTCCTACTGGTTTCACATGTGCTCATGAAAAGCTTATGAAAATTTACATATTTGAAAAGGTGGCAAATTGTTGTCATTCCATTTTAAATATTCTACTAATTAACAGGTGTGGCAAGCACATAAGCAATTCTTGGTTACTCCAGTTTTCTTTTTGTCTGTTTTTATTTATCTGATTTTGTTTCTTTTCAGTTATGGATTCTATGACGAGTGTTTGAGAAAATATGGAAATGCAAATGTCTGGAAGCACTTTACCGACCTCTTTGATTATTTACCTCTTACAGCTCTAATTGAGAGTCAGGTTTGTGTTCCTCATGTCATTAATTCCTTATTTTGATTGTTAGATGGGTTCTAATAGTGTATTATTATTATCCTAGCGTAGGTTTTTTGTTTGCATGGAGGACTTTCGCCATCTTTGGATACCTTGGATAACATCAGATCGTTGGACCGAATTCAAGAGGTATTAATGTGTAATTTTAGTAAGCACGTGAATTAATATTTGACACTCCCCATTCAAGGACTAACTACCATTGGGATATACAATTACAATATTCAAAACTTAAAAGACATGCTGTTTTTGAAAGCAAGACAAGTGCGCCTCGCTTCAATTCTTGAGGCTCACTTGGGTGTGTGGCTTGGTGCCTCAAGCCCTATTTTATTTTTTATTTTCAGTTTTAGTTTTATAAGTTGGTAATGAAACAAATAAATACTTCTAAAAGATATTGATTTTTATCCCCAATTTCTAACGAAAGCTCCAAATCCTTTGTTCTTTTTTTGTGTGCCTCATTGTAAAACAACCCCTGTTATGATTTTAGCTCGTGCTCAAGCTCTAGAGTGCTATTATGCTTTAGTGTGCTTTAAAAAACTGATATATTCACAAAGTGCTTACTTCTTTTGTAAATAATGACTGACGAAATAGCTATTTTTAGATTGGCTTTGCAAAATATTTTAGTCAAATGCAAGAAATTACTTGCTTAGTTTTAAAAAAGAAAGGAATGCTTGAGACTAGTATTGTTCATCTAATTCTTGGAACCACCTCGATGATCAGGTATTCATCTGGATTTTGTCATTAGAAAGATAGAACCCTCTTGTCTGTTATTTTCGTGGGAGTATTATATTCTTTTTTGGTAGGAAACATAACAAAATATATTCAACAAAGGAGAAGAACACAGCCTAAAGGCCTTATGGATAGTGGGATCTCTCAGCCTAATTCAGAGGGTTGACAAAGGAAGACCTCCAATTAAGCTAATGAGAAAATGCTGTACACTTTAAGAAGACTTATTTGAGAACACGTTGATCCTTTCTTTCCAATTCAACCCAAGGAGAGCTCTACTAACGTTGCTCCACAAAACCTGTGTCTTCCATCTTTAATCCTTTTTGGAGGTCACCAAGCCGTATCAGAAAGCTTAATGAGCAACATCCAAACCTTCTAGGAAAATTGACAGTGAAGGAAAAGGTGGTTGCCGCTTCAGAGTTTTTTAGCTAATGTTGGAGAGAGAGCCAGCTTCGGGTGTCTTTGGATTCATCCATCATGTTTAGGCTTCCATGTGCTATGGACCAAATGAAGATTTTCACCTTCTTTGGTGTGTTTTTTTCCCGTATCATCTTAGTGAGAAATTTTTGGATGGGAACTTGGTTAGAAATTGATTCAAATAAGTGGTGTTCCCATGTAATAATTTTGAGGTTGACTTGCTGGAAAAAAAAAAAAAAAACCCTGAATTGTCTGGAAGCCAGCAAACTTGATCTTCCTCTTCATTTGGCATTTCCCCCTCTAAATTGTGATTAGACTGTTCCATTTTTCCATATCTTTGTCAAGGAGACCCCTTCTAAGAATCCCAATCTTCACCCCCAACAGACCAACAATTGCAGATAGAAAGGCTTTTGGAGTTGGCTATTGCATAAATGGGGGGAGCTCCTCTCAGAAAGGTCTTGTTGTAATTGATGTCTTCCAAAGAAACCTCCATTTTTACCGATGTGTTTCCAGGGCTGTACTTGGACTTCTTGATTAAATTTGGAAGCCAGCTGCTATGGGTTTGCCCATATCTACTTTTAATCTTTTTCCGTAAGACTGTTTCATTTGAGCAAATCTCCATAACTATTTTGAGAGAAAAGTAGAATTCTTCTTTTCAAATCTCCTACCACAAACCTCCATAAAATCTGTAGGGCCGTAACCTTCTTCCAGCTAACCAACTCGCTGGCTCCATCCTTATTTGCTCCTTCTGGCCTTTCCCAAAGGAAATCTCTTAATGATTTTGTCAACAGAAGAGAGCTAGCTTTGGAAGGGATCCTATAAATGGAAAGGAAACTCGTGGGAGTATTTATGCAACAACTATTCTACGGAAACTATGATCACATCTCTCTTAACTTTGAAAGAGTCAATTGTACAGATCTATGGACTTGGGTATCTAAGGCCTTTTGAATTATCCTATGGTTCTTATTTTGCTTGACTAGAATCCTTTTATGTTTTTGTTCGGCTCTTTTTGGCATGGACTTGCTCTTTGTATACCCCTCGTGTTCTTCCATTTTTTTTTCAATGAAATTTTTGGTTTTCTCATCGAGAAATTAAAGTGCTTAATCTAGAATAAAATCCATTTGTTTACTTATTTTTGAAGTATGAAAGAATTAAAGTGCTCTATTTTTTTTTTTTTTTAAAAAAGAAAACATCTTACATTTATTTTTATATCAACAAAATTATGATCATTCTGATATGATATAAAATTTTAGAGAGCGATAGAAATAATAGGATACCTGCTTGCTAAAGGTATAATCAGTTTGGTTTTGGTCATTAATCAATTCATTTTGTGTTCTAAAAAATTTACGAAGATATATATTCTCTTGTCAAGAACTTTCACGAAACTAATTCCCCACCCCACCCCTCCGAAAGAAAAAAAAAGAAATATTGCAGTTGGATAAAGTAATATTGGGCAAACCATGAGATGCTTCTTTCTTCTTAACCCTTTAATTTTCTTTTTTGAATATACTAATAGGTTCCACATGAAGGACCAATGTGTGATCTCTTATGGTCTGATCCTGATGACCGCTGTGGTTGGGGAATATCTCCGCGTGGTGCTGGATATACTTTTGGGCAGGATATTGCCACTCAATTCAACCACACAAATGGCCTAACGCTGATATCAAGAGCCCACCAGCTTGTAATGGAGGGATACAATTGGTGTCAGGTGCGTTAATCCTGGTGGATTGTTTTGCATAACTATTTTCTTTCTCTGCAAAGGATGTTGGTACATTATTTTTGCCGGTTCCTTCTTATTTCTCTTTATAGGACAAGAATGTGGTGACTGTTTTTAGTGCTCCAAATTATTGTTATCGGTGTGGGAATATGGCTGCAATCCTTGAGATTGGAGAGAATATGGATCAAAATTTTCTTCAGTTTGACCCCGCACCTAGGCAAATCGAACCAGATACCACTCGCAAGACTCCCGATTATTTTTTGTAAACGCTCTGTCCTTTGGCTGCTTGTAATTCCCCTTCTATCTGCCGTGTTACTGTGAATTTGACTCTAAAAGGATCACTCTTTGTTCAAGTTTTCCCCATTCTTTTGTTTCCGAGTTTGTGCTGATGCTGCTCTGTGAAGATTTGATTGATCAAGAAAAATGACAGAAGGCATCAGAGGGCCTATAATCTTGTATATTTTTTTAAGAAGGAACAACGAGCAAGCGGCAATATGACCTTTCTTGTGCTCTGTAATCTTACATTTTCGAAGTAGAGAGATGATTTTTGGAACGCTTTGTAGTATTATTTATGTTTGAGATATCCCAATGGCTAATGAAACTGCAGGAACTGAACTGGTTATTTATTTATCAAAGTTGTATATGTTTCTTGTCACGGCTTTCTTCCATTTCAAATTTATGGTTGGAATCTTCAATGTTGATTATTTGGATTCAAACTTTTGTACTTGTCTGGCGTGTCTCTAGAGAACGTTCTTAGGAATTTCAACAATAATTTAGGACACCGAGGAATTTGTCTTTTTGAGCTTGATTCAAGATACTGCTGCTTGTATGGTATGTATCTTTCGACCAACCCACCCCTCAATGACATGCTTTGACTCAATTAATCATTTGTGTCTCATCATCTTGATGATAGAGGAGTTTGTAATAGTTACAAATAATTTGATTTAATGAAAGATGCGTGATTTTATATACTTATCGACATCATCAATTTTGATTGTGAGGTATGTCCTTTTGATTTGTATGAGAGTATTTTATAACTCCATTTAAGAAGGCAGTTTGGGACTTGGGACTAAGAAGAAGCTGAAAATATAATTTACTAGATTTTTAGACTTGAAAAATGAGGTCATCTTCTCACTGGTTTAAGAGCTACTTGGCTTACGATTAAATAATAATTAATTAAGATATAAAATAGAATCACGACGACAATTATAACTGTGAAACACTTGTAAAAGATCAGACTTTGTATGTATTTATTGCATTATAGCACAACTCCAAATTTGAATAAGATTTAATCAAGTAAAAAAGAAAAAAATTAATGTAATAAATACTAAAATCTATTATTTTTTCTATATCCTTTATTTCAAAAAGTTTTCACAAACCTTGATCTCTTAATCGGCTATGATATATCTAGGGGTGCAAACTGCGGAGGAAACCACACTTGTACGTGTGGGTCGAAGGAAGTATGATGGGTCCATGGAAGTGCAAACCGCCTAGAGAACCACATTCACACGTGTGGGTCAAGGGAAGTACACCAAATTCAATTTTTTCCGAACTAGAGGTCACCCCTATGATAGTTTTTAATGATAGGTCCCTACACCATGAGTTGCATGTGTTTGCATTCATAACCCCAACAGTGGGATCACTTAATCTTTTTAAGTGCTCAAGTCGTGTGCTACTTCTATTAATTTTTCAAATACTCAAGTCATGTGCAACTTTTATTTCAAGTAAAGGCAAGACATCTCTTTATGGTTGACGATGATATCACAATTAAAGACTATGACACATGTATAGGTTAGTTGTATTTATTTTCTTAAAATTATGTTGTTTTAAATTTTAACGTTTATTTATTCAATCACTACTTCGTTGTGTCATTTAAAAGATGTTTTCAAACGCGTAAGTCTATAACTAAAATTGTGGAGAGAAGTTCTTTTTTATTGTAAGTATTGAGTTGTGTTACATAAAGGTAAGTGAATATAATTGATAACAAGGAAACCTTCTTCTAAATCATATATGATATATGTGTGATACAATCTTGTGATCCATGTAAATAAGGCTTAAAAACAAATGAGATAGCTTGAAATCCTATGGGTAGGACCTTAAACAACTTAGAAGGTTTTGATACAAAAAATGACTACTCGAGACCGCATTAGATATTTACCTGAAACTAATTTTTTACCCGAACATTTAAATATTCCACCGACTTAAATTCGTCCTGTGAATCTTAAAATATGCCTTACAACATGTTAGGATGGTTGAATGTCATCTTCCACAAATAAGGCAACCTGTAAACCTATTTTGTTGGAAACCTCGTGGGCACACACAATTCACAATGATAATTAAAATTATACACAATCACAAGAGTGAAATGAATAACATTGATTGTTCACAAGAATTTGGAAGAAACATGTAAGACAATGCTTTTTTTTCCTCACTTATTCATATCATTCAACACATACTTGTTCGCACATGAAATAAATATTAGCATAAATTACAAAAAGAAAAAAATAGTCATATATTGGTTCTAGGCATCCTCCATTTGATAATGTGAAAAGGGATTATAATGTCAAACTTTTCAGCAATGGTGCGTGGCCGGCCATTAATTATATGGGTGTGGGTGGTAGATGGTCTGGCCTACTTTTGGTTCTAGGCAGTCCAAATTCTTCCCCTTTTGGTATTTTTGACTCATTATTCTTGGGGGCTTGGGCTAGTAATTCAACAACCTAAAACAGAGGTATGCTTGATTTTATGTTAATACAAACAAAACCATTAGCTCTTTTTTCCTGGAGTGAGACAGAGAAGTGACAAGAAGCAGCCTCAGATTAAAAACAAAAGACGGAGTAAATAGTAAGAAGGATCTTACTGTTTCTGTCAGTTTCACGTGGCAAAGAAGACAGGCTCTGGCAATCACCCATTATAATCGAAAAGGACCTTCGTGAAGCATGCATGTATGCTCATAAATAGCCCCAAAAGACCTTTCAATCTTAGAGGCTAATGCCATGTCTGAGAAGTCATACTTTGCAAGATCCGTCCATAATAACTCGGGTCATTCATCGCTTTCGCCTTTTCAGGACCACCCTGATTGAGGAAAGCCTTCAGAAACGGGTAATTTTAGTTCAGAATCTGCAGTTTATTTCACAAATCAAAGGTTAAATTAGAGTTCAAATACACATTATTCAGTTAGAAACGATAAAGATGGAAAGTGAGTTCATGATGTTGGTAGGAAATGGGATTTAAATAAACACTATTTGAAGTGTATTAGCAGCGGTTGAGGATTGTTGGGAGGGAGTCCCACCTTGGCTAATTAAAGGAGTGAGTTTATAAGTTAAGGAATATATATCCATTGGTATGAAGCCTTTTGGGAATGGACAATATCATACCTACGTAGAGAGTCGTGATTCTAAGATAGTATCTAAGTCATATCCTTAACTTAGTCATGCCAATAGAATTCTCAAATGTTAAACAAAGAAGTTGTGAACCTCAAAGGTGTAGTCAAAAGTGGCTCAAGTGTTGGACAAAAGGTGTCATTTTTTCGAGAGCTCCAGAGAAGGAATCGAGTCTCGATTAAGGAGAGGCTATTCGAGGGCTCCATAGGCCTCAAGGGAGGCTCTATGATGTACTTGGTTCGAGGAGAGGGTTGTTGAGAATTGTTGGGAAGAGTTCCACACTAGTTAATACATTTCTATTGGAATGAGGCCTTCTGGAGAATCCCAAAACAAAGTCATGAGAGCTTATACTCAAAGTAGACAATATCATACCATTGTAGAGAGTGTGATTCCTAACCGGTTATGCATACAAATATGCACAAAACAGACTATATTCGGAGCTCAAAAATTGAACTTTCGACAATTGCAAAGAATCCAGATATTCAACTACCTGCAGACGAGGTTTGCGGCTATTTGTAAATAGGCACACTGTCATCCTCTTGGATTACAGTCTTCAGTAATCTTTTTGGATACTGTCCTAAGTTTTCTCTAAGATCATTCTCAACGTCAGCCAGCGGATTCATAACTAATCCTCCCTTAGTGTTTGTCCGGAATCTTTGGCTGTTCTGCTTAATTGATTCTTGAACGAAGCCTCTATCAAATGTATGATGCAGATGATTAGGCGATGTGGCATGTTCCATAGAACAGAATTTTGAGCTAGGATACCGTCCTTCTGCTCTCCTCCAGAACTTGGAACTTAAGAACTCTGCACCTGGCAGCTTGCAACATGAGTTTTCAGCAAAACCACTATTCAGTACTCTTCCGCTCGACAAACCCAAGTCGTGAGATATTTCATCTAATGCCATCTCGAGTCCATGTACTCGTTGCTCCAATGAATTCATCCCACTCTGAGAACTCCCAATAAAGCTCTAGATTCATTTGAAAAAGGGTAATTTCAAATCAGAACGGTTTGTTTATCATCAAGAAAATATTGGCAAAACACAAGCAACACACGTTTCCCTACATTGTTGAGTGAAATTAACATCGATGCCTTTTACATTTACGGTAATTCAAAGTCTAAGAATACTCATAAAACTTAAACCCAGACAATAAACAAAATTTTTCCCCCCAACCACCACCACCACCGCCAAACATGACCTGTACTCACCAAATGTGACCGACAACATGACCTTCAATAAAGACATTTAGTTGAGAAGTCCGACCAACTTAGAATGATTAAATGCCAGGCTTTCAGTCTCTTTTGAGAGAAGAAAATTTGTAATTCACAATGAAATTCGATATAGAGGAAGCATAGATTAAAACAAAAGTGTAGTTGAGGCATTCATGGTCATAATAATGGTAATTATGCTAAACTCTTGCGGACAATTCCGTTATGTGGAACTTAAAAGATGAAAAGTTAAGAAACAGGGGCCAAAAAAGATGCATACCTGCAGAAGGTTTAGAAGGCTAGATTGTTGGTTCTCAATCTGCCGAAGTTGGTCACGAACCAGGGAGATATCTTCAAAATCTTTGTGGCTTCCAAAAGTTTCTTCACTTGAGCTGCCAACAGTAACATCCGAACCTCTATTCTCATGCTCCTGAATATTCTCATACTCCTCAAATGGAACAACGCGACACCCAGATCTCAAATTGCTTGACTTGTTAACTTTCTCATCGCGCACGTTATTGTAAAGAACTCGTTTAGCATTGAAAAGGGAATTTCCGCTTGTACCAGTTTCTTCGAAATCTATGTTTCCAGAACCACCCCCAGCAGCATTGTTCTTAGAACCAAGTTTTGAAGAGGGGGAGTTTGATACTGTAATTTCAACACTCCAATTGGAATAATTCTGGCGTTCCAACTTAGATGTGGGTGTACTTGAATTCTTATCTGTGTTCTTTGGACTGATCTTCTTATTATTAGTCACACGTGATACCTCCAATGGAGAGGATCTGCTAGTGAGGACTGTTTTCTTCAACGGTGTTCTTAAACTATGTTCAGGGTGGCATGTGGAAGTGGGAGAAAAGCATCCACCATTGCCATTATCTGGCCCATGGAAGAACAGAACAAAACATGAAAACGTGATATTTGATTAAAGCAAATTCAGCTCAAACAACTCAAAGACGAATTGGGACCATTAACCATCGAATTGGACAACTTTTTCACTTTGAGCTCACAAAACTAAATCAAGGGTTTTTTGAACCAGATGAACTAGTTCTTCCTTTCACGTCTTTTAATTAAAGACATAAAGCATCCAATTCTCAACATTCTTTCAAACATGAATAAGTATGAACAATGAACAATTCAAAATTGAGATTCAATCGCCATTTATCAGATTGATAATCAAACTAATGCTATGGTAGAAGAAATTATTACCAGTTGAAACGTCTCCGGAAGCGTCAGGAATCTCTTTCCATAACTCCAAAGTTTGGTTCATTGTCTCCCGAACGACCTTGATCTGTAATATAAAGTTGTTCAAGCAGAAACAGGTAAAGAATTGACGCATAACCGTGCAATTGAGTTTCAATTTTAACATTTAAGTCTCCAATTCTTATCCCTGATTTTCCAAGCGTCAAGAAATAAATAACATGTTACCTTATCAAATCTCCGACTATCCAAAGAACTGATACACAATGTTTTATATTCGGCCGCTAACTCCCTTTCAGCGACGGCCACTCTCCCGAGAGTTTCTGCGGCAGCCTTCCTCACAGCCCAATCGTCATTACTCAAGAATTCAACAATGCACGGCACCAGCCAGTCCATTACGCTCCGATTCATCGCACCTCCAACAGCAATAATACTCCCAATCAGTACAAGCAACGCAGCCTTCGCCTTAAATCCCTCGTTCTTCGCCAATTTCCCTAACCTAGGCAAATTCCTCCGCAGCTGCGACACATCCGGGTCAGGTGCAGCCTCAACCGCAGCCGCTAGACACAGAGCGGAACCAATCTGCGAATTGAGATCCTGCTCGAGTGTGAGAGTCTCCATCAACGGCTTGAGAAAAACCGAGAATGGCGGCTTCTTAATTTGCGACGACATTAAAGCCGTAGCGTCAATGCAAGCAGATCGGATTGTAGAATCCGAATCACGGAGGCGACGAACAACAGTGGAAATCATCTTCGACACAAAAGGAGACAACGCATCTCCATGAGACTGAGAAAGAAGACCGAGAAGGTACACACACTGCTTCCTCACCGGCGATTTCGACGACGCATCAGTATTATGAATGCAAGAGAGAAACGGCGAGAATGACTCACAAGTAAGAGCCCTAGCAATGGATTCCAACTCATTCGCCGCCATAGCAAGAGTATCGCGGTCCTCAAGCTTGTTCAGACAGGCAATAACTCGTTGCTTGAGATCGTGATTCGCCGCTCCGGCCGGCTGAGGCGGACTGAGAGACGAACGCTTAGACAGAGACGACATTGCCATTAACAGAAAGACAAGAAACAAACTCAGCTAACTCAACAGCAACATAATAAACGCGACCGGAAAGCTTCGGATTCCGGCGAGAGGGAAAATTTAGCGGCAGAGCAAAGGCGGTGTTTGTCGGTAATTAAGGCGAGCTGTAAGCCTTTTAAATGTTTAGTGGGTAGGGGTAAATAAGGGAATTTGCTTTGCTGGCAATGATTTTTAATTTTTAATTTTTAATTTTTTTTTCGTACTTAAAAAAAATCGGAAAAATAGAAAATAATTTTGTTAATAACCAAACATTATAATTCTTATTTACCCATTTAACCCTCTCTACTCAACTCTATTCGGTTTGTTCGGGTCGTCAATTCAACCGAAATTGGTCAGAAAAAATTCTTCAATCTAACCAATTCACCAATTCAACCCGAGCCTACCCCAAGTAGATCACACTAGAGCAATCCACTCTATCTCTAGTATATATTGCATTGCTCATTTACCCGGAGAAGAAACCAGCTAAATTTCTAAATTACTTAAACGTGGTAGCTGCAGATCAAAAAAGAAAGAGCTTGTGGGTGATGTCATCTTCATTTAAAAATAGGTTCGTGCACGAGAGTAATACTTGGGCACGAGTTGAGTTGCTAACATTTTGTTAGTATTTGTAAGAGCTCAATGACCTGACCACACGGTGCCGTGTGGCAACGTTTTATTATTTTTTAAAAAATATATAAGTCAAAATAATTGTATAATTTTTTACCCTATAAAAAAAAAAATTGAAAATGTATTGGATATTATTTGCATGTGAAGGATGTGAACTACCAATCAATAAAATAAAAGTAATTAATTAAAAAAACTGCCACTCACGTGAAACTCAAATCTTACACATCTCAATTTGGGTGGTTTTAGATTCCAAAACTAAGTTTGACCATTCATTACAATGCATTTAAATCTTACCCAATACCCATAGATTATAATAATGACAAAATCATGGGTCTATCCAATCCCGTTCGTTCCATACTCAGGATTGAGTTGATTACATTAAATTCTAGTTCGGTTTACGATTACTGGTTGAATGTCTAATTGTCTAAGTAATAATGATAGTATCTTGTACCGAACTCGTGGCTCGCTTTTTCAAAACAGTAAAGAAAAGGACCAGAACGTGTCATTAAAAGACGACAAGAATAGGCCGTTAAGAATGTAGAAAAATCGAGTGGAAAATGATGTATATGTATTATTTAATATTTTATATAAATAAATTTATTTTATATATTAGGATTGACCATCTTATTTTATAAATGTAAAATAAATATATTTAATAATGGCAAAGGATGATTGGAAATATATATTTGAGACTATAATATAAATTAAATGCTTCACTTATATATTTAATA
Source organism: Cucurbita maxima (assembly GCF_002738345.1). Classification (NCBI taxonomy): domain Eukaryota; kingdom Viridiplantae; phylum Streptophyta; class Magnoliopsida; order Cucurbitales; family Cucurbitaceae; genus Cucurbita; species Cucurbita maxima. Next base: position 2,864,125 of record NW_019272035.1, on the reverse strand, counting down.
TATATATATATAATACGTGAATGATGTCGTATATATGAATATTATAGGTAGAATCTGGTGTGTCAATCATTCATGCCTACAATTTTATAAAAATTCTTAATTGATCAATATCCACTTTTTAAAGTGGCGGTTGTTATCATCATTCAAATATGTACCTATATAAAAAATGGTATTCATAATTTAAATTATTGTTTTTTAGGGGTGTACATGAGTCGGGTCAGGTTGAGTTATAATTTTATTTTAGACCAACCTTGAGTTGATGATTCAACTAACTGGAATAGAGTTCACAGTCTAATCCAACTCACTCAACCCACGAGTTGGATTGAGTTGGGTTGTCGAATTATTTTTTTTTTAATAATTTTTACCTGTCATAATATATTACTAATATCCATTATAAATATTAAATATTTTTTATTTTTATTTACAAATAAGAATGCGATCAATGGTAAAAAAAAAAAAAAAAAAAAAAACTCTATTTTTACTTAAAAAATTCATCCAACGGTAAAAATAACTTTTACCCAGAGAAAGAAAGTGAGAAATCATTAGGTACATTATTCATGGCACACCAAACAATGGCCAGCAAATCTCAGCCGTCTGATGCAATTCGTTCAACATGATTTGATGGTGATGGCAATCATTTCAGGGTGGCATATGATTAGGTCAATGAGATTGGGTCCACATAAAAAAGATGGAAAGAGAGCATCTTTGTGGGGACCACTCTTATCCATATCATTTTCCATTTCTATTATTGACTACAAAAGAAATATATATATATATATAGTTTTATATTATTAGCTTTTTTTTAGTTATTTTAACATTCCACTAATTATAATTATTAGCTACCCACTTATTTATTTATTTAATTTAACCTCTCAATAGTTGGATGCTTTAATTCTAAATGATCGTTGACGTGTAAATAAATCGTGAGTAAGTGCAGGTAGCTTAAGGTTTCGAACTATAATTTGTCATATTTTTCTTTTACTTTTGATAAAAAAAGGAATAAGATCGAGCCCATTTAAGTTGTTCCTATAATCACTGTGTAGTTGTGAGATCGACCTTAGCCTTGAATCAAGGCTCCCTTTTGGGATTTGGCCTGAACCTATCTTTCCCTCGGCTCTTAGGTTTAATTGATTGAAACCCTAATTCCTAGTCAACCCTTGACTTATCTAGGTCTGAGCCCAATTTCATCTCGAGTGTCTTAGCTCCATTTGTACTTTGTTTTTGTGTCAGAGAATTGAACCACATCGACTATTGAGACATTTGGCTTAGATTTCATCTATTTACTACTTTGGTGATTTTTGAATTTTTACTTTATTACCGTTGTTATAATAATCGAAATGCTAACTAGATATACTCATTAAACTAAATACTAATATTCTTTACGGTTCGTGACAAGAAAGTAGACAACTAGATAACAAGAGAAGTGAGCGGACCAAAGAATTTGATAGAATGCACGAGATAAGAAACTTGATAACATATGCGAACAAAATAATATTATTTTTTCATTCCACCTTTATTTTGTCTCATTAATTTATTATCTGAACGCACGAGATAAGAAACTATTTAGTTCAATCATTACGTCAAAGAACCAAAAAATTTTAAGATTCGAGACATAATCATTAATTTATTGTAATTTTATCGAAAAGAAAAAGATATAATTAAAAAATACTCATAAAAGGCGAGTTCCCTAATTTTATAAATTTTTAATTAAAAGAATAAAGGCAATAAAGGGATAAATATATATATATATAGGAAAATAATAAGAATGAAGAAAATGACAAATATAAAACAAAAAACCATGTGGGTGTTTGATTATTATATGGGAAATTTTTTGGCAGTTTTGGAATGTTGAATTATTTCGAAAATATTCTCGGGATGAATTTGCAGGTTCAATCTCCAAGCTTCTGTATTCGTGATTATATATAAACCATTAAAAGGTCAATTAACTTTCAATTTTGTGTGTAATAAGTTCTCGAACCACAGTAAATTTAATTTAATTTTTTTTTTAGGAAATTTTCAAAATTATTTTTTTAATATATATATATATATATACAATTAAAAGTTCTTATCATCCATATTCAATATATGAATGAATTTTAAGATTATTACTGAATTTTTTAATTGTATTTTTAATTTTTTAAAAAGTTTCAAAGGTATTTAAATTATTTTTTTTAATAAAACTGGTAAAATTCAATTATATTTTTTAAATAATCTTAAAAATTGGAGACTATTTTTTGTATTTTTGAAATAAACATTAACTTTAAAGGATGTTTTTTTTTAGATAATTTATAAAATTTAGATTTTTTTTTTTTTTTTAAGAACAATTATTGGTGGATAATGTTAATAAATTAAATTAAAAAGAAATAGTTAAAATTTGTGAGGTTTTCACGAGCTAAACACCATTTTTTGCTTCTAACCACCTTTCTCGTGTGTAGATTTATCCCTTTGTCGCCTTGGTGTTAGGTTATCGGGCGCCTTCGTTCTTAGCGCTTTATTTTTCGAGTCGATAATCGTTTTTGTTTGTTGTCGTCCCACTTCCTCGTACCACTGATCGTTCTCCTTCAATCTTCAACCATAATTTTCAGTTGATTCATCTCCTCGCTCTCGATTTTCACTCTTGTAGGATTCCGTATAATCACTCTCCATCGTTTTCCTTGCAATAGACCTCCTTGTGGCTGAGGTGTCGCACAGTTGCTAGGTTTGTGTCACGACTACCAAAAGTTGCACAGTAAGGTTCCACAAGCTATTTTTGTTTGGTACGGTTGGACCGGTTCAATTGATTTTTTAGGAATTGACCATATATTTGCAAGCTATGAAGAGGTTGTTTACTTCTAATTTGATTAAGGAAAGTGATTTTACTATCCAATGAGCTTAGAAATAAGTTAAATATTTATGTATTATTTATTTTATGTCGTACGTGATTATGTGATGATTGTGCATGTAGCATTTATGAAAATAAGACTTTGTGGTCGTTACACACCAGTGAATGGATAATTGTATCATTATGGTCGATTAGATGACTTGCATATCGATTTTTGGTTATAAGTTGGATGACCAGTGTTTTCGGAACCGAGTAGGGTCATAAGTTGGATGTCCTTGTTTACAAGACGGATTTTGCTCACAAGCTAAATGACATGTGTTTTGAAACATATTTTAGATTCCACAATGACACTTGCATGTTGCTATATATATGCGTATATCTAACCCGAGGATGGGCGAGCACGGGAGGGAGAAAGGTTACTAATTCGGTACTTTTAATACTCAACCTCTTCAATTAAGGACAAGGGCATTTGGGTGCCGGACTAAATGGTAGAGTTAATGCTTGTTAGGTTTTAGTTATTTATTCTATACGTACCTATAAACCATACACTTATGTATCATTTAATACAACGGTACTCTTCAAAAGCATATCAAACCCTAGGAGTAGTAAATTGCTCGACTAGGCTAAGCTCGTTAGATATTTATGTCAATGTGTGCCTGCCTTTCACTTTCTCGTGTTTTATATGGTTCAAGCAGAATACAACATGATTGCGCTCATAACCTTCCTTTTTTGATACTTATAATCGCGAGTCAAGTTCAATATATATTCAATTATTTTTAAGTATTTTCGGAGTTAAAAGTAATTAACTTTTATGATTTTAAAGATTTTGTATAATCGTGGAAAAATAAAGTTATGTTTCTAGATAATTTTCTTATAATATTTTTGTAACGACCAAATTTTTTTACTTAATTTAAGGTCGCTACTGTATGTATATCATAAACATGAATGCAGAAATACTTCATTTAAACTTTCATAAAACATAACCTTCAGCTTAAAACACTCTGCCAAATTTTGAAATCGGTCAAATTCGTGATATTTGAAAACTTTGTCGATAACGTCCATTACGGTCGCATATTTAGGGGCATTTTCATGTTGCTAAACTTTAGCTAAAATTTTCCTTTTGACTCTATATATTGTCGCGTCCTTGGGGGCATCGGGGTCCTTTTTGCACATTAAAATTATATAAATTCTTAATAAAAATTATTCTTATTAGTCTTATTTACGTGTTGTTTACAAATCGGGGTTATGAACATACGCATAACTTATTTTTCACTTAAAAAAATTTACTCTAAATGATATGGATTATGAAAATCAACCCCGGTTATTTAAACATTAACTCTAATTCTCATAACTTAGTTATCAACGCTTTCTAGTGGGGTGTAAGAAAAACACAATGGTCCAAAAAATCTGATTAACCAAACTCAAACGGTCAACTCATACCATTTGGGTTGAATTATGAACTTATTTAGATTGAGTTGGGTTCCTAAAACTAATGGCGTTGAACCGAACCAACTCGAAGTTATAGTTAAGTTAAAAAATACTTTTTTTTTTTTTTTTTTTTTTTTTT